>NC_081185.1:62194370-62511108 GCF_029867415.1 Vicia villosa | reverse complement strand
CCGAAAAACAACAGTTTATAGTTCACACTTCACAGCTTTCATAGAGATGATGATGGAAGAAATCAATCGGAAGTTTGCTACGTTGAAAAGGAAATCACCAGTCACAGCTGTGTCTAAGTAAACATAAGGGTCAAAAGAGAGATAGATCTGTTTACTGTGTAGGTTGGAAGGAAGTACCGCTTGGTGGCCTAAAAAAACTATGTTTTTAGCCCAGTTAGTCTACTGACTTCGCTCCCAGATCAAAGTTTTTGTACATGAAGATTCAAGTTATTAAACGTTTGGCTATACCCCCATCGGCCACCACAACCAAAGCTGACAGACACCAGACTACATGGACAGGTGTTTGCACCTAAGATATCTATCCCGCTGGTGTAAAGAAGTGGGTTCTAGAGGAGGAGAAGGGGGGAGAGACAGAATTGATGTTCTGAACAAAGGGTTTGAACCTTGAGCAGGTCCAAATTGGTTTTAGTAATGAGCTTGTTAAGGTAAGGTAAGGTAAAAGGAAGCTTCTGCCAACCAAGCCCATATTTGGACATTAGGGCAAGGGTCAGGCCTAAGCTGACAGAATAATAATCTCTTACTGTTCTTGGAGCAACGAATATCAGAATGGACAGACAAGATTGAGTATGCCTTCCTAGATTTCCAGTTTCCAAATTGTAACTTCGACGACAAGGTTGAAATTAAAGAGGGTGTTATTGTTTGGACAACAAATTGGAAAAATCAGATAAAGTTAGAGTAGTTAGCTAATGCGTTTGATAAATAAATAGATGGTGCAAGTGACCAGGTATCAATATCATTCAGATGCGGCCACATTGAGTGATTAATCAACACATACACTCACACATATTGATATAAACAGATCCTAAAGTAATCAGAGACATCAGAGAAACTAAGCAGTAACAGATCTTAACGTAATACAAGTAATTCAAACTTTCAAACCTTCAAAAACAGATCAACAAAAACAACACTTTGAATGAAGCAACCCTTAACAAACATTTACCTTTTTAGCTTTGTAGAACTTGGAAATCAAAGCAATGTCAAGTGATAGCTATAAGCAACCCTGAAAACACAGAAACACAAACCTTTGAATGAAGCAACCCTGAAACTGATAACATAACCATAACCATAACCATAAATCCTTTAACATGAAAAATAATAATGGGTTTCAGCATATAAATTATCTTAAATACATCGTTTTTGCGTTCGAAACGAAAATCAAACGTATGAATTTCAAAACGAAAAATTAAACAATGCATACGGATCGAAGAAAATTTCGGGAAATACCAATGATATCGAGTAAGAAGCCAACGATTACGAGAATAGGAAATGTTGAGTTGCGATGCTGATTTGAATTTGCGATGCTGAGATGAATTGCGATTGTAGCACCGAAACTTTGAGTTGAATTGCGATTGTAGTACCAAAACGTTGAGTTGAATTGCTAGCTAAATGGTTTCATCAAGAAATTGGGGGAAAACGAAATTAGGGTTCTTCTTTGGAGAGAACGTGATTAGTGAAATTTGGAAATTGAATCTGAAATATTGTTTTTTCTTATTGTGTTTTAATGTTTAACAAAAGAAATTAAATGCAATATATTTTTATATTAAAAAGTTTAATTTAATAAATGGTAAAATAATATCCAATGGATTTATAAAATAAGATGGATGGATTGAATCCATCCATATGATTTAATGGATGGATTGGATAAATCCATTAAATTATTTTTTTGTTTAATGGATGGATTGGATGGATAAATTATAGGATGAATCGGATGGATATTGTGTTAATGGATTTTATTGCCACCCCTACTATTTATACCTAAAAACTTAGGTTAACAAAAGGAGAAATAATTGAAACTAAATCAAAGACAATAAAGATAAAATTAACACCAAAATATTTGTTTTGATTTCTTCTAAGAATAGAAGCAAAATCAAATCAAATTTCAATGATAATTAATCTTGAATTAAAAACTACTATTTTTATTTTTTGGATTTTTTGACTAAAAAGTACATAAAAATGAAGAAAAATAAAAAATAAATATTTTTAAAAATACATAATTAATAAATTCGAAAATAATATTTAAATATGTAAAAAAACTTATTTTTGTGATTTTTAATAATAAGTGAAAATAAAATTGAATCTAAAGTTAGAAGCAAAATAAAAGAGAAAAATGTTAGAAATGGGATTTGAACCCGGGACCCTTTCCTTGCAAACCTTACTTCCTTACCAATTGTGCTATATTATTTATTCAAAATAAAATGCCAATTGAAAGTATATGAAGCATTGGTAAGCATTTTGCTATTTATTAAAATATAATAATTTAAGAGTAAACTACTATATTTTAAAATAGACTTTAAATCGAATATTTATAAAATTCAGGATATAAGTGTAAATGAAACCTAGATTTTATAAAAACCCAATTTTTGAAATAGTTTTGAATTTTTGAAAAGTGTGGGCAAATTTTGGGGTATGACACTATTGCTGAAACTTCAGACGCAATTCTGGAAAATATGCGTTCCAAATCTGACTTCGACTCCAACACGGAATTGTAGCACTTTCTTTTAGCTTTCCGACGATTATTAGAACGCGTCGATCGGATTCCTGAAGCTCCAGTTATGATCGTTTCCGTGCAGACTTCTAAAGCTGAAAAATAAGTACGAAAATCAAATAACAATAAAAATAAATTAAAATATAAAAACATTATAAAATACAAAAATAAGACAAGAAAATCATGGAAATGTATAAGTACAAACATAGAGGAATGTGCATCAAAATGCACTGATCACAAAAAAAAATAGTTCATGACTCTGGAGGAGTCAAGAATGGAAGAACCAGACCTTGAACAAAGCGCATATGAAGTCTAATCTATGCAAAATCTAAAGATTAGGATAATCTGAAGCAAGTAAACTCTGCACTGTAGACACACTCTGAACTAAAGGAAGAAAGACAAGTTCTAAAGATAATCATCATCTAAAGATAGAGACTTTGATCAAGCAGAATCTAGACTCTAGATAAAGACATCTTTTGAACGTTGTTCAAAGAAACTTTGAAACTTCATCTGATACTTTAAGAGTTGCAATATGAAGAAGTGTTTATAAAATGGCCAAGCCTCTAAAACCTCAGGACTCTGAATTCTATAGACTCTAAAGTTTCACTCTCTCCAAGTTCTGAAGACAAGCTTTGAACTCTGATTAAGCATCAAATCATATATGAAGCCATTGATGAGAGAGAATGATTGAAAGAATATTCCTAAAAATAGTACAACCTTAAGTAGAAAAATCAAATGTTCTTAAAAGGACATATATGCTGATATCTTTTCCACTGCCCTGAAATTCCAAGAAAGGGATTGTACTATTCTACCGTTATTGTTGTCACTCGCTTCATCCTCACTCCACTACATCAGCAAAAAAAAATCTTTACAGTTGTAAATTTTGAGGAAATTTCGACTTCACCCACTAACAGATATATTTCTTCATCTATATAAAGAGGTATTGGAATTTGGAAATATATGGATGTGAAGTGTGAAAAGTAAGAAAATATGTGTGGAACAAAAGAGATAAAAGAAAGAAGAAAGTAAAGTGAAAAATCAAGAAATATCTTTGAGAGAGAAAACCTTCTTCATTACACTTTGAACATTTCATTGTATATTTTTTTAAGAGTAAAGGTCAGTAATTCATTGTGTGTATCAGCTTTTTAAATGCATATTGGTAAACACAAATCCTTGTTGTAACTCTTATTTAAATTTTTTAGGGACTAGGGTATAGTCATAATTCTTGAGAAGTCTTTGACAGTTTGTCATTGAGTTTGTAATCAAAGTTTTGATTAGTGGATTAAGTCCTTATTGAGAAGTCAAAATCTCCTTGATTAGTGGACTAGAGATATCTTCATTAACAACGAACAAAAATAAAATCCTTGCGTCTTTATTCATTGTTGAATATTTTTGTCTATGTTCTTGGGTTACGAAAAAGTTTTGATCTAGAAACCTAATTCAAACCTCACTTTTTGTGTTTCTTTGCACCTTCATTAGTAACTAAATCCCCAAAATCAAGTTTTAAACGGGTTTAGCTTCAAAGGTAGAAACAAATGATTCTTGGTGAATTTACAATTCTACCCTTCCAAAATTGAAAATGCCACACTATCAAAACAATTTTCTCAAAAGTGCTACGACTAAATTTGTGTAAGAGAAAGTAAAGAAAAATATTTTAGAGAGAGTGAGGAGCGAGCTATGAAAGATCACATTTATCGACGTGTAAATATGTAGGAATGGACCTCTATTTATAGGCTAGAGGTTGGCACAAAAAAGGAAATTTTTATGGGCCATAATTGACGAGCTAATCGATTGGCATATGTACCAATTGATTGGTTGACCTAAAAATAATTGTTTGGTTTGTTTTAAAAGGAAAGAAAAAATATATTGTTTTTACCATTCATTAAGATGTTGTCTTAAACGTTTATGGCTTATTTCTGCATTAACCCAATCGAATGGGTGAAGTTTCAGTCGATTGGCAAGACGAAGAACTTGCCAAGAACATTTTTACAGCTCCGCAATCATTTGATACGACTTCAAGACATTTTTAGAAATATTTTCTTGAAAAAAACTAGTTTAAAAGGTTATTTTTGTGTGTGTGATTAGCCTGTGACTTTGCAAGAAATCCCTTATGCTTTTACAATGTTATTCACTCAGACGTGTTAGGGCAAGATTTAACACACTTGAATTCTTGTCAGATGCTCCACTCTTGTAGACATTTGCTTGAACTTTACTTTGATATGAGGCTTGAGTTATATTTAACTTAGATGCCATCATCAGATAAATAGACTTATCAAACACAATTGATTTTGTTGCATCTTTAATAGATTTATGCTTGACTTTAGTTTTTATCATCAAGGACTAGTTTTCATTATCAAAAGCATGTCCGTCATTAAGAGAGCTTCCTTAAACAATAACCCGCAAAACATGGTTCCACATAGATAACACATTGATCCACTATATTACTCATGGAGTAGAGACGTTATCCTAGTCTGGAGCGCAGATGATCTAAATCCAAGATCCATCAGATGGATCGCCGTATTCCACACCTAAAAACTAACAAGTTGTTATAGATATCATATTATATGAAGAGAAACACGTCATTTCTCAGGTACATTTGCAATTCAAATTTCATTTACTCATCTTACTGTCATACTGACTTGAACGTTGAAGTGCTAACCTAGCATATCATTCCCTCTCCAACTACACCAAATCCACCGTTGCAATCCACCTTTCAATCATCAACTGATTCTAGTTTCCTCGCGGATCATTTATGATAAAGATTACTATTTTCCAAATGAGACATTATATACATGTAACTTAAGGTGCAACATATATATACTCACACACAAACTATGAAATCATATATTACCCTTTATTATTTTATATACGATATTAATTTTTATTATTACTTTATTGTTTTTTTTATACAATTTTCTAAAAGGTATTTTTTATTATTATATTTTCTTTCTCTTTTTATTAAAATGTTATAAATAATATATTTTATACGATATTGGAATAAATGTTATTATTTGAATATTTAAATAAAATCACTCATTCACTCTAAAATTTAATAGATCAAAAATGCATTTTTAACTTAATTTTAATAAAATGACACAATTCATTAATTGATTGTAATTAATTACAATTTTAAACATTATTATTTCCTTACTAATCACAACTTTTAGATGTTCAAATATACATACTAACAGAAGATTTTAAAAAAACCTAGCAGAGCTGCGATTTTGGGAATAGGGCACGTGCACGGTCGGCTGAGGAAACAGGCGCCAGCGCAAACACCACCGGTGAGTGTACGACTTTTTTCACCATCGTCTTCTTCTCATGGAAAGGGAATCAAAACTCCATTAGGAAGAGCAACCGAGGACCAACTTGAGCCAGTTATTGAAGAATCCAACGAGGATCAGTGTGATGAGACGCACAAGCTACCACTATCATGGGTGGACGTTACTCGAGAAAACCGACAGAATGGCTTGGACAATGAGTATAGGGCACCAGCTATCGTCAATGGAGAAGTTGAGGTAACTATTGAAGAAGAAAATCTCCAATCTGAAATAAAATACTGGGAAAATGTGTTTATCATTTATGTGTTAGAGGGGGATTTATCAATGACTACCGTGAAGAAATTCATGATGACCATTTGGAAATTTGTATCTCTTCATGAACTCTATTATAATGAAGAGGGATATTTCATTGTTTGAATGAAGTCAAAGACGGATAAAGACGTAATCCTTATGCAAGGACCATACACAATCTTCCGCAAACCGTTGTTCCTACATGAATGGAAGCCTGATTTCACATTTCAGGATGACGCTATCAGAACCATCCCTATCTAGGTGATGTTACACCAATTGCCACTGGTGTTTTGGGAGAAAAAGTCTGTGGAAAATTGCAAGTGCCCTGGGAAAACCGATGATAACAGACGAATGCACAGCAAAAGAACTTCGGGTCTCTTACGCTTGAGTACTTGTTGAGATAGACATAATAGTGGAATTGAAGGAGAACATTATCATTCAAGACCCTAAAGGAAAAAAATTGTCCAACCTATTGAGTATGAATGGAGACCAACCTTTTGTAAGAAATGTGCCAAGGTTGGATATGATTGTGCCAAGAAACAGGGAAAAGGAAATATAAAAAAATGGCTGCCAAAAGAGAAACAAACAACAACTAAAAACTCTACTGTTGAGAAACCAACTGATACAGAGGTGAGCAATCCCACAAACGAAAACAAGGTTGATTGGATACAAGTGGGACCAACTAGCATGATCAAAGGAAAGGGACACCTTTTTAATTAGGAGCAACGAAAGCTCAAGGATCGGGGCATTGGTTATAGTAACAACTTTGATATCCTATGGGATGATGTAGATAATGCAGGGAAATTCCCTCCATGATTCTCACATGGAACATAAGGGGCTTGAATAAAATTGCTAGACATGTTGAGATTAAAGCCCATCTCAACAAGTTGAAAATGTCTTGCATTGGTTTGATTGAAACAAGAGTCAAGAAGGAGAATGCTTCAAAAATTAGAGATAAATTTGGCCAACATTGGAGTTGGTGGGACAACTATGAAAGGCATCCAAATGGAAGAATATGGATCATGTGGCAACATGGAGATATACTGAACAAGATCAGCTTCTCCAACCAATACATTCATTGTGAAATGGTGGATAAAGAGGGGAACAAGATATGCTGGCTCACTGTGGTATATGCACATAATCAACTTGCCATGAGAAGAGTTCTATGGGAAGACATTGGCAAATTGGCTCTCAATATTCATGATCCATGGATAATTGCTGGTGACTACAACAATGTATGAAAGATGAATGATAGGATTGGAGGCAAGGAGGTACAAATGAGTGAGTTTACTTATCTGGAACAGATGATGAGTGATTCACAGCTTTTCGAACATGAAAATAGCGGGCAACACTACACTTGGACAAATAAGCATGTTGAGGGGCTGATTCATTCAAGGATTAATCGAGCCATTTGTAACAGGGCATGGTTCCTGAAGTTCCCTGGTTGTATCATTGATGTTCTCAATGCCCACATATCAGACCACTCCCCATCAGGATCAATATGGCAGGTCCTACCAAAATTATACACAACACTCAACCCCGATTTAAATTCTGGAATTTGGTGACTGATAATCCAAAATTTCTGGATTTGGTGAAAAACAATTGGCTCATTGATGTACAAGGGAAACCTATGTACATAATGTGGAGGAAACTAAAGAAAATGCAACCACTAATTAGAGGACTTACAAGAGAATGTACCGATAGTGTGAGGAACATTGAAAAGATGAGACTACAACTTGCTACTGCTCTATCTGACCTGGCCAAGGATATTTTCAATACACAATATACTATAGTAGTTAAAGATCTGACTGAGGGATTACTGAGAGCAACTGAACTTGAAGAAAGAATACTGTTGCAGAGAGCAAATGTGAAATGGCTTCAATTAAGGGATGGAAACAACTCCTATTTTCATGCCATTGTGAAAGGGAAAAGGAAACATAGTGCCATATACCAACTGGAGGATTCTAATGGGAACATGATGACATAGTTCAAGGAGATGGAAAAAGAAATACTAAGATTATATGGTGAACTCATTGGAACACAAACTACATAAGTACAACAGGTGGATATTGTTGCACTTCCTAGAGGACCACAACTTCCTGAACTCCAAAGGAAGAACCTCATCCAGCCCGTCACAGAGAAAGACATATGGGAAGCATTGAAAGGAATTGGAGATAACAAGGCCCCTGGGATAGACGTATTCAACTCAAGATTTTTTAAGAGCACATGGAAAATAACTAAACCAGACATCATAAAAGTTGTCCAGGACTTCTTTGCACATAATAGACTGTTTGCAGCAGTCAACTGTGCTTTAGTCACGTTGTTACCAAAGACACCTGAAGCAAGATCGATGAAGGATATGCGTCCCATTGCTTGCTGCACGACTGTATATAAGATAATTTTGAAAATATTGACTCAAAGGCTTAGCCAAATTATTAATCTGTCATTGACGACAGCCAATCGGCCTTTATACCTGGTAAGGTAATTCAAGACAACATCCTAATGGATCAAGAATTATTACAGGGATACAACCGCAAACAAGTGTCGCCTAGATGTGATATCCAAGTGAATATTCAAAAGGCATATGACACTTTGGAAAGGAAAGCCTTAGAACATATCATGCGTGAAATGAGCTTCCCACTAGAGTTCATTAAATGGACAATGCTCTGCATGCGAACCGTGACATACAAATATGCTATAAATGGACAGGTAACCAATATGTTGGAAGCCAAACGTGGTTTGAGGCAAGGGGGCCTTATCTCCCCCTTGCTCTTTGTTCTAGTTATTGAGTATATGCATCGATGCTTGCCTCTATAGAGTGGAAGAAGATGATCATCGATAATTATGCGAGACCAAGGGTCGTATTCAACTTATGGATGACACTCAAAGGTAGATGACCAACCAAGGATAGGCTATGTCGATTTGGTATCGTAAACAAAAAGAAGTGTTGTTTCTGCCAAAGTGAAGAATCAATTGAGCATCTCTTCTTTGAATGCAATGGCCCAAAGGAAGTATGGACGGAAGTGTTGAATTGGCTACATGTTAATAGAAACCCGATGGGATGGAAAGAAGAAAGCAAATGGCTCATCAATGAAACAAAACAGAAAGGATGGAAAAGAAAAATTCTGAAAATAGCTATAACAGAAACAATTCACAAAGTGTGGAAAGGGAGAAACAACTTGCTTTTCTCCCAAAAACAATTTTGATCCCCACCCCACATGAAAGATAGAATAATTGACGTTGTTAGCACTAGATGTAGTATGCATAGGAAACTCTGTGTGCATATAAATGCGACCGATAATAGTTTAGTGTGATGTAAGGTTCACAAGATACCTGGATCCCTTGGAGTCGGTGTGTAATCAATGTTTTTGGAAATCAATAAAGTCATGCTTTTATACACACACTAACATCCATTAACTAACCAATAATATTCAAATTTACATGATTTTTTTATTAAAAAAATTTCATGGATATTCAAAATAATGGTTGATTCTATTATGTGAATAAGGTTTGTATTGTAACCCTTTATTATACCATTAACTAACTACTAAATATAATAGTTACATATTATATATTACATATTTGAACGGGACTAACCATTCAAACTATTGTCGAACTTTGTTGTGTCATTTTATTTCTAAATTACACAATAAAATTCATAACTCATGCAACCCAAAATTATAAGCTTGTACCTTCAATCATATAAACCAACAAATTATAAAATCACATAACCAATCATAACCCAAAAAATGTTCCTAGCATGATATACACAAGTTAGTTAATTCTATCAAACAATCTGATCAAGAAAATGATTTTAAATTATAATCTAAAATTTAGCATGATCAAAGTGGTAAGAAGTTAACCAAGTACGAACCACAGAAATCATGTGGAGTACAAAGCAACAAAAATCACTATGTTCTGAAGCAAACAAAAACTTAACTCCTTTGACAAAAAGGAACCAAGTCCATTGAGTTCGGAATCCCACTTCAAACTGCAATAACAACTGCATTATCAACTGCCTTATCAATATTTTAGAGCTGTTTGTAACTATCAGAGCTGCATTTGAATGCAATTATCCATAACTTAAAAGATCATTGCATGACTGCAACCACATCACAACTGAAAACATTATTGAACCATATTTGCAAACCATCACACCAAGAATCAATGCTAATTTCCAGACTCTCTATACAAAAGCAATCTTCTTACTGAAAAAAAAAAAAACTTCCAACAAAATCCTACAAAGTACAAACCACACCCCCGCAGTTGATACCAGAAGGTCAATTCAGTCAACACAAGTTCTATCTACAAATACAGTTTCTCAAAAAAAAAATCTTGCTCATTCCTTCCACAAGAAAATCACACACCACCAACCAACCATATTAGACAAGACACCGACGCAACACCTAACACGACACTGAGATGTATACCACATTGACAAAAACAATAGTGATTACATATTTTCATGTAATCACATGTGTCATTGTTGTGTTGTGTCAATATCAAATACCAACATACATCGGTCTTTAGACACGCCATGTTCATTGTTGTGTCGTGTCAATGTCAAATACCAACATACATTTGGCTTTAGACACGCCTTCTATCAGAAGAGTTTGTACTACATGGGACCAGACCTTCTCAGTTAAATTCAACTAAACCAAAATGCATATGACCTACACAAATGACTATAACTCAACCCAATCTACCCACATTGAGTTGAATTAGCTACACAACTAAAACATGAAGAACACAACTAATTTTCAGCCACTTACAAAAAGAAACTGGCTACACATCCCTACTAGCTACAAAATCATAAAAGCATTTCATCTTAAAACAATAAAAACATTACACAAACAACTATTCAATTTCAAATTCAGTGAGTAAAAGCATAGATAGCAGTAGAAATATACATCACAAGAGCCGACGAAACCAAAACAACCATAACCGCAACGGCATGAGCAGCAGATTTACTCCCACAAGACAACATCCCCAACCGAATCTCAATAACACTCACCATCGAAAGCATCAGAAACAAACACCCCATAACCGATCCCAACGCAGACCCCAACATCCCCCATCTCAGCACCTTCAAATTAATATGCGCCCTAAAAGCCTCATCCACATCCTTACTATTCAAAAGATTCAATGCCAGTTTAAGCCCCTGAGCTACCAGAGATGATGAAAGGAAGAAACTGAACGACACCACCTCGAAGACTAGAAGCTTCTTAGCGACATCGATGCCGGCGTCGCAAGAGGTTCGATTCTCGAGACTCCGTTGGCCGGGGGTTGTTAGGGAAAGACCGACGAAAACGGCGATGGTGAAGAGGGAGTTGACGTTAACTAGTCCGTCTAACGCGGTGACGTGGACGCTTGTTGTTGAGGAGGATGACATTGACGAGAGTCTTGCTGTGTTGTTTTGCTGGTTTGGGTAGTATTCCTTTGGAGATTGCTCGAATCTGAAATGTAATATTGATACATAATTTTTTTAAATGCTATTAAATTAAATTAAATTAAATATGAAGAGAAAGAGAGAAAGGAAAAAAGTTACTCGTCCATTGATGGAATGAATGTGAAGATTGAAGTAGAAGGTTTTTGAGGGTTAAGAATGTAAACAGTTGCTTGGATTAGAAAGAGAAGGTTTCGTTTTGAGATGTATTTGGTTGTTGATTGCTTTGTAGCTGGTCTTTTACTGTTGATTTGCTTTTGAGGTTTGTTTCAAAAGGGAATCAAGTAAAGTAAAGGCACGTGGGGACAGAAAAGATATGATAAGGACGTTAAGAAAGAGGCAACTTGTTTTCAATTTTAGTCTTTAGAAGTTGTTACATCTTCTTAATGGAAAAATTAATGGAAAAAGAATCAATTATTATTATTATTTCCAATTTTAAAGTTAATATTGTTATGATAATGGATGACAATGGAGAATGGATTGATGATAGTGAGAAAATTAAAAGGCATGTGAATGAGAAGTTTCAGAAATTGTTTTCTATTGGTGATAAATGGAATAGTTGGAGCCAGACCATGATTACTTTCAAACCTATTCCAGAGGAAGAGTTATTGAAGATGGGGACCGAGATCAGTAAAGAAGAGATTAGAAAAGCTATGTTTGAAATGAAACCCTGGAAAGCCCCTGGCCCTGATGGTTTTCCGGCAGGGTTTTATCAAAAATCTTGGGGAGTGGTTGGTGATACGGTTTGTGATTACGTAAGCAAGCTTTGGGACAACCCGAGGGAGATTGAGCATGTTAATAAAACGGATATTTGCCTAATCCCCAAGGTTGATAACCCGAAGACGGTTTCTCAATATAGACCAATCTCCCTTTGTAACACTATCTATAAGATAATGAGCAAAATTGTTGTAGGGAGATTCAAGAAGCATATGAATAGTCTGGTTTCGCCTTATCAGACTGGGTTTGTACCAGGTAGGCTAATCCATGAAAACATAATCATTGCCAAAGAAGCCATGCATATGATAGAAAAAATGAAAGGAGGAAAGGGGCGTTTGCTATAAAGGTGGACTTGTGAAAAGCTTATGACAAATTGAGATGGGAATTTATATGGAGGACTTTGCAAGAAATCCATATTCCGGAGAAGTTGATGAAGGTTGTTATGCATTCGATGTCAAGTGTAAAGACCAATGTGAACTGGAACGGAGCAAGAAATGATTATTTTAGGCCTCAAAGGGGCATTCATCAAGGTGATCCTATTTCATCGTACTTGTTCGTATTATGTATGGACAAGTTATCACATCTTATTGAGGAAGAGGTGGACAAGCAAAGGTGGAAAGGCGTAAGGCTAGGAAAACAAGGAATTATGATTTCCCACCTAATGTTCGCAGATGACCTATTGATTTTTGGTGAAGCAACTGAGATTCAATTGAAGTGTGTGCTAGAGATGCTTGATAAGTTTTGTGATATGTCTGGTCAAGAAATCAGCCAAGAAAAAACGAGTATTTTATTCTCCACGAATGTGAGTAGGAGCATGCAAAATAAGTTGCAGAAGATGTGCAACTTTCGACATACTAAAAAGTTTGGTAGATATCTTGGAGTTCCATCAAGTGGGAAGAAACTAAAGAAAGAGGATTTTTCAGTATATCGTTGATCAGGTGGCATTGAAACTGAACTGTTGGAAGAGAAATAGCTTGGCTTTAGCTGGGAGAATCACTCTTGCTAAAAGTGTTATTGAGGCTATTCCTTTGTATCCCATGATGACAAACAAAATTCCAAAATCATGCATTGATGCCATTCATGGGTTGCAGCGAAGCTTTGTTTGGGGTGATACTGAGGAAAAACGAAATATGCATGCTGTTGCATGGGATACTGTCACGCAACCTAAGCATATGGGAGGAGTAGGCTGAGAAACCTTAATGTTCTGAATCATGTTTGCATCATGAAACTCGGCTGGCAGGTTTATAATCAGTCAAACGAATTGTTGGTGCAATGTTTTAAAAAAACAAATATAAAATCCTGGATAGTGAGGATTGCAAGAAAACTAGACAATCAGACTCTAGTTTTTGGAAGGATGTTTCCAGCACTATTCCAAGTATGCTAGATACTGGAATGTGGATCGTTGGCGATGGTAAAAACATCAAGGTGTGGGAGGATAATTGGTTAGGGCATGAGTATTGTGTGGCTGATCTCAATGTGACAATTCCAGATAACCTTAAAGGAGCTCGTGTGTGTGATTTGGTTAGTGATACTGGTGGTTGGAACTTAAATATGCTAAAAAGATGGCTGACGTGTTTTGTTTTGCAGGTACTAGCAAGGATAAGTTCTCGGTCAAGGAAATGTTCAATGAGCTGGAAGGTTTCAACAGTAATGCTATTGACTCGGACTGGATTAAAATCTGGAAAGCTTCGATTCCGGAGAGATGTAAAACGTTCATGTGGCTTCTCAAACACGATTGATTATTCACTAACTATAGCAAGAGCAAGAAGGGGCTTGGCAGCGCAGGTTGTAGAAGATGTGGAAATACTTGTGAGACAAGTATACATGCACTGCGCGATTGTTCATATAGCTATCAGATTTGGCAAAATATGATTCCTAATGATCTCAGATTGGCATTTTTTGCTGCTAATAATGAAGAGTGGCTACGGATGAACCTAAATTATGATAGCAATGGCTGGAGCAGTACGTGGATCATAGCATGCCATGCTATGTGGTCGTGGAGAAATGAGGAGGAGCACAGCGAGGATTACGTGCGGCCCTATGATCCGGTCTCAGAGATTTTAAGAAGAAGTGCAGATTATAAGCAAGCTTTGATCCTCCATATAGCGGTTGGCTGTAAGAGCAGTGAGAGCAATTATATAGGGTGGATTCCACTAGTGTCCAATCAATGATTAAACTCAATTCTGATGGAGCTAGCAAAACCGATAATGTATCGGGGTGTTGAGGGATTTTAAGGGATTACAACGGAGATGGAAGGGTGGTTTTTCTAAATTTGTCGGTAGAAGTCTCCTTGCGGAATTTTGGGGTGTCTTGGAAGGTTTGAAGTTAGCTCAGAGGTTAAATTTTTCCAGAGTAGAAATCAATATTGATTCGGTTCAAGTTGTCAAGGCCATTGAAGACGGAAAAGTAGGGGTTGTGGACTGCGTTAGTATCCTGCGTCAGATTTTGGAGTTTCTATCTCGAATGGAAGTTATCGTCATAACACATGTGCCTAGAAGCTCTAACTCCTGTGAGGATAGTTTGGCAAACAGAGGTTGCTTGGAAAAAGCCTTAGTTTATTATGAGCAAGCTCCAATTTTCTTGGAGCAATTGTTACATTATGATAAGATAGGGATTTGCAATCCCTGCACTCCTGTCTTGTAGTTTTCTTTTTTCTCTTGGGCTTTTGCCCTCATCATAAGCAAAAAAACAAAAAAAGTTAATATTGTTGGGCTGCATTGGAACTAAAAGAGTAAAGATTTATGTGAAGAGGAAAAAAAACATTTGTCACCCTATCTTAGTGTGCCTTTTTTTAAGACATGCAAGGCGATTTATCGTACAGGATTTTAAAATTTTTTAAGACTAAACTATAGATTAATAGGAATTCATAAAATATTTATTGAATTAAGTCATGATTAAGTGTGGTCTCTATTTATTTTTTTATGGTTAAATTGTGGCTAACCAAAAACTTTGTCCAAATGATATTGGATATACCAAAAGTTAGATAAAAGTTTTAAAAATTCTTTATTTATTTTCATATCAAATTAATCACTTATATTTAAAATTTTCAAAATTATTGTTATCGATCTTAATATTAGTTACTCCGTCTCATAAAAAAATGTCATATTTAAGTAATACGCCGTTTTTAAGAAAATGATTAAATGAATTGGAGTTAGTGGAGTAGTTGAATAAAGTAAGGGTCTGTTTGTTAAAAAATAGTGGTTGGTTGATAAGTTAGCTGATAGTTTATAGCTGATGGTTGATTACTGATAGCTTATAGCTTTTGGTTGATGGTTGAGACTGATAATTGATAAGCTAATTGAAGTGTTTGGTAAAAGTAGTGGTTCAAGTAACTTATAAATGTAAAATGACATAAAAATATTTAATACATAATAATTTAATTTGAAATTAAAATAAATTATAAAAGATAAAAATGAGTTTATGCTAAAATAATAAGGATAAAAAAGAAAGAAAAAAATGATAAGCTATAAGCTAGAATGCTATTTGAAATAGCGTTTGTAAAATAAGCTATAAGCTAATGATGAAAAGACCGTTATCAAACAGTTCTAAATTGTCATATGAGCTTATAAGCTATAAGCTATAAGACATAAGCTTAAAATTATGCTTTACCAAACAGGGCCTAAAAGTTAATAAATAGAAGAAAAAAAACCCTAAAAAATAATAACAAATATTGTATTGTAATGTTAAAGGGACGGTTATTTTGAGACAGAAAAACATTACAAATTTTAATTTTTTAAATTTTAATAATGAATAATAATTATATTTAATGTTACATTATCTTTTCATTTCCGTATTAAGTTAGTTATCTTTTCTTTTTGCCTGATTGGGATCGGTTTATGCAGGCTGGTACTCGCTGAAAATCTAGTCGGAGCAGAGCGAAATTATGGTGTTGCTCAAGAGATTCGATTAGTCTCCAAGCCTTTAGGAGTTAATCTTCAGACAATAGAAAATTTTGGAGTAATATTTCATGTTCTAATGATCTTAGTCTAACAAAAATTCTGCTTAGTATCAGTATAGTGGTTACATTCTCATATCAAGTATGTATATCTTTAACAGTATAGTTATGTAGTTGTCTGATATATTTGTGTCGGTGTTATATCAGTGAATAAGGTTCCTTGTGGTTTCCTTAGTTTTTGGTGTTGTGTAATTGCTGCCTAGATTTTGATGGTGTTTAGGTGTTTGGTGTCTGTTTTATTTTGGTTTTATAACAGTGATAACTATGTAGCAGTATATGGTTTTGGCATTCCTTATGCCTAAACAACTTTATTAATATTATTCTTGGCCTTTCCAAAAAAAATATATGTTAAGAAAAGTGGACAACGATGAACTAAATTTTATTTTTCATCAATGGACGAGTAAGGAGTCTTTTGGTAGTACTTCTTTTAGGATGTTTATCTAAGGGTACTCATACCTTTAGAGTGTATTTGGATGAGGTAATTGAGAATTTTTAAGTAATTCAAAATTCTAAGCAAATCAAATGATTCAATTGAAATTCATTTATTTTTAAATTTTTTTGTTTGGATGGAGTATTAAAATGATTCATTGTTAAATTTTGGGTCATTTTTCGTAAATTTAAAAACTTTTGGGAGAAATTTAAATATGAAAATAGGGATCAATTTGCAATTTTTGAAAACTTCAAGGGACCAATTTGTAACTTTTGAAAATTATTAAGGACTGATTTGCAATTTTTTGAAAATTTTGATGGTAATTTTGCAATTTTGATAAAATATAAGGACAATCTTGCTAATTTGCAAAAATTAATAATAAACAATTTAACATTCAAATTGTGGAGCAATTTTAAATACTTTACTTTTTTATGTCATTTGAAATTCTTTAAATTTAACTTGAATAAAATACCTCATAAATTTACATCATTTTAACAATTCTCCATTTTTTTTATCCAAACAATAGATTTTGATCAAGTCCTTTTAAATTCCCTCAAAAAATTACTTTCCCTCATTACAATGTTCCATCCAAACACGTGTGTTTGGATGAGGTAATTGAAAATTTTAAAGGAATTTAAAATTCAAAGCAATTAAAATGGTTCAATTGAAATCCATTCATTTTAAATTATTTTGTTTGGATGGAGTATTAAAGTAATTCATTGTTAGATGTTTTGGATCATTTTTTATAAAATATAATTTTTTGGACCAAATTAAAAAATTGAAAAGTAGGGACCAAATTGCAATTTTAAAAAATTTGAAGGACCAAATTGTAAAATTTAAAAATTATTAAGGACCAATTTGTAATTTTTAAAAAAAAATTAGGGTCAATTTTGTAATTTTGGAAAATATGAGGACCAATTTGCAAATTTTGAAGAAATAGTAGTAACAAATACATTCTATGAAGTATGAAGGAATTTAAAATTCTTTGGTTTTTGGTGTCATTTCAAAATGATTAAATTTAACTTAAATAAAATACTCCATAAATTTCCATCATTTTAACAATTCTTCATTTTTGTATCCAAACAATAAATTTTGTGTAATTCATTTTAAATTCCCTCAAAACATTACATTACTTCATTAAAATTCTTCATCCAAACACACTCTTAGTTCATGAGAAAATTTTGCAACTCATTGACGTCTTTCTATTAAGCTATTAAGCTAATTGTTGGGATTTTATGAATTTTTTGGTCCTAAGCATTCTCATCCAAGGTCTTATATTTTTTCACTATTAAAACTCAGTTGAATATGTTTAACTTTAAACCCTTCTAAAAGACCATAAAAAAGTTGTTCATTGATTTTTTTCAACCCTGAATATGGCATTGTTGAACCACAACAAGTAAATCTACAAGAATCACTCCGTTGCTACTTCATATCAAACTATCAAACAAGTTTGAGACTTGTAACTACCTCGTAATGTTTGTTGTGAATTGAGCCATGAACCTGGCTGGCTGCAAAATCTTTAAATTGGAAATAAGTCTAATTGACGATCCATTAATTTAAGTGTTCCCAAAAGTATTTTGGGGCACAACGCGTCATCTCATTCACTTATGAAAAGTTAATATTTGAAAAATGAAAAAAAGCTTAAGTGAATCTCTAATTTCATTGTATGAATCCCCAACGGGTTTATGAAAGTGTCATTGGATAATCCTAGGAGAAAAGTTGGAGCACCTTAGTAAATATTTTGACTGTTTTTGGTCCTTATGTTTTGTTTTGGATCTCTCTCTCTCTCTCTCTCTCTCTCTCTCTCTCTCTCTCTCTCTCTCTCTCTCTCTCTCTCTCTCTCTTTCTCTCTTTTTCTCTTCTAGAGTGAGTCCCTCAAGCAGAACTTGCAGTTGAGTCTCTCAAACATTGTGGGTAAACGCGCGTGTAACATTAAATGTAGTGAATGATGAGTTTGTTTTGAGAAGTCAAATCGACCTGGGTTCCTTGCACGTGTCAAAGACGTGTGGAATATTTTTGCAACTGTTGATGTTCCTGGTTAGAGGTTACTCATTACTTGTAGGCCTATCTTTCAAATTCCTATAAAACGGGTTCATCCTTCACTATCCACTTTTTCAGATACTTTCTCCTTCAAAGCATTCATTTAAACCTTCATCAAGCTCAGAGCAAACTTTCCTCCCAGTTTCACCAAGTTCAACTCTTAATATTTTATCCAAAGGTATAGGTCTTTACACTTTCTTTCTCTCTTTTCTCTTTAGTGGCAATCATTAGGGATTTATATGAGAGTGCTAAGATCTTAGAGCCTTCGAATATTAGAAAAATGACCGAAATGTATATGTGTTACATGAGGAATGTTAAATAGGTGGATGGTTAAATTGACCACATGCTCTTAGAAATAGGCGCTTTTGGGAGTTATGAGAGCACTAATAGTTTTACAAGTGATAATGACTCTCTTTCTTCCTATTCTTTCCTAGGAAATTCTCAGCAACTAATGGCAGAAAACGATGTTAAATACACAAGCATTGAAGACTATGGGACCCTGTACATTAGTGAGGAGAGGGTGGCCTTCTTTCAATGACACATCAGCCTTTCCATCTTCGGCGATGATTATGATGTTATTATGGAAGGGTTTGATAAGGAGGATCAGGTTAACATGGCCGCCCTACCTGACTCGTGTAGTCCCTACTTTTATCGGCACCTTCCCGCTGTCAAAGATTTAGAGATTCTAATTACCTTGACCTTGTTCAAAGCAGAGGTTCTTGCGACTGCAAACGTTGCCCCTTCCCTTGTTTTTCTCAATGGTTAGCGCTTCATTAAGGCATTTGAGAATATATGTCGGTTGTTAGCAGCTAACCTTATAGTAGGGACGTTCGTTTCCTTTTACAGTACTAAGGTTGGTACAAAAGGCAATTGGGAGACTTTGTGTGTCCTGTCTAGGAGGACACTTTTCAAGCCTCTCTTCAACCATTATAAAAATTGGAAAGACATGTTTGTGAAAGTAAGGGAGCGAGACAATGCCTTCATGGTCACAACTGGGGAGGAGAATGCCCATCGCATTCCTTTGACTTGGACAGAGGACCCAGTGGTGATAAGTGGTTTTAACTTCGATGACCTTACCCCTACTGAGAGTGAGGTAGTCCAATTTTTGTATGAATTTGAGTTTATGAGCTCCTGTACTATTATTGAGTTAGATCAGGGGAAGGACATCGAGATAGATAAATATTTGTATAAGTATGAGACTAACGTAATCCTTGGTTTGTTAGGACTATTTACTTGTCGAGTTACTTATAAAATTCCTTTTTCCTTTTGTAGAAATTTTTTGTCCATTTCAGTCGATGAAAGGAAAATTTGTCTGGTCAAGGAGAAGATTGAACATCAAGAGCAATGGAATGACAGCCCAAAGAGTCACAAGGGTGTCCTTATCACAAAATGAGGCAAGAGACTTGCCGAAGGAAATTCCCTTAGTGAGACTCGTCCCCCTAAATCCATGAAGCAAAGTGAGAGTTCCTCCTCGGGTCTAAAGGACAATGCAATTATAGTTTTGGAAGAAAACGAATAACGCGAACAACTAACTAGCTCGCCAATTCAGGATGACCTACCACATCACACCTCGATGTGGAGTGATGAAATAAAGTTCACTAGCGCTCGTCTCACTTTCTATAAAGATTTTCCTGGAGACTATCATTCCATCCGCCAGATGATTCCTCACCAACTGTCTGACATGGTGGAAAATCACATGCTTATAGAGTGAGTCCTCCGTATGAACCGTGCCAAATTCGCGGAAGACCTGAAGATTAAACTTGTTATTTCTAAGGAATCTGTCACCAAGGGGAAAGAGATAGTAAAAAAATTGGGTTAAAGAGTTGGATGAGTTGAAAGACACACTTAAAAAGATAGCATCGAAGACCAATCGCCCTTTCATAGAAAATCCTGAAGGATTCGATCCAAACTGCCCTTCACTCTCAAAAGAAGTTGGAGGAAGAATCGTCTGCCCTTAAATACGAATTAATGGACACTTCTGATCAGTACTTAGAGCAAGCAAATGAGCAGACATCCTTCCTCTACCTCGATCTGAACTTGAGTCAAATGGACTTATTCAAAGTGGTCCATGATGGTCATCTAGAGGATGAAGAACATGTGTCACTCCCCAAGGCATCTGATGCATCTCTTGGTGGGAACGTTCAAGTTAAAACTAAAGTGTCAAAGTAAGGGCACGTAAGAAACTCTCAAGGAAGATTCCGCTCTCCAGGAGATTACTTAGAAAGGCAACATCAGGAGGATGATCAATGAGTTCGTCTTTGTTGTTTTTCTCTTGGTGCCTTCTTGTAGCCATGCTCTTAAATACTTTATGTAATAATTAATAGTCCCCTTATGGGATTTTATCTTGTACCTTTTCCTTTAGGGTTTCATTAATGAAACCCCGGACCTTAAGGTGCCATTGTTTTGCATATTTTCCCTGAGTAAACTGTCATAGAACACCTCAAACATATTATGTTGTTGGCTTGTATTTTAATGTTGAATTTCTTATGATTTAATAAGACATTTATATTCATGGTGTTTGTTCATGATATGACATTCAGTGTTATGAATAATCTGAAAAATGCATAGTAAAAACATTTTTTGTAAGAAAAATTTATTGGTTGATGATGACACTTTGTCATCATATCATTTTTTTACAAACATTTTTATCATTTGAAGTTGTTTTTTAGTTAATTGAGTGAAAAATTGTAGAAGAGAGAGTGAACATTTGAATAAGTAAATAATAGGAGAACAAATATGATAATTGGTAAATTCGGCAAGCAAAAGGCAAAAAGGCCCCAAGAAAATTTTTGTACACGCCCTCTATCATTGTTTACATGATGAGGCACGAAGGAAGGATCGTGTGCACTATGGAAAGCATCGTGTGCACAATGTTGGTGTTAAAATCCAATTGAGTGCACTACGGAAAGTATCGTGTGCTCGATGGTTCCTGGAAATCACATGTTTTGGTTATTTAAAAGTATCAAAAGTTGGATTTTACAAGGGGTTGCGAATTTTGGAGCTAGAAAGTGATGAAAAAACAATTATGGAGCAATGGATTTTAGAGTTTTTCACTCAATGGAGACCATATTATTCATTGAATTTAATGTACTTTTCTTCTAAACTCATGGTAGTGACTTGTATTACTATGAGTAGCTAATTTACTTTTGATTAAGTTTTGTTAGATGAAGCTTATTTGATTTGTTGAACTACGTGACTAGCTTTGTACTATTTTTCATGATTTGATATTCTAGTTACTATTCACTTATTCTTGATCTTAATGCTATTTGCGTGTTGATGAGCATATGAACTAAATATAAATTTGTAGCGATTACTCATTAAAATAAGCGGATATGAGTGCGGGTACGGGTACGGGTACGGGTACGTTAATACCCACCCACCCCGCCACATACCCGCACAATGTATATTTATATTTTTTTAATTTATATCATCATATATAAATGTATGTTTCTCTCTTTAAAAGAATACACTGCAGTTGAACTATTACATATTTTAATATAAGTGTTCGCCTATTTCATAATTCAACAGTAAAATCTTTGATTTTTTCGTTAATTTTGTTAAAAATTTAAAATGATATGATAGTTCTCTATTGATAGATTTTTTTTACTAGAATTGAAGGTAACGAGTATGAGTACTAGTATCCATAGGATACAAGTACGAGTATAAAAATTGGTATCCACAAGGATATTGACTCGGGTATAGTTTTTTTAAAAATTACATATATGAGAACGAGAATGGAGATTTTTTTTCAAACTATAAATATGAAGACAAATACTATAAGAATTTAATGGTTATGCAATAACAGTGTAAAATAGTTTTACATTGTCAACCAATAGGAATAAATTATCTGGCCAAGTCATACCTGTAACTTAAAATTTACAGTATGATGCGGCGAGATTCATGGTGGTGATTGGTTGACAGTATAAAATAATATTACACTATCAGTGCATATCTCATTTTTTCATACTATAATACTCTACCCAAACTCTACCCATTATCATCTCTAACTTTGAGGAAATTAACGAATAAGTGTTTCATATGCTTTGTTCTTCATCGTACGTCTCCATATATATATATATATATATATATATATATATATATATATATATATATATTGATCTGCTTTACTGTTTAAAAAAAATTCTAAAACTTCAAAAACATGCTCGGTTATTATATTCCATGAGACATTTGTATCAATTTGAAGAATTGAGATTCCATGTGTGGAAAAGTAAAATTTCTAACCAAAAAAAAACACATAATGCAGGCAAGTGGCTTGCAGCTGCGGTTTATAATACAATATTGGGAGGAATGGTGGGTTGAAAGAAACTACGGTTGCTTCAAAATACTGGCTTAATGGCGTAATACACAATGTCTAACTCATTGTCAAATCTTATTATTGGTTTGCTTATATTATTGGTTTAATTTCGTTATGGATGGTGGGAGTAGTGTGTCACTGTCTCATGAGCATGACACTTTTGTATTGATTCGTTTCTTTATATATACACCAATGTGACATTAAAACAAACCGTTGAACCAAATCAAACTGTTGAACATAACTGCAATTTAAATAACCAAACCGTCAAACATAACTGAAGTTCACAAAACTTAGTTATTAAACAGAATCATGTTACACAAACAGATATAGAACCAAATTAAATGACAAATGAACTCACCGAAACTGAAACTGAAATCGTAACTAAGAATTAAAAAAAAATACTAATTAACATTTTAAACAATTTGTTAAAGAAATAAAAAAAAAAGTATAACAATTCAATTCTTCAACAAATTGCCGAACCGATATATCAAACCAATCTCTTTAGTTCAATTCGATTTTGAATAAATTGAAACAATTGATTCAATTCGTGACATTATACTATGGTTCAATTAGGTGTTTCTGATAGAACCATGAACAGCCCTACATTTAAACAACCCTACATTTAAGAAATACTCAATCACTCAATAGCATTTACTAAAACTTCCGGTACAAAATGGACTACTAAATTGAAAGTAAATAGTATCATATATGTGTCTGGAGTGATGATAAATGCATTAGCTTCATGATTTACATTCATCTTTTTGAACCCCATGAAGAAATTAAGTGAATTCATCTTCTCAAAACAGGGCGAGGGCATGGTCACAGGCACAACAGGTAAGGGAGAATGGAGGGAAGTTTTTGGAGGAAAAAAGAGAATGAGCGGATAACAAAACAATGTAGTGTATGCAACACAACCTAAACTACAATCCAAACTACATTGAAATGAGTGGGAATCCCTCTTGTTTAAGGTCTTCAAACTGCATTTAACAAACTACACACCTGCTTCACCTCAGTATTCTTATTCATATGCGGCATCAAAAGCGGCAGATTGAGAAATGGCATTCATTGAAAACTTATTGCAGGTACCTAAATCTGAATCGTAGTATTAAAAAACTATATCTTCCTAGGCAGTAGATAAATCCTCAATCTCAATATTTCATTATTAGCTTTGGTATCTTGTCTAGCAAGAAGGATTAGAACAAGGGACTCTGAAATAATAGTACTCCTGTAAAGTGAACTTATCAAATAAGCCTAGTGCTTATCAGCTTATGCGCCTAGAAAGGTGAGCAATCACACTTGCTAAATACCCTTGTGTAATGTATTGGCATGCAGAGGGCGTTGAAAGGTAGAGGACCCTTATCAAATTATCAAAATATAAAATCTACACAAATGAACAGGGAATTAGCAGCAAACCAGGACCAAGCTAAACCTAACTTATCACCAGTGATCAATGTCATTTTCTATCTAAACACTACACAGTGACAAACTTAGTATGCGTTTCATAGATGAATGGTTATTATAACATCCCTATATTCCATTATCATTATCATTACCCAATAATTGTTCTTCCGGTTAATATGTTCAGTTGACACACTGCATATCTGCTGGTGAAAGTACTTGAAGATACAGATACCTAAGCCAAGAGTTAAAAGGGCATATGTATTTTAAAAAGAATCAAAACCAATGACTTCTGTATTAAGACCCATGATTGAAAACTATAACTTCTTTCAAATAGCTTAAGGTTGAGATACTATCATAGAACAAATCATAATATCCCGCAAATATAGACACGGCTCAAATTTTCTTTATCAAAAGGTTCCTACATCACAGCTTCATAGTATCCCAACTCTACTTGATTACCCAAGCATCCAAACTAAAAGCAAAGAAGGATTTTAAACAACACATTCGTCTATCGTTGCTAAGCAATTAATCATCCATCTTATTGACCGAAAAAGAGATAACTTCAATTGGCCTCCTTGTAATTCAAAGCCTTTAATGCTATTTCATTTCAACACATGTTTCTCCTTCTCTTGTGGTGAAAATGAGCCCCGCTTTATTTATGTTCAGACTTAATGTTTCAAAATCCTTAGCAATCTTAAACATCCAAAGTAAATAAGAAACTGGAAATTTCCAGTTACGAAACTGTTTGGAAGCTTCTCCTACACATATAGCGCTACTGCTTTTCTCTAGCCATAATATTAATCACTAAGGTTAGGGATAAGATGCTTAGCTCACATGGCTGTATTGGACCAGTAATATACCTTCTATTCCACAAAAACCGTGAACTAAAACTTCATAGCAAACACGTAGAATCAGAAAAAAAATCCATTAACTTACAAAAGACGATTAACCCAAAAAGCAGTTAACAAGATTCAAAAGTGACCAATAGAGAATCCAAACCACAATAAGACTCCAATTACCACCTAAAACAACAATTCCTAGCTCGACACTCACACGGGTAGGATTGGATTCCTAGTTCAAAGAAACATTTTCCCCAAAGAAACTTCATAGATACTTGGATTCAAAGATACATTTGTAGTTTATCAACTATAAAAAAAATACACTATGTTCCTTAGCCTTCAAAAGGATTCTACATTATTTTTTTGCATTGAAGAGGTATATAGCACTCACACTTCACATTCAAAGTTCTAGTGTCTAAACACAACACCAAAACACATGATTACATTCAATCCCTTCTACTATTTCAAATAATTAGCATCGTCAACGTCGTATATGGTGTCTGTTAAGAGTCCCACATCGGACAATATATGGCCTAAACATGTTTCTTAACATGGTATCAGAGCCTATCGATCGGACCATGGCCACCCACCGTTAATATCCACGCACCAAGCCAAAAAGAGTGCTGGGCGTGAGTGGGTGTATTAGGAAGATCCTAAAGTCCCACATTGGTTAAGGAATGGTAGAGCATTGAAAGAGTATATATAGAGGGACACTCCTCACCTTACCAACCGGTTTTGTAAGGATGAGTTAGGACAAACCCTAACATGATATCAAAAGCCTCGTTTAAGATCCGGTGGGTCACCTTCTATGGTTTCCGCTGTCGGGTCACCCGCCATTTCTTTCCACGCTCCAGTTGTCTAGTCCTGGGCGTGAGGGGGTGTGTTAAGAGTCCCACATCGGACAATATATAGCCTAAACATGTTTCTTAACAGTGTCCATGTTTGTGCTTCATAGTTATAGATCTTACATAGTTAACGGGTTTAAGGGGGACGGAGTCACATGACGTCCAAAACACTATAAAGAAGTCCAAAACACTATAAAGAAGACGCAATGACACCAATAAAAATAATTGACAAAATAATTTATAATCTATGAAGCACAAGAAGCACAACACCGACTCTGACACATCGGCACTAGTAATAATTTGAAGGAAAAAAATGAATAAACTAATCCTAATCGCAAGTGTCGGTGTCGAACACTGACACAAACATGTCTTCTTTTTTCAGAGGTGTCGGTGCTACAGAGGTTATATAACAATTGACAAAAGATAAAAACCATATCTAAATCAGAACAAATCTTTCCTATTCAGGTAGGAATGGATGGAGTATAACCAATATGCAATAGCATCAATCTAAACTTTGCAAATAATTATTAATATCACATTTCATTGCCAATCACAGGCACAATAGTTCAAATAACAAAAAGTTCCATCATAAATTGCAAACTACAAAAACAAGAAACCATTAAATCACAACAAGGTTCAATTACTTCACCTCTTTCACCCAATCACATTATTCAACAACGAAAAATTCATAAAATCCCTAAGAAGTGTCCCATGGCTTAGGTTCAGCAAGTGCAACAACCATACCTTGAAGGTCATGATTAAGAAGCACCTGACATCCCAATCTGGAGTGCTTATTCAAAACCCTAGCTCTCGAATTATGCTTCAGAACATACTCCTCGTCGTAACTCCTCGGCGGGAGCTTATCGAGCCATTCCTGAGCGATGTTGATTTCGCAGTGAGCGGAGCACGCGTCGATCTCTTCGAGGCGGTGGGAATCGGGATCGATTAGGCCGGTGTTGATTAGGGCTTTCAGGAGGGTTTGGCCTGTGAGGCCGAGGACGTTGTGTTTTTGGCCCTGGAAATCGATGGCGGAGAGACGCACGATGCGGTCGGAGACTTTGAGGGTGGAGGTGGGGCGGCAGATGGGGGAGTGGTTGAGGAAGGAGAGGGAGGGGAGGCGGTGGGTGGATTGGGTTAGTCGTCGGAGATTTGATAACGCCATTGTTGTTGAGGAGAGGGTTGTGATGAGAAGTGTTTGATTTGGGAGAAAAAAATGGGTGAAAATGAAATTGTGATGTTCCGCGATTTCATTGATGGGCTCGCCCGGTCGGACTTCGGGCTACCATAACCCGTATATGTATTTACAGTAATATTAGTTTTATCGATCTTTAATACAATTTAGAAGGATAAATAATTAAAATTAGACAAAATTACACAACAGTTATTTTATTATAATAAATTGTTAAATTTTTTTTTATAACAATTAAATGTGTGCATCGTTAATATTTTTTTTAAAAATTTGTTTCACAAATGAATGAGATACTAACGTGAGTGAGGTGTCAAATAACAGTGATGAGAGGAAATTTTATATTTTTTGCACGTTTACTTAATTACCAAAAAATACATTTCTTCTTCGTTTAATGAAAAAATCAGATCAAATCCCTGGTTGTATACCCTTCTTCTCCTTTCAAATTCTTCTTCTCTCTTCTCCATCAATGGCTTCATACAGTAATGGGTCAAATCCATGAAGTCAGAACTTTCAATCATTCATTTCGAGTACAAGTCATGGTGAAATCGCACCAAGATGTCCTTTTGGAGTCAAAACAGTAATATGCACAATTAGGAAGAAAGGACGAAACTTTGGGAAGCTCTTTTGGGGCTGCATATACGTTGTGGTACATTTATTGCTATATTCTTTTATGTCTTTTATGATTTCCTAGAAATCAGCTTATGTTATATGTTAATAGAGTGAATGTGTGCTAATTATGGATGCATTTATTTTGAGTGGTATGAAAAAGAAAGCAATGATGAATTGCAACTAAAAATACAAGAGTTACAAGCTTTTAAAATTTCAAAATATGAGGAAAAGGATGTAGAAATCAATACACATAGAAGGGTCATTAAGAAGATCCATGGAGATGACAACCTCACTAAGGAAATGATGAAGAACATGTTGTAGATCTTAGTCTTTGTTATAACTTTTTAGTTTTGGTTTTTGTAGTGTTGATGTGTATTTTGGTCAACAAGTGGTGATTATGGTTAATGTTGATGTTAGTGTTGTAAGACATGTTGTTAATGTTATACAATACTGACTTTCTTAATGTGGAATTTTGCCTTTATTTAAAGTTGATGTTAGTGTTATAAGACATGTTACTGTTATGCAGTAATGACTATTAATTTAGAATTTTGCATTTATTCAATATTGATGTTAGTGTTGTAAGACATGTTATTGTTATGCAATAATGACTTTGTTAATTTAAAATTTTGCCTTTATTCAATGTTGATGTTAGTGTTGTAAGGCATGTTGTTATTGTTATGCAGTAATGACTTTGTTAATGTGAAATTCTATCTGACTTTATGTTGAAGTAAGAACATATTTGTCACACTAAAGAAAACATAAAGGATATGTTTGCCACACTAAAGAAAACATCAAGGGCATGTGTGTTACAATATGGTAGACTTTAAAATGACATTTGGAATACTCCTAGTGGGCAGCTTAGGTATGGTTCTTTTTGGTGGCTGAAGTGTTACAGCACTTCTTTGTGATTGCCTTGTTTAGACCCTTGGAGTTACTTGTGTTTGGGCTTTTGCAGTTTGGTTTTGGATTCTTCTTGGTAAAAGCCTTGTTTAGACTCTGGGTTGGTTGTTTATGAGATTTTGGTGCGTCCAAAAATTATTTTTTCGTATTTGAGAGGCATTTTAGATTTTTTACAAGGTTGGTTCAGTGTTTAGTGGAAAAAGGAATACCCAAGCAGGCAAGTTTGTCAACACTAATGAGTTGTAGTAGTAGTAGTAAAATGAGTTAGACTAGTCAAATTAACACATTTTACCTGTCTTTTTTGGCTGGATAAGTTGAGATTTTCAATCCTCCAACTCAGGAGAGGAAAGAGATAAGTTGACACATTGAATTCAATTTTACTCAAATTTTTAAACTCATTTGAATGTTTTGCCGATTCGACAATCATATCTTGGAACAAAAACAAGGTAAAGTAAATTAATTTTCCAGAACTCACTTTTAAAATAGGATTTTTTTTTTTAAACTTTATTTTTAAGTCAAATATGCAATATCAATTCTATCAAAATCTAAAACAAACATTTCATAAATTCGGTAACAGATGAATACGCAACAGTGTCAAAGTTGAGTATTTTTTGACAATTCTTTCACAAGTTTACTTCTTTTATAAGAGAGTAGTTCCTGTAAGAAAATAAAAGGGATTACATGAACAAAAAGAAAGGTTAAGAACACTCTCTTTTCAACACTCTCTCAAACACTCATTCTCTTATTAGTTGAAACATGTGTGAGTCCTACTACTTTTTGTGGGACCTATTTTCAAAGTGAGGGACCCACACATGTTTCAACCAATAAGAAAGTGGGTGTTTGAGAGAATGTTAAAAAGAGTGTTGCTAGCACTCCTCAATGAACAAATTCAATGAAAAGAGTTGCTACAAATCAAATAGACTTCAACAGGGACATAACTCACTCAGAACTGATGCATCAGAATTCCAAGTGAGAATGAATGCTTTCACATCCTAGGCCGCTACTTATAGCACTCATCAATCGCTCATATTTACTCAAGAACTCGATCTACAGCAAAAGGTGCGCTGTCGACTTTTCCTGCACGGCCCAACACCACATCAACGACCATTTCAGCAGTCCCCAAAGCCTGGAAATTTGTCCGTATTAGAAAAACTTCTCAGCTCAAAGGCCAACGAATTTTTAAAAAACAAAACAATGGCATTCAAAGAGAAGGCGCGCTACCATTTTATATTTAAACGCAACAAATAAATCCTTTTTTTTTAGAGAAAATTAGACACGGCTCCTCTTAGATCTCTCTTAGATCTGCTTAAATAACACTCACACTCCTATTTTTTAAATTAATGCCAACAACCATGATTTGTTGGAGAGACGACACTCGCCTCCCCTCACGTGTGATTAAATGACATACCCCTTCTAAATATAGTGAATAAAGGAGGTGTGTGTATTTGATGGAACTCGGAAATCAAGGCAAGCAACTGTTTATATTGAATTGGAGTATGGTGAGAATAAGATTAAAGCTCTTACAATGGTGAAAATGGAAAATGAAGTGGATAACTAGAGTTCAAGAATTCCTAACCAGAGCAATATGCTCCTACCAGAGAGAAACTCTCCTAACAAACTTCTAACAATATTTCAGACTGAATCCCCTCACTTCTCTCGCTGTCTCATATAAAGGCTGAATCACTACAGTTTCCCTCCCTACAAAAGCGGTAACCATATTCTAGCTCACTAACTAACTCTCTCTTAACCTTACTCTATTTCTTCTAGAATATACTAAGTGTCCTTTAAGTATTGAGGGGTCAATCATGCCTTCCATACTTGTCATTTCAACATATATCAAGATAATGCATCCATGTCTCCTTTTTATAACAAAATTAGGAGTATCTGAAAACTCACCATTGAAAGCCCGCCCCCTTCATGTCCAGCCGCAACGTACACATTTGACAAGCCAGGCACAGGCCCAATCGCTGGCTTACCATCAGGCACTGACAGGGTAAGACATTGTGCAAGTCAAATATCGCATATTATGAAGATACGTTTTTCAAACAAAATTGCTATTTAGTATAAATAACAGGGACCAAACTGATTATGAATCAAAGTAGATAAATATTTTATTTCGTAAGATTAATAAAATTCAAAGGGGCAATCAAACATTATCTAATGGTTCGCGAAAATCGTAATAACTTTACATACAATTACTTTTATAGTTTTATTTTAGTAATGAAAATAAAATATAAATGAACTTTGCTATTTAGTTAGAAACTTCTATACAAACTTTTGATGAAGAAGATAAGGACTAACCATACACAGGAAAGGAAATGTAAATAATTATTAGTGCTGATAAAAATGTTTCTTGCACTCAAAATTGTTTCATGGTCTTTAGCTTTTAGCTTTTTGCAATATAATACAAATAGAACAGCTGCATTAGATTGCAAAGAGATAATGTAACTCACTGTAAGGTCGTAATCCTATTCGGACTTTTCTACTTGCGCTTAAGTCTGAAAGTGAAAGCATTTTCAATTTGGGGAAGAATTCTGCAACCTGCTTCCATATGTGACTGATAACATACTCATCCAAATCAGTATTGAACCCAGCAAATTCCCGGCTACTCCCTTAAACAGAGAAAATGTTTCGTTTTGTTTACAACAATCAGAAAATAGTGTTACAATTCTAGAAGATAATAGGAGCATTTGCATCAACTGAAAAAATTAACCTAATTTATGAACTTAACTTAACAAAACTATTTATGAAGAAAATGAAATTATCTCCAGCCAAGAGGAAAACAAGAGATTAAATGGCTGCCACCACACATTTTCTTTTAAAAGAAAATTATTATAATAATGCAAAAAATAGTAAAATCTTATGACAAGTGACAACATATGCAGTCACCATACAAATAAATTCACAATATAAGCTTCCTATTGGAGAAATGTATAATAGCCATAAAAGAGAAGCTTACCTATAAGAAGATTTCCTTCTGCATCTATTGTTGCTGTCATTGAAACAGATAAGTTTCGTCCGTGATCTGATGATAAACCAGAAATAGATGGATGATCAACATAACCTGCCTCCATCAGGCCATGGTTCAAATGAAGAGAATTGAAATTTTGAAGTGAAAGTAGGTGACCCTTCACACCAAAAAGAAAAACAAAATAAAAAGGATATAGGAATCAATCAAACAACAAAATAACTTGATCAGATCAAACCATTTTATGCATTTTAAAGGAGCTTTATACTCATGATGCGACAGTATTATAGTTGCATGTATGAACTTATGATCAACTATCCAAAAAAATTTTTTTGGCATTGGCATGTATAGATGAGTGACTAGAATGCCTTTGCTGCATTTTAACCAATATAATGAAAATCCTATGACATATAAAACTCAAAATATAAAAGGATTGAATTTAAAACCATCTTACCATTCAATTTATAATTGTGACATAATTTTAAAGAGAAACATTATTGTACAAAAATGAAAAATTAGAGCATAAGTTAAGTTTTGAATGTTGAGAATGATTTTTCGAAAGAGTGTGGATAGGAAAATTTCACTAACCACAGTACAACTAAACACGAAAGTGTAGCATAGTGCTTGGTAAACAACATTGTTTAGAAAAATGATGGGGGAGTTCTAAGGCAATGCAAGATCGGGTCGGTTCAAGCTGTATGAAGGCTTACCTTTCTCGGCGTTACAGGAACATGAAACTCCACTCCCCAATTTCTAAATAAATCTTGCATCAAAGAACCAGTCCAACAACCAGCAGCAACTATAATTGCTTTCTTGCTGTATAATATATTCTTCGAAGTTTGAACAGCTTCAACACCTCCATTGCTATCTGACCTGAACAAGAAATGGAACATAGCATTAACTCAACAGGATTTATTTCCCTACTACCACCTTGCTTTCAGTTCCATAATACAGCAGAAGAGAAAAGAAAACTAAACCTGATGAAGCATTTCACTGGGTCATCATAAAATTCAGCATATCTTCCTTTGGATGCAAAATTCCTGTTACCCTACATATCCATAATGAAACTGTTACTATATGTCCGCGGTCATATAACAGAAATGAGTAGTTAATGAGAAACATAAATCTATATCTTTATCTATACCTATAAAGGGGATACCAAGTTTTGGAGTAGCTTTTGTCTTCATAATTTAATTTTTCAATAAAATTTAATTCAATCCTTAAATCAATCAAAAAATATTATATCTAAACATATCCTAATTTGAATTTTAATAAAAAATAAAATAAACAATCATAATGATAGAATTTTTTTCCAAAACTTTAAAATTATTTTATGCCATTAAGGAGGTCAACTACAGTTTTCATTTGAGAAAAGTGAACAGACGGGAACACCGGTGCTCATCTGTGTGCTAGACAGTATTGATAAAAGTAATAAATATGCAAAGAAAAATAGACCAAGAATGCAAACCTTTTCAAGATATGCAACAGTGCGATGAGCATCCAATTGGCAGTCATCGGGTAGAAAGGCAGCTGCAGTGTCTTTATCCACCAATAGATCAGGTTCCTGTTTAGACAAATCACTGCTACACAGGTACTCTGCTTTCAACCCAGCCTCACTAAGCTGTTTCACCCTACCTTTTAGCTTGTCTGACTCTTCACGAGTTCTAGCGACTAGTAAGCTCCCTGTAGATCATAAAACTTGTATATCATAGTTATTAATCATTGTGTAGATGAGGCCTGAAAAGCTTTCATCGAGATTATAAAGTATCAAAGCCTCCTGAATAATACTCTACATGACACTTTAGGGAAGACCGAGACATCTCTAATTCATAATGATATGAAAACATATATAATATTTTCAATTTGATGCCTTTTACATTATTATTATGAATGCTATTTCAACTTTTCCTTTGATTCAACCACAAAAATACACAGGAAAATCTAAATTTCAAACCAATGCAGCATGTCCTTACACCTTATGTCTACACTCTACACTAAAGGCCAGATCTAATAATGTAGTGGTTAATGCAGCTTTAATCTAGATTTGACTTCACACCCCAAGTTGCAGTACAGACAACATGAAATTGTAAAAAGATACCGCAAATATACCAGTTTTTTTCCAACCCAACTCCACCATAGGATCCAAGCCTTGCTGTTGTAGGTTTTCTGCCATCATCCTCCAAAGTTGATGGCTTCTCATAGAAAGATCCCATGTAGCAGTCCCAGGTGTTTTGTGTGTCATCCACAGATATCCCTGTCCTAGAACCAGCTCAAATTCCAAAACAAAGGAAGAGATCCTACAATTAATCAAAATTCAGCATGAAACTATATGTTCTTTTTTTTTACTTCAAAAACACAAAAGTGGGGAAAATGGAAATATCACTGACAAGCCAAAATAATTAAAATAATAAACAATCATAACAAATATAAAGAGAGATTAATTCAAATAGCTCAATGAATTTTCCAGTTTATAAACACATGTTACACATCTAATTCATATTTGATCAAAAAATCTGTGTGTCCTTCGTGAAGATCAAATCATCATACATTGTAAAATGTTATTAACTAAGAAAGTAAAATTAATTATTGTGCACTTTAAAGAAGTAAAACACATCCATAAGTTTAGGTGGAAATTGCACTCACACATCTAAAGTATGCTTAATTGACACAGGGTGTGAGATTTAAACAAAACTGGCGGGTGTGTGAGATATTAACAGACAAATAAGAGTGGTGAGTGTTTATTTACAAACTAGAAGAAGTGTGTACTATTTACATAACCAGTTGATTCCGATGAAATTTCAGCTGAATAATTCTATCAGGAATCTAAAGTAGAAACCATTGAAAAACTTAACTTGAGAAAACAGACGCAACTGAATCACCAATTCGATTCCTGAAATTACAAGCATCAAGCTGTCTCTAAAATTAATAAATTTTCACTAAAATAGAAAACCACGTTAGTCCTTTTCATTTTAAAGTCCTTTCGTTCAGAAATTGTGTCATGTGATTGCTGAAATATGAAGGAGCAAACAATCACTTCAGTAGCTAAACGCGTGAGGAGCTTCAATTGTGTTAGTGATTTTAAGGATCAAACTAACTAATGAAAGACACATCCAAGAATTGATTATGATGTGTAGAATAGACTCTGATTCATTTGGTTACTCTTGAGTAGAATCGATTATGCTTTCTAGATTCGATTTTACTTGAAGCTAAAAGTATGTTTGGTTCTAGAGTGAAAAAAATTGATTTTGAATGAATTGATTTTGTAAAGTTGATTCTGGTTAAAAGTGAGTTGAATGTAAGGTGATTTATATTCGAATAACTTTATGCAAAATTGAGTTGAACAGTAAATTTCTATTTAATAATCATATTTAAACTCAAAAACTATAAATTCTATCTCTAAATAGAATCAATTCTGAAGACAAAATCAATTCTATTTTAGAAAAACCAAACACTTAAAATCATTCCAAAATCAATTCTATATCTCTAAAACTACTTTTGCGTCTTTCAAAAGCTAAATCAAACATACACTAAGATTTATACCTTTTGAATTTAAATGTAATTCTTACAATTAACTTAAAATCAATTTTCTTTAGTGCAGAACAAAACGCACGCTAAAAAAAACTTAATTAAGAGCTTATCATGTATAATTTTGCTTCTATAGAAGCTACATCTGAAATGATTTTGAGGTGTTTGATTCTTCTAAATTAAAATTGATTAGACTTGAAGCTACTATTTGTAACTTTTGAGTTTAAATATGATTTTTCCCCTGAAAGTGAGTTGAATAATAGGTTTCCATGTAAAAATAAGTTTAAACTCAGAAACTACAAATTCTAGCTTTTAGAATTAATTTTGTAAGCCAAATCAATTCTCCTTTAGAAGAGCCAATCACCTCAAAATCACTTCAGAACCAATTCTACAATGACTCTTTCCAAAGGCCAAAGCAAACATGCTATAAAATAAATCAACCAGCCGGTATCATTTATAATTTGCTCCTCTGTCAAACAGTGCAATCTCAAATAAACCAATCTCAAATTATAACCATGACAGAGCTTCACACATTTAAGAAGTAAAATGGTATACCTGCGCCAGTGGCACCAGAACAAGGAACACCTTTATCAACAACGGCAACTGATAACTCCGACTCCATCAGAAACTGGCGAGCAACGGTCAAACCGATGATACCAGCACCGACTACGACAACATCAAACGTCTGATCGGAAGGTGACGACCGAGTCATCCGGTTTCCGGTAGCGGGGAGTTTGTATTTGTAGGAAATGGATCTGTTGGTTAGTGACGAAGAGGAATGAGAGGGAAAAGGAGAATAGTGATTGATGCTGAAGTGAGCATGATGAAGAGTAGCCATGTTCATTTTCTTCTTGTGTTGATCGATAAAAAATGTTAATCAAATGCAGAAGGTGCAAGTTGTTGTTTTTAATATTGGAGAAGATGCGATTTTTTTTCCGTTTTTTTAAGACTCGAAAGTGTTGTGATAACTGATAAACTTGGATTTTACTCTTGACTGGCTCGAAGGGATGAGAAAGAAAAAACGGGTTGATGACGATGAATGGGTTTTTTAATTGGAAATTGAAGATAAATATATTGTTTCACGTAGACTTCTCCTATCACACATGGGTTCCACTGGATTTTTCTTGTCTTTTTCTAGTGGTATGTACTTTGTGCAATATTAAAATGTGGATTTTAATTTAATACACAAAACCGTCGTATAATTTCAACAATTAAATAGTTTATGGTTAATTATTAATAAATAAGTTTTTTCTCCCTATAAATAAATATTACAGTTTTATTTTTAGTCTCTCCAGAATTTTAGCAACGATTTTAGTTGGTTTTGGTAATTATTTTTTTAAAAACCGTTGACTAAAAATGAAAACTGCCTATAAAGGCAGGGAGGACCGTTGACTAAAAATGAAAACTGCCTGTAAAGGCAGAAAGGGATTAAAAATGAAAAATTGTAATATTTATAGAGATAAAAATTTATTTAACCCTAAATTAATCTATCAATAATCATACATAATAATAAAATTAAATTAGTTTTTGGACAATTTTGACAAGGCTCATGCTAACATCAATTATCATGTTTTACCAACCTTCTAAAAAAGGAATCTTTTATTTAAAAAATAATTATTTTTTATTAATTATTTATATTAAGTTTTTTATTTTATTTATTAATTAAAGGATATGGAGAATCCTTAATACGTAAAAAAATAATTACTTTTTTATATAAAAAAATACGGGGAAGACCAAAGAAATCTACTTTCCTCATCGTCCAATGTTGCTTCGTCTTTTGCGAAGAATTACCCTTCGTATCATTCTCTTTTGGCTTGCCGTAAAGTGGTGGATGTTTGGAAGGAAATTGCCGGTTGGTTGGGTTTGAATTTCTCTTCGCCTCAAGACTTCAAAGAAAGTTTTTATAGGTGGAGTTGTTCTTACCGTAGTTTGAATATCAAGAGAAGTAAGGCAGGAAGTGTTTGGTTGGCTATTGTTTGGAGTCTTTGGTTATGTAGGAATGATATCTTTTTAAGGACCAAGTTTGGAATGCTAGAGATGTGGTTTGGAGATGCAAAGCTTTGTTAGGGAGGTGATCATATATAAGAAAAATTACTCATTCCAATTGTAACTTTTATGAGTTTACCCAAAACCCTTTGTTATCCTTAAGATAGGTTTTATTTGGTGAGAATTTTCTTTTATCTGGCTTGTTTTAGCCCTTTTTGTAATCATGTTTTGAACTTTTGTTTTCCTTCAATACAACTTGATTACAAATATATATATATATATATATATATATATATATATATATATATATATATATATATATATATATATATATTATATACTTTTAATTAATATAATAAAATAGATTATCACCAAATTTATATCAGTGACCAAGTTTAATCTCCTTATATGCCTTAATATATGGGTAATCCTGTAATTATCTAATGACTATTTTTATAAATTTTAATTGTTTAAAATTTTATAATTATTTTAATATTTTAATTAGGCGTCACTTATATTGTGGTTGTTAATCTCATTCTTCTAAACTAAATGCAATAATGGAGTATGTTTCCAATACGTCTCATTTCCATGTTGAATTCAAATTCTGAATGCTTTTAATATTTTAATCATTTCTTGTATCATAATTATTATACTAACGGCTATACTATAATACCAATAGCAATTTTACTAAATTTACTATGTTCGTGATAAAATGATGTTAATCTCTTCATATGGCTATAAAAAAGAAGCAAATCTTAATGTTGGGGGCATGAACGAGAAGAAAACGCAGTTACAATATTTTATTTTTTAAACCACCATACCAACTCATTACTCCTTCATTAGCAACCCCTCCATAATCACTCTCCATAATTACCTTCAAGACTACATAAGAACACAGTATCAGAAAAATATATACAACAACAAATTTGAAACAAAATCACAGAGGAGAGAAATTCAAAATACAAAGAGGAAGAAAGTTGTGTTTTTTTCAAAACCGCAAAATGTCGGCGCAACCTCCTTATCTGGCTAGATCAGGCGATTGCCGTTGTGAACCAAAATCGTCGGCTGTCGCGAAAACGCAACATAAACACATTTGCCACTGCCATCAGAAACGCATACGCAACAACCACTGTAGTAATTTTTCGTCCTCATCGTGTAGTATTTTTATTTGTTTTAATTGTTAAATAGATGTAGAAGATTTGTTTTGATTTGTAAAGTGCGGTTACTGCATTTTTTGAGTAAGAAAGGGAAGAGAATTTGATTTGTTTTTTTATAATGAGAGAAAGAGATTAACGTTAGTCTTGCTGAGAGAGAGATGTGAACGTTGGTCTTTTCTTTCTATGTCACAATTTTATTTTATTTTTTGATTTTGCACCGGTTCTGATCTACATAGTAGATTGACTAATCCAGCTCGTGCTACAGAGGCACGTGCATTGGTACTTTAATGGTTACGTTCATTTACAGTATAACAACATATGTTTTAGTAGTTAGCTTTTGTAATTCATTTTGAATATTATTTGTTTCTAGTGTTTCGTATATAAACTATACCATGTAATCTTGATTAAATATTTTGTTTACCCTTTTCATGCATTTTATATCAGCACTTAAATTTGCTATGCATTTGTAATAACATTTTAAATCAGCACTTCCATTTTCTTTATATTTTTTTCTTTATATTTTTTTTCAAATTATAATACTATTATTACACTCTGAGACAATTACTCAACTCCTAATAAGTGGAGAACACGTAATATAATAGAAATTATTTAATATTCTAAATATTATTTAATGTTTTGTAAAGATTCATTATATTAGAGTGTCGCATTTCAAGTTAACATTTTCTTTGGCTAATTTTTAAAATTTATTAAGAATTTGATCATTATAATCATACCATCAAATCTATAAAATATTAAATCAATTAAAGACCAATTATTATTAAACGTATCAGTTTACTTTTATTTTTATTTTAAGATAGTTAAAATTTTGAGACTAATTAAACAATATAAAGTCCTCAATTAGTGATGGAACTTGTTCCAACCTCTTGCCTCCCCTTCCTTTGTCATGTAAACCCTATATTTAGGGAGGGATGGCTTAAGTTTAGACATGATCTGATTAGTTTTACAAGAACCACAATTGTAGTGATGGCTCTAATGTGACGTTTATACATCGATTCGTTCGCGATCGATGATCATTATCATATAAAGAATATGTCAATCACATGACATTCTCGTTACTTTGATAGTATTGATGTGTTGATATGTACCGCTCACTATTTATAATATTAAATACGTGATTTAATATTATTTTCAACATTACGAGGGTCACAACGTATAGTATTGATAATGGGTTTGAAATTCTCTAATATGGGGTCAATACATGTTGATGCTGATGTTCCAACATCAGAACATGACATCAAGACAGATGTTCTTCAAGACAGATGTTCTGGGTTCTGGTCCTGATACAGAATAATAGCATTCACCTGTAACTTTTGCAAACAGATAAATCACATAATAGCAACCAACACAAATCATAAGCTAAGATCAACGTCTCAACTTAAGACTGGTCATTTGAATTTGTTTCCTTCGAGGCGCCAAACTCGACTAACGTGACCGTCGAAGCTTATTCTTCTCAAAAAGCTCCAAAATATTCTAAGTGTTTATCTTTGTTTCGATGATACTTCCTTCGATAGAACTTGACAAGGTAAAAACCTTTCGAACACTTGATATTTCGAATAATCTAGATAAACTAGATCTTGCATCTTTCTTCGAAATAACTTCCTTTTCAATAATCTTTATCTCACTTCACGCGTCGAAATTCCCAGCTAACACTATCATTCTAGTTTTTCTAGAGACATACAGTACAAGAAAATTATCTCCATGGAGCTCACGCAATAAACAGACTAGAGTGTCTGCTCTAATACTAATTGAAATTCTCTAATACAGGGTCAACATATGTTGATACTGATGTTCCGACATCAAAACATGACATCAAGACAAATGTTATGGGCTCTGCTCCTTATACATAATAATAGCATTCACATGTAACTTTTGCAAACAGATAAATCACATAATGACAACCAACACAAATCATAAGTTAAGATCAATGTCTCAACTTAATCAACAATGTCAGGACATATGTTTTGCATCATCTGTTGGCAAAATACATATTTACCAAACAGAAAGATATGCAGAAAACAATTACAAAATGGTAAATAACACAGAGGAATTGTTAACCTAGTTCAGTGCAACAACACCTAATCTGGGGGCTACCAAGACAGGAAGGAAATTCACTATTAGCAGTATTAGTTCAAAGTTAAACAGTACCAGTTTAGAATTTCCCACGTAATCACTACCCAATGCAACTTCTACCTAGAAATTAACATCTAGATATGAGAAATCGACACTCACCTCCAATCACCGCAGTGATAAACAAACAGTCTCAATCACAGTAACAATTTCAAAACAGGTCACAATTCCAATGACAAAGCCAATTACAAACTAGAAATGAACGAATATCACTCTTCCAAAACAAAATACTTAGTGTTGCTTCACAGCTTCAACTAAGAACAATATTTGATCTTGTTTAACAACTTTGATTAAGAACAATACTCAACTCGCTTGCTTAAAAGCTTCAAGATTAAGAACACTACTCAACTCAATACCTAAAGGCTTTTGAGTGAGAACACACACACACACACAAGAAACTCTCAAAACTGTAGACCCAAGATTTCCCCTAATTTTACAATTGTCAAAGTTGTTATGCATTAGGCTAGGATTCTCTTTAAATAGTCTTCAGTAATCCATGAGCTTCGAAACATAAGCCCAAATATTATTTGATGCACACGCTGAGAACTGCAACAAGTCTATAGAGAAATCACTTTTGATCTTGGAACAAACCTTCAAGTTTCCTAAATCAGAAGGGGATAGTAAGATCATAAAATATAAGATCGTAACTAAAATTGGAAAATCCTACTCAATTATTTTTGTAAGATCAAGAGTGGATAGTAAGATCGCATAATATAAGATCATAACAAAAATCATATAATAATGCTAAAACATAAAATAATAATATAAATTTGAAGTATTTCTACATGATATTTTCTTGGGCAAGTGTATTTGTGAACCATAATTGTTGCGCCTCTTTATCTTGTCATCTTTCTCAGCTTATAATGATGGTGGATGGAAAATGGTCGATCGTGGCCGAAACTAGCCAAAATCACACATAATCAATGTTTTTAACTTTTTTTTTACAATTTGACTATAACACACAATTCTACTTAAGATCTAGATTGTTAGAGGTGTGTGAGATCGTAAAATCATAAGACTTTCAGATTTAAATCGAGTTTTTGATAACCATGAAGGTGAGGATGATTTTGACTTGAGTGTCCACTGAAAAAACCTAACTAATGACAAATTAGCAAAAATTCTCGAAATTTTTCCATAAATTGGCCAAACCACCCCTCATTTAAATTATAATTAGTTCTATTCTACGAAGCATGAACACCGGAAACACAATACTGACCCTGACATATCAACACCAATAATAATAAAAAAAATTAAGTAAATGTTAGTTTCGAACACCGACACTGACACGAACACACTTTTTTACTTTTTCATGAGATTCCATTCATCCCTTCTAATCTTTGTATCTCCATGAATCTAACTTCAAATCAAAAAAATTTGTGAATGAAAATTCTTCCTCACCTTGTGATTCTAATGATCCCACTTGCAACACTGCACTAACAAGTTCAACATGACCCCAAAAATTATCTTGTTCTTTGCAATCAATAAATGATAGAACTAACTTCAAAGAATAGGTTAGCAACAACATTAAAGATCATCTAAGATAAGTACATTATCATTACACCATTGAACCTCACAAGATTTTCTTTCACTAATAATCTTTTCATCACTGAGAGAACTCTCCAATGCTCTCTCTAAAGACTCTGCAAGATTCATCTCCCACAAACCTAACCTACACATTCTTCTGTAGGTCTCATAACCTGTTACCCTCAACCCATCTGATACTAACTCCTTTAACCCTCCACTAATTTCTTCACTGTTCATTATGTTTAGAAGATCGTTCGATAACCCAGGTTGCCAGAAAACAACAACGGTACAACTCTTATCAATGAATCTTACATCAAACTCCTCTGAAAAGATGTCGTTGGATTCACGAAGAGCATCCTTCAGCATGCCGGCCGTCATGCCGAATTTAAATCCCCATAAGAAAACCAAATGTTCACAATTGATTTTTCTTGTGTTATTGGTCCACACAGTAACATCTTCATTACATGATGATTCTTGGATGTTGGCTGAGCTTGGATGGAAAGTGAAGTCTTCAAGCTCCAGGGCCAATCGCCTATTGTCGAATGCAGCGACAATAGGGGAAATTTTCAATATAGAGCAGAGCTTCATGAATAAATAGGATAGCCTTAATGCATCAAGTCCATCAATCTTGCCTTTGTTTACTGTATCTGTATCTGTTATAGAAATAGCTTATACATAAGCACTTATACGATACGCATTTAATCAAGAAGCTTTTATTTAAGTTATTTATCCAAACAGACTTAAGAACAAAACTTGGCATCTCTTTAAATATTAACAGTGTGCAAGTTATAAATGGCTGATTCTGAAGCTTACTTCAAATCTTGCAAGATGACATGGACAAAACAATCTAAGAAGCAAACTTCTTTATTTTGCACAGGACATCAAGAGGTAAAGTTACTAACCTTGGTCGGGAACTTCCATATCAACTGGTGCAAAGAAATGAGTATTCAAGTAGGACAAAGCATTACGAATGTTGGTCGTTTTTTTCATGGTTCCACTTTTCTTCATCAAATAGTTCACGTCGAGTACTTTGGGGAAAAACTTGCACAACGAGCTCACAAAATCATCTACTTCTGATGGAAGTGGTGCGATGAATTTTGAATGAATAAGTGTACAATCTACAAAAAATCAATGAGGGGTTAAAAATCGGAAGCGAGTAAGCCAGGTCAGTATACTAGAACTAAACTGAGAAATTTCCATTTAAGAGAAACACCATTAAGGCAATTGTGGGAGATAACAGGTTTCTGTGAAGCGGAAATCAAATCGATCACCTCTCGAAATCCTCGAAATTTCTTGATCTCCTCATCTTCAAGACTTTGAAGCTCTTTCTGCAGTGCAGATCTAGAATTATAGCCAAAGTAAAACTTAACGAGGAACGGAAAAAGAGCGAAAGACTCTTGGTACCTCCAACAATTCCTTATCTTCTCTTGAATTTGCCAAAACAACGCGAACTGCCTGAGTGGTCCCACTTTTTGAAGGGATCACCAAAGAAACGAAGTGATCGGAGAAGTCTGGTAGCATCTGCATAGAGACAAACCGGAGTACAAAAGGAGAAGGAAAACGTTATTTGAGTTTATCTACTAGCATGAGTTCTTGCAAAACAGTTTAGGATAGCTATGTAATGGCTTATAACATGTTTATAAGTTGTTTCGAGCTTATTTTCATACGCTTTCAAGATAGTTTATGTAAACAGTTTACAATCTACGTGAAAATATTTTGACTATTTTATCTTTTGTCATAAAAGTAGCTTATATATAAGCATTTATAACATAAGCATGTATGCTAGAAGTGTTTATTTAAGTTGTTTATCCAAACACGACCCAAGACTGTACCAATCAAATTAACGAAATTTGACTTTATTAAGTTTGTTATACCTGCAGAATTAGTTGCACTTGGCGTTCACTGCAAACATCTATATTCAAGCACGGTCTTGATTTGAACTGTTCACTACCCAGAACAATATTCCTAAGAGAGTCGATAATTTCTTCTGCACAAAATGAGTGTTAAAGAACAAACGAGGAGCAGAGAAAAATCTTACTTCCTCCATAACAAAATATAAGCAAAAAAGAACATGTTTCTGACTTAATTTTGGACAAGAGAGATATACTTTTTGTTTATATTTTGTTGCAGAAGGAGTATTGTACAAAACTCTACTAAAGATTCTCTTACCGTGTTTGCTTTTGTTTGTGCCAGAGTTTTTACATGTATTTCTCCAATGTTTAACCCGTGATCTAATCCTCTCGATAAAAACTGTATCAGCAACAGTAGGGGGTGAAGAAGATTTCATCACACCAAGAGAGGGAGACCCAGTCCCTAAACGAACTTTAGCAATTGACTCTTGTGCTCTGGACAAATACGATATACCTGTTGCACAAATTGAAATGGATCATAGGTCTTAGGATATAAGTAACAGAATCAAAGATTCTCAACTCACATAGGATAGATAGCATACTTTTTCTGTATATAATAGAGTTCTAAAACATTTTGGTATGTAGTTGAAGAGATTATCTGTTCGGGTGTCTAGCAATTTGTGAAATCGTTCATTAGAATTTTATGGCTCATAGGCAGTACAGCACGGTTCAAGAGTGTTGTTGTAACCTGGACAGTAATATTTATATAAGGTTTGTAATAATATAAACCCTGATTTCATTCACAATCAATATTACAAAACTACAATTCCGCTGTACATGGAAATGCAGGCACACTGGGCTGAACATCGTAACCAAACATCACGAGTTCCATTGTTTTGCGTTTTAATGTTTTCTTATCTCTTCTGTTACTAATTGCTGTTCTAAGTTATAACACAATTTAATTAAACTTATTGTATAAATGCTTATCTATAAGTTGTTTCTACAATGGACGAATGAATAAGGGAAAACTCTGCATAAGCTCTATATATGTAGTTTCTATAATCCTAGATAGCTTATGAAAATAAGCTGACAACACCAGAAGAACGTATCACAAGCACTTTCAAACAACGGAAGAACATGTCACAAGCTCATCCAAGCACTTATTTAGGTATTTATGTCATAAGTCCAAATAAACTCTCACAAACACCCTACATTTACTGAACCGCAAGAGTATAATACAAAAAGAAATTTCCCAAAAAACTTAGTTCCAATCTGGAGTAAGAGAAAGCATTTCATTCGTAGAATAACAAAGCTCGATCTAAAAAATTACACCTACAAAAGAAAACAACAAACCTGTATCCAAATTCCTAGTAATAGTTACTAAAAACTTAAAACCACCCCACTAGAAACACAAAGAAGAATGAAAGCACAGAGTACAACAAAACCTCACCTTCATATATGCAAGTATTGAAATCAAAACCTTGACGAGCCATGGACGCCAGATGAGACGTCTGGCACAAAAAACTGTAAGCAGGCATACCCATCTTTAAATCATCTCTTGGAAACAAAAGGAAATTATACCTACACAATAAACAAAACTTTGAAATAACAAACAGAAAAAATCCTGCAGCAATAAATTAATCTCTAAAACAGGGAGGGGAAGGCTATGTTTGGGAGTTTGGAGAGGAGGGGAGGGGAAGGCTTCCAAAAACAAAATTTTAAAAAAATATAGGAAAATATTTGACATTTTTTGAAAAAATGATTTTGTTTAGAATGATAAAAGAGTCATTATCATTAATATATTTTTAATTTTGGGAATACTATAACAATCTAAAAGATATTTGGAACATTTATGTAAGCCCTTCAAAACCCTCCAAAACCCTCCTTCAATACAATTTTTGAGTTCCCCCATTTTATGGGGTTTTTGGTATTATGAATAAACTCAAACCCTCCAAAACCCTCCTACCCAAAATCTTTTTATCCTTTTCACCCAATTCTTCTTATTTTTCAAAGCCCTCCCCTCCCTTCCCCTCCAAACTCCCAAACATAGCCTAAAGAGTGCAGAAACTTCACTTCCATTCTTTAAAACAGAAAATAGTCCATGGCTCATCAAGGTTTTGATTTCTAACAAGTGCAAAAGCTGCACTTAGATCACAAACTAATGGACCTGGTACCAAAGTTGTTATTCCACAATATGCTATTTACTACAAAATGTTGTTGTTCTAGGCCGCCCGCAAGGCCCAAGAAGCGAAGGACCAGTAATCATATGAGAATGAGACACTGTTTAGCGTAGAATCGGTGTACTCTTTTCACCGAATGAGTAGGTAATCTCTCACACAAGCGCTCTTTCAACTGACCACATTAATCTAACTACTAACCGCATCTCACTTCTCACCACGCGCTCTCACAAGTATTCAAATCTTTTCTCATTCAAACTCCACTTTTCACTCTCTTACTGACTTAAACTCGAGAATTGAAGTGTTAACCTTGCATGTCAGCCCTCTCTCTACATCGGAAGCTCAGAAGCCATTCTTTCTGATCAACTCTAGTTCCAACACGGAACACCGGTCAAATATTTCATAGCTGAATTTTAACAATCTTCTATTTTCTTCTATTCCTAATTGACAACATTGTCGCTATAACTATAGATAACATCACCAACATATATGATTATTAAAAATTAAGGGAACTTTATAATTTTTTACATTCTCAAGAATGCTGGTGGTGCCATAGTTTTAAATTGCGGTCCACAACTACAACACCGAATTCAATAAAAAGCAGTTATTATTGTTGAATTTAGAACCTGAACGAACTTACGGGTGAGCAACGATGCTATTCGAATCCGTAACAGAAAACGGGCAGACAGCGAACTGGAGCAACTGAAACCGCTGGGCGGACTGACTAGCCTTAAGGTAAGCGGTTTCCGCCGTATCAAAGGGCTGAACGCGGTGCCACGGAGTCGTCGACGAGGAGCCAGTTTTTTCCATCGATATGGCGATAAAGTCGGAAGAAGAAATGTGAGTTTTGATTTCGTTCAAAGATTCGTTGAAGTTGGAAGCTGTGACCTGCTTTACTTTCCATTTAGAAGTGGAGAGTTTGGTGCAGAGTGACCGCTTTTGATTTAGGAATAGTAGCTGGAAGAGTGAAGCCATTGGAACGGCGTGGTTCCTGTTTGGGTTCTGGGTTTTTTTCTTTCGAAATCGTTTGTAACTCGGTTTGGCGGGTCGGATCTGAGTCATATATCAATTACTTCATCCTTCCTACAATAAACAACTCATCTAGAGAACATATCTTTAATATATCTTTAATATATTAAAACAGGATACATGTTTAGGCGCCAACTTTAGACCAAAATTCTGCCTAAACACACGTTCATCGCACGGGGTAAAGTACTAGTCATAAAATAAAAGGTTAATGCATGCTTAATTATATTTAACTTGTCTTCTAAAGGCGCAAGTAAAGAGATAAATAAAGATAAAAATTTAGAAATTAATTTAAGTTCAAATGTAGATAAAAAAATAGATCATCGTTAACTAATTAAAATAAATAACAAACTCTTTGGCCAATAACTCCATCATATTTAAGGATAAAGTCCAAAAGTCTAACGATCATATTTTTTATATATAATTTTTACGCATGTTATTAGCTAACCAGTATGTTATTTTAATTAACTATTTTATTTTATTTTATTTTTTTGCTTTATGCACTCACGTTCCTAGGGGAAATGGGCCCTAGTAATCCAAAGTTCGTGCCGAGAGGTCATGACACTGGCCAAGTATTGTAGGAGCTCGTTTATCACTCGAGCCCAATTGCTTCGTTTAATTAACTATTTTAATTAGATAGTGATTTATCTTTTTGTTGTCAAAATAATTTGTCGTTAAGTATATGGTGAATGAAATAATTAACTATTAAAAAGAGAAGAAAATAGGATTGATAGAGAAGAAAATTAGAAGAAAAAAAGAAGAAAAAAGAGAAAAAAATAACAAAAAATGGAAGTTTAGTCTACATGTTATTAATGGACTATCTAATGCAAAATGGGACAACTTTGAGAAGCCTAAATCAAGCAATTAGCAAATTTTAGGGGCCAAAATTAAGCAATTGAAACCTGGAGGGACAAAATCAAGAAATTGAAAAGCTTGGAGGATCAAAATTAAGCAATTGAAACTTAAGGGGGACAAAATTAAGCAATTAAATTTTTTGGAGGTCAAAACTGCAAATAAGCCTTGAATTTAATACAAGTTTATAATTAATAAGTTTATTGTTTTTTCAATACAAAAATTTTATTTTTGGGCTTTTTAACATGTGCCCCAAGTACACAAGTTAGCATTATCCTAACTTTATAAGAAGTTCTGCTTTAGTCCCCTACAAAAAAACGTTACATATGCATCCCTTAATTTCACTCCTGTTAAATCTTTAGGTCATCTTTGTTAGTTTTTATTGAAAAATCGTTAAAAAATGCCATGCTCGAATTTTTATATCTAATGTGGAAATTAATTATTTAAAAATTGCTATAAAATATGTGAACTTAAAAAGAGAAAGAAGTAGGTTAGGGCAAACGATAGAAGTGGAAAAACTATTCCACCATCCATCTTCCATCCTCCATCTTCCATCTTTCATCTTTAAAGGGTTAGGTTAAGGCAAACGCTTTTTGTGAAGAAGATAACGCAACTACAACTCCATTGAAGACGATTGCAAGACTGGTCACTAGGGTACGAAGCTGTTGTTCGCATTTGACAAAGAACACTAAGGTATGATTTCTCACCAGTAACCTACTAAAAACTGGAACTTTTTTTATTTAGCCATCTTCCTTAGTTCTTCTGCTATCTTATGTAGGTTGAATCATTAATGGCGAATAGGTTTAAGTGTGTTGTTCATCACTCTAGTGAGTTTTCTAGGGAGTTTGCTAACTTTACAAAGTCAGGGTAAGGTTTGAGTTACTTTGAAATTTTAGGCAACTTAAAAGAGTTAGGTTATCTAGCTATAGCTTATATATATATATATATATATATATATATATATATACACTTTAGTATTATGATGAAATTAATGTTTCTGATATTGTGTTGTTGGAGGATGACAATGGAACTGAAATGGATGAAGATTCCCGATATGGGTTACCTTGTTGTTTCTAAATACAGTGTTGTATTTGTTTCTCTTTCCACAAGAATGAACATAACATTTTTCCCGCTTCTCATAGCACCACCCCAATACACGAGTCGACATACGATCATTGCTATTGGTTTTTTCAATAGTAATCATTGGGTTCAGATAAAGTTGAGACCCGATTGTTCACTGCTGCCCGTCACTGATCGTTGGAGGAATAATTATTCTAATAATACAAAACCATGAGAATCAGCATATGCGGGTCAGTTTAGACACTGGGAGGCACTGGCAGGAAACTCAGACATTCGGAAGAATGTTCCTATGGATGCAAAAACTGTTGAGATATTGTAATGATAGATATGTATGATATTTATTTTATTTATGTATTAAGACAGTTTGATATTTATTCTATTTATGTTAATTAAGTTAAAAAAAATGTAACTCCCAGTACCGGAAATTTCTGGTAGTTTGAAATCATACCGGGAATTTGTAATATCCGGTATGAATATTAACTAGTGATTCATACCGAAAATATAAAATTTTCGGTACCGGAAATTTTACATTTCCGGTATAGCTCATCATGCGCAGTAATTTGGTAAATCTTAACAAATTTTTGGTACATTTGCGAAATTTCTGGTACGAACTAGAAATTTCAAAATATCCGGTATTTTTGCATGGGCAAAGTGGTCAAAACACCAACCTTGGGGGTGACAGGTAAAGAAATGGGGGTGGCAAGTTAATTTCTCTGAGCATTAAAAATGAAAGGGAAATAAAAATGAATTAATGTTTGTTGCACCCCAATTTTTGACCACTGAGATCCCACCATATCTTAAATGTTAGGATCATCATTGTCATTATAATCATCATGCATTTTTCATTTGCTAACCAAAAATACAAAAAAAATTATTGTTTGTTGCTTGTGTCCCAAAATAGGAGACTGATCAAGGGGAAGCTAGGCAAATTAGGGTTTTGAGACCCACAAAGAAATTCAACATTCTACTATGATTCAAGGGACTCTCTAATCAATACCAAGGTCAAAGGATGGGTCAATTCAAGATCAATCACCTTCAAGTCCATCTGAAGCCCCAATTAGGGTTTTTGACCTAATTTCACTAGAGGGTTGACTTTTAATCAGGAGATGGTTCCAAGTCTCAAAATATGATTCAAGGGCATCCAAATTAACATTATAGTCCATCCATATCATTCATTTGAAAAGGAGAGCTTGATTCATTTGGAAATCACAAAACTGTAGTTCATTTGGAAAAAAGTCAATTGTGCAAGTCAACCTTTGACTTTTGAGAAAAATAGTCAACTATGGACTTTTAAGGATCCAGATCATCATCATATGGATATTGAAGACATTTGATCAAATAAAATTCAAAGAATTCATCAAGAATCAAAGAGTCGACAAAAAGTCAAATTAGGGTTTTTAAGTGTATTTTGACCTAATTCATGGATCTCCAAATTTTAGTTACACACTCAAAAATCTCCCAACATAAAAGTTGTAGATCTTGGCAAAACAAACAACTTATCACATTGGAACTTTTTGCAAAAAAAAATGATTATTTTGAGAGATATGGAATTAAGAAGATAATTTTCAAAGACTTAGAGAAATTTTCAAGTGTTTTACTTGGATTTTTTCTTAACTTTATGACCATTTTTCTCAACGATCCAAAAAAGAGTTTGAGGAAACTTTCACAAGTGAATTGAAGTATGTAGCAAGGGCTGTCCAAAGAGCTAAGTATCATGAAAATCCATGGCTTGATCAAAGAGATATGAATTTGTCAATAAGGCACCATGAACACTTGAAATGGAGCATTTTCATGAAGAACAAAGTCCAAAATTCATCCAAATCTCTAGGAATCTCTTAATTACAGCCATTTTAACTTGTTCAAGAGGCCATAATCAGAAGATTACACATTCTTTTGAGCTATGGACCAAGTGTTTTATGCATTGTCCAAGTTTCATGCCATTTATGAACTAAAGTCTCAACTTCCATTTTGGAAAAGCTAGCTTTATGCACAAAGTCCACTCCTTGAGCCACTACAATGTCTTCTCTGCCTCAAAAGAAAATTGAACACCACAAGAAAGCTCTCCAAACTCATATTGAAGTCATGGAAGCATGCTTGAACTTGTACCTTGCCATTGGAACTCCAATTTTCTCATTTCTTCACAAACAAGCAAAGAAGTACAAAGTCACATGGGAGCTTCAAAACTCTGAAATTTTTCCTCCCAAAAACCCTAATTCTTGCCTATAAATAGAGAGTATCACTCCCTTGATCAATTACACCAGAATTCTCCAAGTCACCTATCACTTGAAATTCTCGTTTTTCTCATCTTTGCATTTCATAGTGATTTTGAGTTCCATAAGTTCTGGGTGTCAAGCAACACTTTGGAAAACTTCTAAATACCATTTGAAAGCTGTCTAAACCTTCCTTAACCCCTCAAAACTCCCCTAACCAAAAATCACCATTTTCACTCCATTAAAGCTTTCTTTAAGTTCTTAACCTACCAAAATCCAAACCAAACATTTTTCAACCAAACAAACACTTCAAATAGCTTCTATTAATAATATAGGAACTTTCCATAACCATAAAACACCTACCAAAGGCCTTTAATCAGAAAATCATTCTTCAAACCTCCATTAAAGAACACCTTTGAATCAAACTTGGCATTTTCAATTTGGCTCGCGCGCTTTCTTGTTTTTTTGTGTTGGATACCTTCTATATCTCACATAGAAGTTATCCAAACACCTGTTTTGAATTTGTAAAATCTAGAATATGAAGTTCTAGACATAACTTTTCTTGCTTGTAGGTGAAATCGAGCTAGAGGAAGGAGAGGTGATCAGTCCCTTTTAACTGCCCAGAAAGCTTCCTTGGAGTTCATTGGAGCTATTCAAATTCATAGAACACTTCTGTAACATCTCCAAGCACGAATTGGACATCCATTTTCAGAGGTATCTAACTGAACTTTGAGCTTACACGTTTTGGCATCATTTTAATTAGTTCTTGTGACCGATCTACTTAGAATCATGTAGGGAACGGAAGCCCTAAGGTTTTAGGGCTCAATTATGTTGTCCAGAGTTTAATTTAAAAAAATGAGATTTAGGGTTCTTCATGTTTTTCTAGAAATTCATGCTTATCTTTGATTGTTAATGTTAGTTAATTATATGGTTGAATTCGTGATGTTATTATGATCATTTTAGAGTCTTAAATTGTCAAAAATGGTTTAGTTTTGCAAAAGTTTGAATTTGTGACAGTTGTTGTTGTTCATGGCGCAAGGAAGGATATGAAGTCTAGAACATTTTGATTCATGGAATTTGTTTATTTTATTTTGGATGGTGCATGTTTCACTAACGATTAATCGTTCTAGCTCAATTGGTGATGCGTGTTTGTGTGTGAAGCGTGCCTATGGTCTGGGGTTCGAATCCCCCTCGCCCTAGACCTTTTTGCTTGTTTTATTTTTTATGATTTACCACTTGTTTTGTTTCATATTGAACTGAGTGTGTAATATTTTCAACTAGCGCGCCTTGGCTTGATGGTGAGTATTTTGAGTGTTGTGTTAGAGGTCCTGAGTTCAAGTCCCTTTGGGACCAAAACCTTTCTTTTATCACTAATTTATTTGGTTTTCTTCACAACTTCAAAAATGCATAAAAAATAGTAAAATCAGTTTTTTTAACCCCTTTTTTTGGGTGTGTTTTATTTACTTTGTGTATCTTAATACCATGTTAAAAAAACCCAAAAATATTTATTATTTCTTTATTTTAAAATTAATCCAAAAACATGTCTTTTTATGTTTAAAAATCATTTAAAAAATTGTTTTGTTTTGATTATTTATTTCATATAACTTTGTGAATGTTTTGTAAATATTTGTTTAGGGTTAGAATAGGATGTCTTTGACTTCTTTATGGACCCTTAGACCATTTCTCTTAAAGAAATTGGTTTTTAACAATTAAAATTAATTAGGTTTAGGAGTTTATAATTAAACCCTAATTTAAAACCCTAAATCAAAAACCCTAGGTTTAAAATCCTAACCCAAAAACATGTTGATCTTTGCTCATCCATGATTAATTAAGTTTTTTATCTTGTACATTCTTGTTGATTTAATCCATGTTTTGTACTTAATTGTTATTTTAATTATTATCTTGTTAATTCCTCTTATGTATTGTTTATCTAACCCCATGTTTATTTATCATATCAATCATTCATCATTCATACATGGGTTTTAATCCAAGGGTTTAGATACATGCATCTCTCTTACTCATTGGTTATCATATTCACTTGTTTGTTCTTGTGCCACATGATATCACACACACACACTTGAGGTGTTCATTGTTAATTGCTTAAGTTTGTTGTTTTGTCCAAAAGGATGGGAGTGGTATTGACTAAGTTGTCAAAGGTACTCAAACTCTTTTTCAATCTCTTTTACTTTTGTGTTAAGTATTTTAAAGATTTTTACTTGTTTATGGTTTTGTATTGTTAAAGCTTAACCAAAACCCTTTGTTTTTTAAACCTTGGCACTAAGAGTAGAATTATTCCCGGTGAAACTATTCTTAGTCCATTGACCTTTGTATTGTTAAAGCTAGGTCTTTTATTTTAAAACCTTGGTGTTAAGAGAAGAATTATTCCCGGTGAAACTTCTCCTAACCCATTGACCTTGTATTTTAAAGCTTGGTCCCTTTTTGTTTCAAAATTTTTAAGTATTTTAAAGCTTAACCTTTTAAATTTATTAGGTATTTTAAAGCCTAATCCCGTTTTAAATTTGTTAAGTATTTTAAAGCTTAACCCTCTTTTAAAAACTTGTGAGTATTTTAAAGCTCACACACCAAAAAGATTTTGGCCACTTTGGCCCCCTTTTATTTTCCTTTTAAGAGGAACTACAGAAGCTCTGACTTTTCTATTGTTAAAGGGGTATGTAGGCCTAAGATGCGATGTCTTATCGAGCTCACTTTCAAAAAAAACCTCTCTTCCCATCCCCACCCTCTTTTCAAACAAGTTTTTCGCTTAGGATTTTCAAAAAAAGGTATGTACAAACAAAAGACAATAACATAAAGCAAAGAGGTTCCCATGGAGTACCATGGATATGAGGGGTGCTTAAAACCTTCCCCTTGTGTAACAAATCCTCTATAGCCAGAACTCTGATAAGTTTATTAGTTTTGATTTTAAAAACTTCTGTGGGTTTTATTTGCTCTTTCACCCATTCCTTTTTGGAAAAAATAAAGCATGGTGGCGACTCTGTTTAAAATGAGCTAAGTCTTCCCATGACTCTAGTCTCACCAATTTCACCGCTATAATGTTGGGTTTGTGTTGTGGGCTACGTGTGGTTAAGAGTGTTTTGGCTTAGGCCATTGTTTTCCTGAATGCAAATCCAATTTTCTAACGCTGACGCTTGTGTTGATTCTGGGCTTAATTTATGTTGTTATTCACGCCCCTGACTTGAGCCCAAAAACGCCTTTTAACATGGAATTCAGTTCATTGCTTAATTGTTAATACACCTCTAATTCTAGGCAGATTTGTATCTTTGTTCAAATTGTTTTCGCTTAACTTTTGTTCTTTGATTCAATTTCCTGTCAAATAAAAAATGTAGAAAAATACTTTTTAGACACTTTGAGATGTGTATATGTTTGTAGATACTTTTTTTTTAATTTTATACTTGGTTTTGGTATTTTAAAGATCCATTTTCTTAAGCATGTTCATGATAGTTTGGATTTTGATCCTTCGTGCATTTTGCCTCGTTTGAATGACCTATAATTTGAATTTGGTCCCCATTTTTGGTGTGTAATCAGAGGACATATATGTGATACCATGTGAAAAAATAAAAATTTTAATCTCAATTTTTGGTAGGGTTTTAAGTCACCCCTTTGACACTCAATTTGTGTATACTTGTAAACGATAACGTGATTGTTTTCGCTTGTGTAATACGGTGAACTGACTTTTTATCGATCGAAATGTCGCGGATAGCATGAGTCGCCACCGACTTTTATTTTATCCAAACTAAATCAGAAAGGCAAAAAGAAACAGAAAAAAAACCTTTTTTAAAGAAATCTAAGTTCGGGGGGTAATTTATGCAAAGGGAAGGTGTAAGGCACCCTTTGCATCCATGGTTTGCCATGGGCTCTTAATTGCTTTGCTTGCTCGTTTTCAGAAAATGTAGATGAAAGAAGAAAGTGGACTTTAGCTCGTAAATGAGCGTAGCCAGTTTTCGAAGAATTGTGAGAAAGAATATTAAAGATGAGCATTGCAAGGCAATTAGGGGCAATTACCTTAAACTTAGATGATAGGTCTCTTTTTAGCCTTTCAGAATGAAAGGGTCAATCCTTGCCATAAGAGGGCAAGGAGCCTTTCGTTTGGAGGTCGAAGGGTCGTCGAGTTATCGTTCGCCCAAAGACTGACCCATGCCATAGAGAGGCAGGTAGTCTAAGGGGAAAGATCAGAATAGCCTTTCGTAGGCAACCAGAAGATACCTCAGCCTTATTCGTGGGCAACTTCCGAGGGTCGAGGTCATGTTAGTGTATCGAAGGCAGCATCATTCTAGGGTCTCATGACCTTTTATCGAGGCAACATGGCTGAGGTATCCTCATATTCGAGGGACATGGCTTATTCTGCAAAAAACACAAAGGCAACAGGCAACAGGCAACAGGCAACAAGGCAACCAGGCAACAGAGAGGTTACCCCAAAAGGGTGCGTGTGTGCAACATTCACGTGGTTATGTTCAGATATTTTATCTTATAATTAGTGATTCTAATTGATTCAGAGTTGCACTCCCTATTTTACTAACCACGCATTATATAAAGCAATAAAGGGGAGGGGGAAAGTGAAACCAGCGGATCCCTTAATAGGGTTTGACATAAGTAATAATAATAAAACAGAAGGGATTTAGGGTTACCAATAACGTAGCTTTGGCAATTTGACAAACCCTGAAAAGGCGGAAAAACAAGAAGACAAAATATAGTGAGTGCATTATCAGGTTTAAAGGCGATTGAATTAACCCTAAAAAAACAGGATAAAGAAATTAAAAATAAATAAATAGAATAATAGTAAAATACTTAGCTTCGGATTTGATCTGATATGGTTAGCGGCCGGAGGTTGCCTCGGAGGTAAACCCTGAAAAAGCAAAGGCAAAATAATAAAGGCAAAGCAAACCCTGATTTTAAAAGGAAATAAAATAGATTTTTTAAAGAATAAAACAGTGTACTTAGCTTTGAGTGTGGATTGGGCGCGCAGTCGGAAGATATTTGAAGAATCGACCCTGAAAAAGCACAGAAAAAGAAATATACCCAGTGTATTGGAATGTTCATCGTAAACCCTGATTAGGGCGAAAATTGAATTAGCATAAAATAATTGATTTAATTAATTATTGGTCTCTCGACCTAATTAATTAAATCGGAATAAGAAAATAAAATCGGGGGCCAAAATAATTTTTAAGAATTTTTTGGCATTAAAATAAAATATTTATGAGTTTTTTAAAATAATTAAATATAAATAAGAAAAGGAAAATAATAAATGTATAATTTAAAAATATAATAAATATATAAATATATATAATAAACAAATAAAATAAACATATTACATAAAAAAACTATTTTTATAAAATATATATATATATATATATATGAACTTATATTAGAGAGAAAGAAAAAAAACAAATTTTGATATATAATACATATATATATTAAAATAAAAGGCTATGTAATTAAAAATAAAAAAAATTGCAAAAAAACTTAGCTGTAATCGTATGTGGCGCGCGCGTGAGAAGCCATGGTGCACCTGCGCTTCAGCTTCGTTAGATCAGGCGAAGGAATGATCTGAGGGTCGTAACAGCGAGGGCACATGCTATGGCATACGTCTTAAAGCACCGGATCCGTCAGTTCAAACCCTGGATGCGCGCGCGATTCCCACCAATACGAAGACGACACGTCTTCATCTTCAACCTTGGGAAGCTTTCAGAAACGTCTTTTTACAGCGCTTGTTTATAGAAGCGCTATAAAAGCAACACTTGAAAATAGCGAATGGGTGCAAACATACACAAAAAAATTTCGCGAGGGGTCCAACATGCTCGTATGGATCTCACGAATATGATCACGTCCTTAATTGAATCAAAAGAAACCTGTGTCAAAAACCCCTAATTTGCAGGTCCGAACCCTAACATGGTAACATGTTCATTACACCATAATAATGCATATAATTCTCCAGAAACGATCACCACATGATATCAAACACGAATATGCAAATTAAATCCATCAATGATGCATGAAAAATGTAAATCGAGCAAGTTTAAAGTAAGGCAAACCGTGAGGAATTTGGGATGATTCTGAACGTGTTTCTTGCGTGCTACGATCGGAAAAGCTTTAGTGAGCACCAAGGAATGCTTTGCAATCAACACAAACGCTTGAATCGTCCTGCAATTAAGAATTGGAACTTTGATTTTTTGAGTTTTTTTTGCTTCGGGCTCTAGGGTTCTTGGCTGCAGCAAACTCGTGAACCCTTGCTTCTAACTGGTTTGTCTACTTATAGAGAGCCTATTAGGTCACTATAACTTGGGCAAATCTTGTTGAATCTTGTAATTGAATTTTTGAGAAATTTGATTGAAAAATATTATGGAATCCTTCCAAATTTGGCTTAAATGATCCAATAATCAAGTGCACGAAATTGTGATGTTTATGGGGCATAATTGGAGATTAGATTTGGTCTTTGTAAGCACTTGAATCAAATATTTGATTTTTCCTTAATTTATTTGATTTTAATCCTTTTTTAAATTGAATAAAAAATCAAAATAAATTAAATAAACCCCATAAATTCGTGGGAATTGATCCTTGGGCTTTAGGTGACTTGTGGATCAAGCTTGAATCAGAATGACTTGGGCTCATTTGTAAAAAAAAGCAAATTCTTTCACATTTTTCCCTCCAAGATAGCTCAACTTTGACAAGGCCTATTTCTCTCAATTTTTGAGATATGGAAGTGTTCTAATACTTTTTAGAAACCTTAGGGAGTCCTCTAACCAGTGTCTTTGGTCTCATATCAAAATCATTTTCCATTCTCATTTTATGTCCTTTTGAAAAAAATGTCTTTTTGTTGATTTTTGAAAAGGACCTATAATGTTTTGGTCCATATCTCTCAAATGAAGCATTTTTAGACTTGGCATGTGAGACACAATTTTGTAGAGAATCAAATTTCATTCAAAATGAGTTTTGGATGGAAAATTTTGGATGTTCCATGTGAGAGTTATGACTGGTCAAAGTTCTGTTGACTTTTCCTATACAAAACCCTAATTTAGAAACTTCTTGATTTGTTGATTCCTGATCTTTCCTTGATGAACCATGATCAATTCTTGATCAAATGGTGAATGATACTTCAATATGAGGATCTTGACAAAAAATCAGGAGTTTTGACTTTGCTTTGACTACAGTTGACTTTTTAAGTCAACCAGTCGACTGTTGTTTTTCTGAACAATTGGATGACCAATCCTTTGAAATGAGCTTAGGTACTCGTCATAAGGATAGTGTGAGATATATTGAGCCATATGAGATGCCTTGGAGCCATTGATTCACTGATTTTCCTTTGAATACACCAAACCCTAGTTTCAGAGCCTTGCATAGGAGAGTGTGCCTAGGAACTTTGTGTATTGATTTGAAAAGAGAAATAATACGGGCAAATTTTGGGGTATGACAGCTGCCCCTGTTCAATTATCTTAAACCTGAAGATGTAGAATGGTTAGTATGCCAGTCGGTATCTGAAGGTAGAAGGTGATTAAACACTAGAATACCAAGAAATTTGCCCTAGCTGAGGTAGGGACTTTTGTCGGAGATGGGCTTTAAGGATGCCATCCAGTAGTTGTTGGAGTATTGATTGTTGTGAGGTTTCTGTTTTTTTTTTTTTAGTTTTTGAATGTTGAGGAACCGTCTGAGGTATCGACTCAAGTCTGAATTGGATTATTTAAGGAACCGTCAAAGGTATCGACTTAAATTCGAAGCATATCATTAAGGAACCGTCAGAGGTATCGACTTAGATATGAGGGTAGATTGTATAAGGAACCGTCAAAGGTGTCGACTTATATCTGAAGTAGGTCGTTAAGGAACCGTCAAAGGTGTCGACTTAACTTATTAAGGAACCGTCAAAGGTATCGACTTAATTCTGAAAGGTCGTTAAGGAACCGTCAAAGGTGTCGACTTAACTTATTAAGGAACCGTCAAAGGTATCGACTTAATTCTGAAAGGTCGTTAAGGAACCGTCAAAGGTGTCGACTTAACTTATTAAGGAACCGTCAACGGTATCGACTTAATTCTGAAAGGTCGTTAAGGAATCGTCAAAGGTGTCGACTTAACTTATTAAGGAACCGTCAAAGGTATCGACTTAATTCTGAAAGGTTGTTAAGGAACCGTCAAAGGTGTCGACTTAACTTTGAAATGGATTATTAAGGAACCATCAAAGGTATCGACTTAATTCTGAAAGGTCGTTAAGGAACCGTCAAAGGTATCGACTTAATTCTTGAAAACAGAGACAGCAATATCCTGAAAAGTAAGGGTTAGTTTTCTTATGTCATGATACATGTGTTATGTAATGAGTACTTCAAAATAAATGAGAGACTTTGTATGTTATAGATTTATTATGAGGTAATGTATGCGATGTATGAATATGTTTGTGCCGTATGGTATGCGAATATGATTTATGTTGTCTTTTTTTTTTGAGAAAATAAATCTCTATGTCTTTGTGATTTTGACGTCTGGCCTTGTCTTGACGATGTTTAGCTGGGGATTTATAATTTCTGCTTGGGGATGATCAGCAACTTGATGTACCCTGATTGGGAATAAAAGATATTAGTAAACCATGTTGGAGAAGAGCAAAGTGTTGGAGAAACAGTAGTGTTGAAGATGTCAACTCTGTTGGGGAGCCATGTCTTTGTCGGGACGAGAGTATTTGAAGGTATCTTCTTAGTGATTACTCTGTGGGGATATGATCTTGCGAAATCAGTTTTGTGGGAAGACGTGGATGTCTTGAATGTTGCCCCCCGTATTATAGTACCTACCACTCCTGGGTTTAATTAGGTCATGCCACTGAATGTTGATCAAGATGTCAAACTGGACTTGCATAGATTTGCCCCAGTTAGTAGGAACTTTGGAAAGATTCGCCTCGCGAGGACTTTATGAGATGTGAACCATGGGCGACATGCCCCTAGTAATCATAGGCCCAAGACAATGTCCTATGTTGGTTGAGAAGTAGCTCCAGATCTACTTGGATGCATGCCCCTAATTGTTTTGGCCTCCTTGAGAGATTCTCAGAATCTTGACTTGATTACCTCAGATTGATCGGGAAATAGTTTGAAATCCTCTTAGGATGTATGCCTTTGACTTTTTTGGCATTTGAGAGATTCTTCGAATCTTGACTTGATTGCCCCAGATTGATTGGGCAAAACGTGTCATGCCCCTTGTATACGTAATTGTCTGTCGGGATAACTTTTAGCCGTTAGTTGTACCCTGTGCAAGTTCTTTCTGATGCTAACATTTGAAATTATGTAGCAGAATATGTTTAATAATGTACTCATGAGATGCAATGCATACGTTTGTCTTAAGTTTTTTTGAAAATATTTAAAACAGGAGATGTAAAAACGTGGTATTTGTGAAAACATGATATTCGTAACAATGTGATGTTTGTAAAAACGTGACATCAACTTAGCATTTTTGGTAACCTTAAAGAGTCGGGATACCTTTTGGTGCCAGTATGCTTTCGAACTAACCATGCTTCAGTTAGGACTTTCAAGGGTTGTAACGTGGCTTGGTTCACGGTTTAAGAAACAAAGGATAAAGGCTCAAAATTTGATTGTACCCACCCCTCTTCGTGATGATCTTCAGTCTTAAGCTCAGTTAATTCAACTTATACATTCAGGTTCCAAGAGACTTTTGGATTTGTACCTTTGATAATGATGATGTTTCACAAGCAAAGAGAACTTTTGAGATGGCAGTCACTTCTTCCTTTTGGTAGTCACAACATTGTGTTGTTCAGGAATTTATTGACTTCTCTTTTTTCATCTTTTTGATATCCCTAACTTTTGCCTGAACTGTCTCTTTTGAGCTTACAGTCAGCGGGACGCCTTGATTTTTGCCTAAGTCTTCTTTTTGATTTCTGACTTAGCAGGCTTTTCTTTGTATATATGTTTTTTCATTTTTTTCTTTTTTGAAAGATATTGACTGCCTTGTTTGATGATTGATGAACCATCATTGTCTTTTGATTGACATCTCCAACACTTCTTTGATGTGTGCGGATGAAGGCTTGTGATTGAAACCTTTGTGTACTGAATGATTCTCTTAGAATAGAACGCACAACTAGATTAACTGAGAACTACCCTGCCCCAGGTTATGATCAAGGGTTTTAATTAGTACAAGAAAGAAACTTCTACTTCTTAGGCTCAAAGGGGGTTGACTAGGGATTAACATCCTTATATCTCCACTGTTTAGGAATTGAAACAATGCCTGTACATCGTCAACATAGTCCGTCTAAAAGCATACTGTATGAGATTGCGGTATCGTTTTCGTCATCCTCCCTTAAAAGGCTTACATCTTAGCAGGAGTTGAGTATCACAAAACATATGCAGAGTAAAGACATAATTTAAAATGGGTGATAACGAAATAATTTATTCAAGACAAGCATATGCAATGCACTAATGATAATTATTAAAACAGATAATGTCTATCATAATTCCAATGTTTAAACAAACAGAACAGAAATTGCAAGCGAAAGTAAAGCTAATGATTAAAATTTCATCCACTTCAGACATTAGTCAGTTTTGTCGTGATTACGCCTGGGAGTAGTGATCCCTACAGGAGTCTTGGGATGAGGGAATTTAATTTCACCAGCATCGATCATATCTTGGATCTTATTCTTCAATGGCCAAAAATTCTCTGTGTCATGTCCAGGACTATTAGAATGGTATGCGCACCTCGCATTGGGCTTGTAGCTAGGGGCGGAAGTGTTAGGCTTTACAGGAGGATCCCTTAAAGTAATCAAGTTCTCTCTCAGCAAATGTTGTAATGCCTGAGCCAGTGACATGTTGATCTTTGTAAACTGACGTTTAGATGTATCTGACTTGCGTCTTTGTTGCGGAGCTAGTGTAGAGGTCAGAACTGTCCCCATAGATTGGTTATGTTCATCGTGATCTTTCTGGTCGTACACAGTGTGAGGTTTCTCAGGAGAGTGGCAGTCAATGGTCTTGTCATCGATTAAGTCTTGGATCTTATTCTTCAGTGTCCAACAGTTATTAGTGTCATGTCCAGGACTATCAGAGTGATACGCACACCTTGCATTAGGATTATAACGAGAAGAGGAAGTACTAGGATTCCTCGGAGGATCCTTCAAAGTGATTAGCCCTTTCTTCAGCAATTGTTGCAACGCTTTGGCCAGAGTCATATTGATCTTTGCGAATTGGCGCTTAGGTGTATCTGACTTGTGTCTTTGTTGTTGAACTGGTGTAGAGATTAGAATTGTCCCCACAGATTGGTTGGGTTCATTGCGACCTTTCCGATTGTACCCAGTATTGGCCGTATGAGGTTTCTCAGTTGAATTGAAGTCAATGATCTTGCAATCAATGAGGTCTTGGATCATGTGCCTCAACGGTCCACAATCCTCTGTATCATGACCAGGACTGTTTGAATGATAAGCACATCTTGCATGGTACTTGTACCCAGGAGTGGGATTAGTAGGAAGTGAATATGGAGGCAATAGAGTTATCAAGTTCTGATTGAGCAGTTGTTGCAGAGCTTGAGACAGCGGCATATGTAATGGAGTAAATGACCGCTTAGGCTTGGATCTCTGATTATCTTGACCACCTTGATACTTATATTGATTCTTCTCCTTCTCGATCGGAAGTGCCTTCAATTCTTCTTGCCCCTTGGCCAAGTGAAAGATTACTTTTTGGAACTGGTTATTCTGAGCCTGAAGATTTTTGACAGATTGTTTGAGATCCATCTTTCTTACTGAAATAAACAGCGGAAAGATGAGGCATTTGTTTTTATGAAACCTGTGATGCGATGTTTATGAATGCATGATTATGCATATGCAATGATCTCAAGGAGTTACAGGCCTTTTAACACATTTAAAAGAAAAGAAAAGTAGAAGCAAAAATAAATTAATTATTTTAAATAAAAACCAGTGTATTATATGTTTTTTTTTACTATTATTTTTTTGAAGTTACATTAAAGAAATACTAAATAATAAATAAAATATAAAAAGAATCATTCTTCAAGTCGGCGCTTTCTCTTTAATCCTCTGATTTCCTCTTTATGGGCTTTGACCATCTCGTTCTTTTCTTGAATAAGCCTATCAATCTCTAGCTCCCATGATTGTATCTGATCAGGTGAGATGAAGTCTTCAATCTTCCACTTGCGAGAGAAATAGTCAAGCATACTATCTCGTTCTTTAGCATTAGCCACTAATACTACTTTTTCTGCTTCAACCTTTTGTAGACGCTTCTCAAAATCAGCCTTTTCTTGTCTTAAATGAGCAACGGTGGCAGCAAGGTCTTCGTTTGGAGCGGGTACATAAGGCTCCAATTCTATGTGAACCTCAGGAGGAGTGATCCTCGGAACAACGGGTGTGTCAGATGGATGTGGTATGCCAAACTCGACGACTCGGTCATAAATCCATTTAAAGTAAAGATCTGAAGGAGTATCGATCCTCATTCCCAATTCTCTTGCACCCACCTTTTTTACTTCATACCAAGCTTTAATGAAGCGATTCTTCTTTTCAGTTGTATCTGAACCATAGTCAAAATTTTCCGCACTAAGATATATGGAGCGGGGCTTATCTTTCAAAGCAAAACCAAACTGATGTCGAGCAAGTATAGGGTTATAGGTAATTCCTCCATGGATGCCAAGAAGAGGCACATTAGGGAACTCTCCACAACGGTCATATAACTGAACTCCCTCGAATTTCTTTGGATACCAAATGATGTCGTCGTATGAAAGCTCCATAATCCTTTGAATCCAAGTCAAACCTTCTTCATTCTTTATTGAGGATCGGGGTAAGTGAGAAATAAACCACCTATGTAAGAGAGGGATGCACCCTAGAACACAACCTCGTCTCTTTGTCACTCTAGCGTTGATGGAATGCAATAAATCACCAAGTAGAGTAGGAACAGGATTCTTGCTAAGGAAGATTTTGATAGCAGCCCTATCAACAACTTTGTCGCAGCGGTGAAAAAGAACTTGTCCATATATCAATAGGGTTAGAACACTTTCCAAGGCATCCATGCTTAAAGCTTTAGCAAAGATCTTAGCTTTCTCGATCAAGAAATCCACAGGTATCCCAGAGTAGTCTCTTTTGTTGATCCAAACTTTGTTAATTTCTGATCTTGGTAGGTGTAGAGCAGCAGCAATGTCTTCCAACTTAGGACCTCCTTCCTCACCAGTGTAAGGGATTTGATCAGGTATGGGCATGTCCATTATGTAAGAGAATTCTTCCAATGTAGGTACCAGTTGAAAATCTCTATAAGTGAAGCAATGGAGAAGAGGATCATAAAATTGCATCATAGAGTTGAGGAGAGCTTCATCCACTTTGGTTCGCATTAAACTCATCAGTTTGTTGAGAGATTCAGAAAGAACAAGAGAACCAGTAATATCATCACATAAGAGTCTTAATGCAGTAGGTACTTTCTTGAAGTTGAGGAAGAAAGGTTTTCTGATTAGGATTCCCATTATTTAAATAACCTACAAAACAAATTATGGTTAAAAGACCTTTTTCTCCTTGAGATGAGTTAGCCATGTCATGAATGCATGTATGCATGATGCATCACAGAAAAACAAATCCATACAGATCACACAATTTTTGGCTTAAGGCTTGCATGGAGTTTAGATCAGGTGTCCTTCCCAAGGGCATTTCTATGGATAAGGAGATTTCAGCAACAGGTTCTACAAGTTATCCAGAATTGTAAGCCCTTCTAAAGCACCCTCGGACATGATGCATTTGCACCATGCAATGATACTTTGAGAAAGAACCTATCTGAATTGTAGCATCGGGTAGCGACTAGTCTTTAACATTTGTCAAGGGTAGTCCCCCCACTACGTTCCTAAAGGCCAGGATGGGTTAAGGGTAACTAAAGGTCCTTGAGCTCCGGCGCACCCACAGACACATACATAGACCTCCCTCATTTGAGAAAGGTGTGCATATGCTATGGAGTCCTAACTCAAGCGTGAACTTCATATTGACTCATCTCCCACATATGTGAAAGAGACCTCCATGACTATGCCACTCCTAAACTTAGGTGTTCTTGAATCCGGGAATAGGATTCGTCCTTCAATTTTCCCAAAACGCCCCTGAAAAATAAAACAAACAAAACAAACAATAGAAAACATTTAAGTGAATCCTAAACTTTTAAGGTAACCCCTCTTTTATCGGAAAATCCCCAGCAGAGTCGCCAGTTCTGTAATACGGTGAACTGACTTTTTATCGATCGAAATGTCGCGGATAGCATGAGTCGCCACCGACTTTTATTTTATCCAAACTAAATCAGAAAGGCAAAAAGAAACAGAAAAAAAACCTTTTATAAAGAAATCTAAGTTCGGGGGGTAATTTATGCAAAGGGAAGGTGTAAGGCACCCTTTGCATCCATGGTTTGCCATGGGCTCTTAATTGCTTTGCTTGCTCGTTTTCAGAAAATGTAAATGAAAGAAGAAAGTGGACTTTAGCTCGTAAATGAGTGTAGCCAGTTTTCGAAGAATTGTGAGAAAGAATATTAAAGATGAGCATTGCAAGGCAATTAGGGGCAATTACCTTAAACTTAGATGATAGGTCTCTTTTTAGCCTTTCAAAATGAAAGGGTCAATCCTTGCCATAAGAGGGCATGGAGCCTTTCGTTTGGAGGTTGAAGGGTCGTCGAGTTATCGTTCGCCCAAAGACTGACCCATGCCATAGAGAGGCAGGTAGTCTAAGGGGAAAGATCAGAATAGCCTTTCGTAGGCAACCAGAAGATACCTCAGCCTTATTCGTGGGCAACTTCCGAGGGTCGAGGTCATGTTAGTGTATCGAAGGCAGCATCATTCTAGGGTCTCATGACCTTTTATCGAGGCAACATGGCTGAGGTATCCTCATATTCGAGGGACATGGCTTATTCTGCAAAAAACACAAAGGCAACAGGCAACAGGCAACAAGGCAACCAGGCAACAGAGAGGTTACCCCAAAAGGGTGCGTGTGTGCAACATTCACGTGGTTATGTTCAGATATTTTATCTTATAATTAGTGATTCTAATTGATTCAGAGTTGCACTCCCTATTTTACTAACCACGCATTATATAAAGCAATAAAGGGGAGGGGGAAAGTGAAACCAGCGGATCCCTTAATAGGGTTTGACATAAGTAATAATAATAAAACAGAAGGGATTTATGGTTACCAATAACGTAGCTTTGGCAATTTGACAAACCCTGAAAAGGCGGAAAAACAAGAAGACAAAATATAGTGAGTGCATTATCAGGTTTGAAGGCGATTGAATTAACCCTAAAAAAACAGGATAAAGAAATTAAAAATAAATAAATAGAATAATAGTAAAATACTTAGCTTCGGATTTGATCTGATATGGTTAGCGGCCGGAGGTTGCCTCGGAGGTAAACCCTGAAAAAGCAAAGGCAAAATAATAAAGGCAAAGCAAACCCTGATTTTAAAAGGAAATAAAATAGATTTTTTAAAGAATAAAACAGTGTACTTAGCTTTGAGTGTGGATTGGGCGCGCAGTCGGAAGATATTTGAAGAATCGACCCTGAAAAAGCACAAAAAAAGAAATATACTCAGTGTATTGGAATGTTCATCGTAAACCCTGATTAGGGCGAAAATTGAATTAGCATAAAATAATTGATTTAATTAATTATTGGTCTCTCGACCTAATTAATTAAATCGGAATAAGAAAATAAAATCGGGGGCCAAAATAATTTTTAAGAATTTTTTGGCGTTAAAATAAAATATTTATGAGTTTTTTAAAATAATTAAATATAAATAAGAAAAGGAAAATAATAAATGTATAATTTAAAATATAATAAATATATAAATATATATAATAAACAAATAAAATAAACATATTACATAAAAAAACTATTTTTATAAAATATATATATATATATGAACTTATATTAGAGAGAAAGAAAAAAAACAAATTTTGATATATAATACATATATATTAAAATAAAAGGCTATGTAATTAAAAATAAAAAAAATTGCAAAAAAACTTAGCTGTAATCGTATGTGGCGCGCGCGTGAGAAGCCATGGTGCACCTGCGCTTCAGCTTCGTTAGATCAGGCGAAGGAATGATCTGAGGGTCGTAACAACGAGGGCACATGCTATGGCATACGTCTTAAAGCACCGGATCCTTCAGTTCAAACCCTGGCTGCGCGCGCGATTCCCACCAATACGAAGACGACACGTCTTCATCTTCAACCTTGGGAAGCTTTCAGAAACGTCTTTTTACAGCGCTTGTTTATAGAAGCGCTATAAAAGCAACACCTGAAAATAGCGAATGGGTGCAAACATACACAAAAAAATTTCGCGAGGGGTCCAACATGCTCGTATGGATCTCACGAATCTGATCATGTCCTTAATTGAATCAAAAGAAACCTGTGTCAAAAACCCCTAATTTGCAGGTCCGAACCCTAACATGGTAACATGTTCATTACACCATAATAATGCATATAATTCTCCAGAAACGATCACCACATGATATCAAACACGAATATGCAAATTAAATCCATCAATGATGCATGAAAAATGTAAATCGAGCAAGTTTAAAGTAAGGCAAACCGTGAGGAATTTGGGATGATTCTGAACGTGTTTCTTGCGTGCTACGATTGGAAAAGCTTCGGTGAGCACCAAGGAATGCTTTGCAATCAACACAAACGCTTGAATCGTCCTGCAATTAAGAATTGAAACTTTGATTTTTTGAGTTTTTTTTGCTTCGGGCTCTAGGGTTCTTGGCTGCAGCAAACTCGTGAACCCTTGCTTCTAAATGGTTTGTCTACTTATAGAGAGCCTATTAGGTCACTATAACTTGGGCAAATCTTGTTGAATCTTGTAATTGAATTTTTGAGAAATTTGATTGAAAAATATTATGGAATCCTTCCAAATTTGGCTTAAATGATCCAATAATCAAGTGCACGAAATTGTGATGTTTATGGGGCATAATTGGAGATTAGATTTGGTCTTTGTAAGCACTTGAATCAAATATTTGATTTTTCCTTAATTTATTTGATTTTAATCCTTTTTTAAATTGAATAAAAAATCAAAATAAATTAAATAAACCCCATAAATTCGTGGGAATTGATCCTTGGGCTTTAGGTGACTTGTGGATCAAGCTTGAATCAGAATGACTTGGGCTCATTTGTAAAAAAAAGCAAATTCTTTCACATTTTTCCCTCCAAGATAGCTCAACTTTGACAAGGCCTATTTCTCTCAATTTTTGAGATATGGAAGTGTTCTAATACTTTTTAGAAACCTTAGGGAGTCCTCTAACCAGTGTCTTTGGTCTCATATCAAAATCATTTTCCATTCTCATTTTATGTCCTTTTGAAAAAAATGTCTTTTTGTTGATTTTTGAAAAGGACCTATAATGTTTTGGTCCATATCTCTCAAATGAAGCATTTTTAGACTTGGCATGTGAGACACAATTTTGTAGAGAATCAAATTTCATTCAAAATGAGTTTTGGATGGAAAATTTTGGATGTTCCATGTGAGAGTTATGACTGGTCAAAGTTCTGTTGACTTTTCCTATACAAAACCCTAATTTAGAAACTTCTTGATTTGTTGATTCCTGATCTTTCCTTGATGAACCATGATCAATTCTTGATCAAATGGTGAATGATACTTCAATATGAGGATCTTGACAAAAAATCAGGAGTTTTGACTTTGCTTTGACTACAGTTGACTTTTTAAGTCAACCAGTCGACTGTTGATTTTCTGAACAATTGGATGACCAATCCTTTGAAATGAGCTTAGGTACTCGTCATAAGGATAGTGTGAGATATATTGAGCCATATGAGATGCCTTGGAGCCATTGATTCACTGATTTTCCTTTGAATACACCAAACCCTAGTTTCAGAGCCTTGCATAGGAGAGTGTGCCTAGGAACTTTGTGTATTGATTTGAAAAGAGAAATAATACGGGCAAATTTTGGGGTATGAAAGCTTGTAAATAATGATGCGCTTGCACAATGATTATAGATCTTTTTAGGACATTTTAAAGGATATTTAGAGGTCCTAGGACCTGTAGTTTTTTATTCTTAAAATCTTCCACTTATGCTTTAATTGAAGCTTTTCTCTCCACATGACTTGTACATAAAACTAGTTGCAACTTCTTCTAATTGTTTGAATTTTCTCATGTGACATAAAATAATGGAAAGAGATGTGATGCTACTGACTTGTAGGATGTGCGTCCAAGTTTGGTATGCTTAGTTGTTACCTAATTTCCATGTGCTCACTACTTGAACTATTGTTGTTTCATGTACACTACCTTGACCTAAACTTGTGAGTTGATTTTTGAGTGATGCCATGAGACTTTGATACTTGTTTTAAGGTACTTAAATACATGATGTGCTACTGCCCCAACTCATTTCTCACTCATTTACTTGTATAGTTATGCATGTTTGAGTTTATTTGAGTCATCTTTTGTTAGTAAGCATGTTAGGTGGTAACCTAACCATAAAAATGTGTTGATTTCTTTGTTAAGTGTTTCGTTTTCCAAGTTTTGTTAAACTAAAAAGAGATTGTTATCTTTAAACACTTGTAAGGTGTCTTGTTTCAAATATTTGTTAATGTTTGATACATGATTGGTTGTTACCTAAATATTGTGATGCTACTTTGTTAAGTGAATTTTGTTTTGAGTTTTGTTAAACTTAAATGAACAATTGTAATTGTTTTGCTTGTGAAGGCTATGGTTTGTATTGAGTTCTTGTTAGCGATTAAGATGGGTGTTGCTTGGTTGTAACCTTGTTTCCTAGTCTTGTTAGGTATAGGTGTTCTTTGAGACTTGTGAAGTTCTCAAAGTAGGATAGAAATCCTTTAGCTAGGGTAGTAACCTTTAGCTTTGTTGTCTTGCCTTGTTAAGTGGGAATTTCTTGGGAACTTGTAAAGTATTCCAAGTGGGGTAGTAACCTTTAGCTAGTATCTTGCCCTGTTAGGTAGAGGTATTTTCTTTGATACTTGTAAAGTATTCAAAGTAGGATAATAATCCTTTTTGCTTGTGCTTATTCTTAAGTGTTTTGTTAAACACTTATGTTGTTTCTTTGTTATCCCATCTTGTCAAGTTGTAACTTCATTTCATGTTATCTCTTGATTTCCATGTTCTCTTAGGATCTCTTCCTTCTTTGTTATGAGAAATTGAGATAGACCTTAGGATCGTTATCCATGCATGCTAACTCTAGGTAGAGTTTGTTAGAACAAGAATTGTTCTGATAAATATTATGTGTTTTGATGATAACATTATATATGAATTTTGTATAAGACAATGTGGTACTCTAATCCTTTGCATTTTCCATTTCAGGAAATATATAAAGAGTATGCACAAATCAGCGCTCAGAAGCAACTGACTCAGATGGTTCTGGATGGCTTCATCAGAACATGCTCTAGAAAGACATCAGAAGATGATTATGCAGAATCAAAACATGAACTGAAAGCATCAGAAGAATGAAAGTCAGAAGAACAAGCTCTGAAGTTCTAATGGTATCATACTCAAGCTCTTCAAAATTCAGAAGACAGAAGATGCTCTGCACCAAGGTGATTCACTCTGATATTCAAACGTTGTTATCTACAAAATCTGAGTCCAGAAGAAAGTACAAGATGAAAGGCTGAAACGTCTAATCTCTGACTGACAAAAGGAACGTTAGAAGCTACAAAAGGCAAAGTCAGTAAAAGCAGGAAAAGCAAGGCTCGAGGTAGTTGACAAAAGTGTGAAACATTAAATACAACGTTGTACTATTCACGTAAAGCATTAAATGCTCCCAACGGTTATTTCCTCTCAACGCCTATAAATAGAAGTTCCGATCAGAAGCAAAGTAGAACACTTGTGCAAATATACTGAAACGCTGTCAAATTCAAAAGCTTACGAACTTCATCTTCAACCTCACAAACTCTTGTAATATTTAGTGAGTGTTAAGTTTTGAACTTAAGAGAAATATCACAGTTGTGATTACAACTTTATTAGAGGCATATCTATACTCTTGTAAACTTTATTTTTACATTGATTGTAAAAGGATTCCTAGAGTGATCAAGTTGTGATCAGGATACTCTAGAAGACTTAGAGTGTTTCTAAGTGGATAACCATTGTAATCAGTTGGATTAGTGGATTAAATCCTCAATTGAGGTAAATCACTCTCAGGGGGTGGACTAGAGTAGTTTCGTTAACAACGAACCAGGATAAAAATTATTGTGTTATTTGATTTTATCTTATAAGTTTTTGAGATACACTTATTCAATCCCCCCTTTTTAAGTGTTTTTCTATCCTTTAGAGTTCCCTTTTATCCTCGACCTTAGGGCCACCATTGTATGATAACATTAGGATAGAGATTCCCTTAAGAGATGTATGTTCCCCTTGTGCATAATGAATACTAAATCTCTAATCCTTAATAAAATACTTAATAAGGGTTGAAACTAATAAGACGGGAAGAGAAGTTCAGGTCTCCCTTGCTTAAGGGAATTACTTGAGTGTACTTTCCCAACCAAAACACAAATCAATTCTCCTTAATTTTTGCTTTTAAGAGCATGTTACTTCCACTTCAATCTCAACTTAAGTCTCCAAAGGTCGAGTAGCGGAGTGTGAAAGTAACTGTTCACTAAAAAACACACAACAAACAATAAAAAACATAGAAAATATTGAGCAGAACTACGACACTCTGATTCTTCATAAGGAGATACATAGGCATAGAGGCAACTCTAGCGAGCACAATAATTATTAAAAAACTCTAAGTTAATCATGCATTGCATTCTCTTTTAGTAGCAAGTAGGTAGTAATAAACACACCCTTTAGATAGAAACAAACAAAGAAGGATTCTGTCGAGTACGACGGACATGAGGAGTGCCAACATCTTCCCCTCGCGTAACCGACTCCCGTATCCTGTTCATGGGTCGCAAGACCTTGTTCTTATTCCTCTTAGTTTTCAGATATTCCTTTCCCTCGATGAGATAAATATATTGGTGGCGACTCTGGGTTACTTTTCGCGGTAGCGACATATGTATGTACTTGTATTGAGTTATGTTATAAATTTTCTTTATAGTAAAAAAATTTCTCAAAAAAAATATTCGAAAAATAATCCACGATCCCAACTCATAAATGATCGAGCTAGTTTGATTTGATTTTGATTGTAAAATTGCAGATTTAACGATGAACTAAACTAATTTAAAGTTGAATAATGGATTAGGCCAAACCCAATCCACCTTAACCATTATATATTCCTAATATCACATTACCAACTTAATTGTCACATAAGTTATAGACTTATTGCATCACTCAATTTTGAAATTGAATCCTGTTGGAACATTATGTATATATATTCTAATATAGGGAGATGAATTGAAAAATTCATTAAGTCAAGTCCCACATTGTATGTTAGTTGGAAAAATTTCTTAGTCCCACATCGCTTAGATTAGAAATTTTGTCTAGTTTACTTCATTATATAAGGAAGCCACTTGTTTCATTCCAAAACACACCAAAAACTTATTTTGAGTTTTTCCTTCCTCATTCTCATAACTCTGCGTCTTTCGAATTGTCGAAGCGCCAACTTCTCCCCATTTCTTTCAGTTCGTTGAATTTTCCGAGTACTTTCTTGAATTCTCCTTAGAGAATAATGTTAATTTGTCCTCGTTTGAGTTGAGAAATTATCAAGTATAATTTTTTCTTGGATTCTCTTTAGAGAATTATTGAAATTTCTCTTGATTTGAAAAATTACTACGACTGGTCGCTATACCAGATATTAAGATGGTATGTATACCATATTTGAATGGTCTTAGTACCATTTGAGTATAGTATAGAACTGAGCTTTTTTATACTGGAGGCGTCGTGGTTATTAAGAGTTGCTTTGCATAATTTGGATAGTACCGCAAAACGTCTTAAAGAAAGCGTACCGATTCGCGACTCGACCCGATAATTTCTTCGGTGGGAAACTTGTTAAAATCGTGATCCAACAAATCCTCTTTAATTAGGGTTTTGATGCATTCACAAATTCAAGCATTTATCAATTATTTAATTTTGATTGGACGACTAAGAATATGTGTGAATACATAATGATTTGACCCCAAATTTTCAGCCAATAATACAAGACATTTTTAAACACGGAAAACTAAAAAAAAATTAAAAAGATAAATCATTAAGTTTGTGAGTTGAGATAAATGGATGGAAAAAATTGCACTTACTTCACAATTTTATTAATGAGGTGATATGTTTAGAAGATACAAGAAAAATAATGAAGTAATTCTATTTCTCTATCTCTCTCTGATATCTTGTTTCTTATATAGGAGTTCCATCCAAAAAATTTCTATAAAAGTACAATGATTCTTTTGGCTTATATTCTGGAACAGTATGCCCAGACCCCTGCAAAAAATATTAAATTTTATATATAAACTATACCAATTTAAATAAATTTGTAGAGTAATTACATTTTTTATAAACACACCTTTACCGTCAGAAATCTGAGTTTGTTGTCATATCCTTGTGTAAAACTGTAACCAAACAAAGAAAACTTACTCAATCTCTAGTGAAAATGAGTCCTTTAGTACAAATTAAAATTTAAATATATTCAAATTGAGTTTTAAATCCATTTAATTGTAGCTTCTAAAAGCTAAAACTCACCCTGCAACTTGATTATCGATTAACCATGGTCTCCATTCATCAACAATTTTATATCCAAGCGATCTTGTCCATGCTTCGGTTCCGGTATACGGGACACACATGTCATGATCACCACTGTAAAAAAAAAAAACACAACAAATTTTTATAAGAATGTTGTATTTCTAAAAAGAACAGACATGAAACAATATTGTTATGTTGGAAAATTAACCTAAATATCAATGCTGAGTATCCTTTTGCAGTAAGATTCTTGTGGTAAGGGATCATACTCCCTAGATCATGATCATATTCAAGTTTGTCGGTACATAAGTACCAGTCACTAACCGCACTTTTCTCCGCAGTGTGAATTGCTTTCCTCACTTCAGGATTGTTCAACCATACGCTAGCAATCTCATCATTCTAAACGTAACACGGATTTTGTCACTAAAACGCGTTAAATAAATGTATCAATAAATATGAATTAAGAATAAAAGTATGGTAACTTACAACGCAAGGCGGAGCAATGAGACTTTTGCTTGTAAGTTGAGGCCATGACGGAACAATTCCGTCTTCAACAATAGCTCCATAGGGCCAAGCACGACCAAACATTCTTTTTCTTATTGGAAGAGATTTTTCAGTTTTGCCCAATTGCCTAAAGCTTAATGGCAACTTAGATTTTTTGTTCTGATTCTCTTCTGTGTCATCAGCATAATAACATGGTTCCAAAATGTTGTATATGTTTAAACGATTGATTATCTAAAATAAATAAAAAAAATCATGATTAAGTTCTATATAAATATTAAATTTTAGAGTATGTTTGGACGGTGAAATACAAATTGAATTAATCATCTGTTCAGTTGAATTAATATATTTTTGCACGTAAACAACTAGATATCGTACAGATATAAAAACTGAAATGTGTTTGATATTTTTACTTACGTGGTCTACTTTTAACAATATATTGCTGCAGGCTACGGAATCTGGTGGATAGAAAGTCCCATTGCATGTTTTTGTTGTGTTCTGTATCACATAACATAGAACAGGGAAATTAAGAAAATCAAACACTTTTTTTTATATGAAATTCAATATAAAAATCTCAAATATTTTATTTTTACCTCAAATATTTGATCAGAGATAAGACCCATTCCATGTGCAAAAGGAACAAGAGCATTGCCATCAAATATTTTATCAGCAACAGGATTTCCAATCAAATAACCCTACAAATTCAAATCCATTTATATTTAAGCAAGAAAACTGAAAATCTTTAATGTTACACTGCCCCTATCCTATTTATAAGAATAAGTTTGTTTTTTAGATTCATTGAATAATCACTGTATCTATACAGTATATAGATCTAATATTTACCTTGAAATTCAGTTTTGGCTTGATACCAGCTTCAATTCCTAAACAACATCAACCAAATAATAATGCATATATTAGTTATTATTTTACTAGTACATTCATATAATTCAACATTTTGTTGGTATAATCATATATTCATATTTATTAATACCTTTTACTATTTCATCAGCAAGAGTAGGCACATAAACTCCAGCATAAGATTCTCCAGCAAGGAATAATGGGTTTGCAAGGAATTCAGGGTATAATTCAAACCACTTTGTTTGATAAAAAATAAAGTAAATATGTTAGCAATATAAAGTATGAATAATAATTAAAGGTGTACATAAATTTTGAGTTTTCTTGGTTACTTTAAGGAGAAAAGTATGAGCGTCAGCTGCAGTCTGTTTATCTCCGGTTTTATAATCAGATAGATTTTTCGAATAAGAAAATCCTACTCCGACCGGTGAATCCAAATATATAACGTTGGACACCTAAAAAAATCACATTTATTGTTAGATGAATTACATCAAAGAAATAAAATTTAGTTTCCTATTTCCATAGATAAAAAATATGTATAACCTTTGACCAGCTGTATGGATTGAGTTTCAACTTAGGCAGAGCTCCCTTGGGGACAGGTTTTTCAAAATTAAAAGGACCTGAAATACATCACCAATGTCAGAGACTATTGTTGGTTTTTTTTCACTAAATTTATTTGATGTAAGCAACAGTTACAAAATAAAAATGATAATGCAAAATAATTAGACTTACCATGTTCATATACAAACCCATCCAAACTAGAACACCCTGGCCCACCATTAAGCCATAGAACAATAGGGTCCTTTGATGATGAATTACTTTCTGATTCAACAAAATAGTAATACAAATTCTTACCATGACTTTCATCTATTGTCACATATCCCCCATAGTGCTTTGATGGTAGAGATCCATTGAAGCCTGGAAGATTGGTTATAAGAGATCCTTTAGGTGCTGAATGTGTCACCACAAAGGTTAGGAAAATGTGAAGCAAGAACAAGTAAGAGTTTCTCATCTTGAATATAAGAAAGGGACATGTAATTAACACAATTTATAGAAGAAAAAATTCACAGGGATTGTGATGTAAATCTGTCAAAGTGAAGGTTTCAAGGGTTATGAATATATCCAAACTTTACAACTTATGGAAAGTAATTGCCAAATCTTTACTTTTGGAAATAAAATATACAATGAATACACCTTCTAGTTACTGTTACAAATAAAAATTAATTTTTTATATTTATTGAATATTTTTTATTATTTTGGTCAATATATGTATTTGGTCTACATATAATCTTGATACATCACTTATTCAATAAATTTAAAAAATGTGACACTTAATAATTATTATACAATTACCTTTAAATATAATAATATATAAAATTTAAGCAATAAAACATTGATCGAATAGTTGATTCCGAAAAAAATCTAAAATTAATTAAAATAAAACATTTCTAAGTATTATAAAATAAATCAAGTAACAAAAGTTAAATTTATTTTTAGGACCTGTTTGGTTTAAATGAGGGAGATGCGAGAGAAGGCTTTCAATGAAGGGAAGAAGAGGTGAGTCGAGCCTGTTTGGTTTAAATTACGGTTAAATTGTAATTAAATAGGATCTCATAAATATATGCCATTATTAAAATAGGATTAAGTAGAGCCTCTAATTATTTTGTCATAGTTGAACCATGACTAATCTGCACATGATCTCCAAAAATTTGAGACGATTTTGTCTAGCGATGTCTATATAATTCAGGTCAGTCTAATATATATCGAATCATCATGGCCACCGTAGGAAGCACAACTTCCTTATTTATTTATCAAATATAGTTCCACTATGTAACGATTATCATTTTAACTTTTTCGTATCATTTAAAATTTATTGTAATATTATAAAATTATATTATTTAAAATTAATATTAGTCAAGATACTAACATTTCAAAAAAAAAATCATAAATGAAACTTTTTAAATATTATTAAATTATTTATATTAATATAATAATATTATTATATTATTAAAAATTGATATTAGTCAAAATAACTTTTAAAAACTCATAAATTTAACTTTTTAAAAGTAATTAATATTAGTCAAAATATTAGAATTTCATTTTTTTAAACGTTACTAAAATTTATTATATATTATTGAGATATTTTATAATTTTTTTATTGATAATGTTAATAATAAATATTTTTTAGTTACTTTTAAAAACAAAGATTTTACTTTTACATATATTAAATAATTGATGTATGCTGACTTATATTAAGTTCACATACATTAATTATTAAACAAATTTTAAAAGAAAATAGTTGTTTAATAATAAAGTGAGGAGATAGTAATTTATAATTGAAGAAGTGGTCATTCACCCGAGAGGGATTGACGTGGTAGAAGGTATGGATTTGTGCGTTATGTCAACGTAACATATGTATGGCTAATGACTACAAAGTTGGACAACATCATTTTTGAAGGGAGGAAGTTGTTTGCAAATTTACCAAGGTTTCATATAGCTACTAAGGAGTTAGGCAAGCCTTTGAATGAGTTTGTGCCACGAAGGGGGTTTCCTTGTGACGGCAAGGAGGTCGGCGTCTAAGAGAGGAGTTTATCAGGGAAATGTTATGAACAAACTATGGCGAAGTTCGGGCTGGATGAAGCAAGAGTTCTTATAAGCGTAGAGATTATTAAGGACTCTATTGGTGCCATTACTGATTATGCTTCGTTTGCTATCAAGTTAAGAGAAGATCCATCTCTTTTGAAGGAGGCTTCAATGATTAGCAAGTGAGTGTAGGATTCCGGTTCAGAGCTTTCTGAATCCTTAGAGGAGTTTAGGCTTGACGCGAAGGAGTTTGACGGAGGTAAGCGTGGGTATGAGGAGGATAATGTGTGAGATAAAGAGGACTCTAAGAAGCTGAAAGCGACAACTAAAGCAGTTCATTCATAGAAGGGTACCAGCGTCGCGAGTTCAGGGGAAGATCAGAGTATTTCCCAAAGGAAGTCTTATAGCCAGTCCCATCACAAAAAGTTGCCATCTATTTTTACCGATATTGTCAATTGAGGTATGCTATCTTTACACTGGTTTTTTACACCATATGCATTTACACCGTATCCATGCAATGAATTTGGCTTGGCACAGATTCCAAAGTGAGACAAAAAATTATTAAAAAAATTATGTATATTGATTATGGTATCAAAATACAGTGTGAGTGTAACTTATAGTGTCATAGAAGCATTACCCTTGTCAATTTAACCAATAAGAAAGATTTAATATCTATTGCATTAAATATTTATCATGATGGAGGAGGGTCAACCGAGGGAAGCTATGTGGGTGAAACAGAAGAGAGAGAGAGAGAGAGAGAGAGAGAGAGAAAGAGAGAGAGAGAGTGTGAGTGTTATTTGGGAAGAATTTTAAGTTATGGTGACCGGAAGTGGTGATAAGCTTAACAGTAAAGTAAAGTCTGGGCCAGTTTTGGAAGTTAATAGAGCATGAGGCCCATTATCTTTTGATAAGGCCTATAGAAACTTAACTAATAACAAGCCCAAAAAGAAGAATATGAAGCCAGTAGAGGATTTAAGAGCAAAGGTGGATTTTTTCCTTCTTATTTTGCCTGTATTTCCCCATGTAATAGCAGCAACTCGAATTTTTCCTCTAGTTCGACTGCAATGCTTATTAGGGACAGAACTTGTGGCTTAAATGGTATGTTTATTCCTTTCAACTCTCTTATCGATTTTGAGTTCATGTGTTGAAACATAGGTTGATGAGAAATCCTAATTCTAAAGTGGGGGGGGGGGAGTTTTGAATTCTATCTCAAAATTGCGGGTGGTTAGCAATGTAGATGAAGGCATGAGTGTCAAGCTTGTTAAGGCTATGGAATTAAAATATAAGAAGGATTGTAATGCAAGAAGGCGGTTTTGACAATGTTCCCATGAATTTAATCTCTTATAACATTAGAGGTGGTGGGATCCCTTCGGAGCTGAAGAGGGTCAGTTTTATGTTAAATTCTAGAACGGTAGATGTTTGCTTTATCCAAGAAACTAAGTTGACTAATTTCGATGAATCTTATGCCCGGTTGTAATACGGTGAACTGACTTTATTTGAAATGTGCAGATAGCAAGAGTCGCCACCGACTTTTATTTTATCCAAATTAATCAGAAAGGCTAAAAGAACAGGAAAAACCTTTTAAATAAAAACTTAGTTCGGGGGGTAATTATGCAAAGGGAAGGTGTAAGGCACCCTTTTCATCCATGGTTTTCCATGGGCTCTTAATTGCTTTGCTCTTTGAAGAAATGTAGAAGAAGAAGAAAACAAGGAATTTAGCTCGTAAATGAGCGTAGCCTTGATAATGTTTTAAGAAAATGGAGTTGAAAATAGATTTTAGCCAGAGCAAGGCAATTAGGGGCAATTACCTTAATGTTTGTAGAAGAGTTCTTTTAGCCTTTCAGGGCTATCCCTGCCATAGGAGGGCAAGGAAGTCCTTTGATTTGGAGGTTGAAGGATCATCGAGAGTTCGTTCGCCATAAGACTGTCCCTTGCTATAGAGGAGGCAGGTAGTCTAAGGGAAGGATCAGAATAGCCTTTCGTTTAGGCAACCAGAGGATACCTCAGCCCTTCGCAGGCAACTCCCGAGGGACGAGATCATATTTAGTGTATCGAATGCAGCATCATTAGGGACTTATGATCTTTGCATTAGTCGAGGCAACATGGCTGAGGTATCCTCGTATTCGAGGGACAAGGCTATTCTGCAAAAGAAACACAAGGTAATAAGGCAACAAGTAACAGGCAAATAGAGAGGTTACCAAAAAAGTGTGTGTGGGTGCAACAATCATGTGATTAATTCAGAAATTTTATCTTATAATTAGGTGATTCTACTTTGTTTAACAGGCTTACACTCCCTAAGATTACTAACCACATCAATTAGTATGGGGAAGGGGAAAAAGAAACTAGCGGAGGGAAGGGAGAAAGAAGCTAGCGGGTCAATAGTGTAATAGGTCTAAACAAGTAATAATTATAAAAAGTAAATCAGGGTTTTAGGGTTACCGACTATTGAGCTTTGGCGGTTGGCTAACCCTGAAAAATTGGAAAAGGAAAATAAACATGAAGGGGTAAGTGTAGGAGGACTTCGTTGACTTTTAAAGGTAAACCATAATTTTTAAATAAAAGAGGCAAAATAACAAATATTTAAGTAAGTATAGGGTCATGACTTAGCTTCGTAATAGGCGTGGCACGTAGTTGGAAGATGCCTGATAATAACCCTGAAAACTGCACAAAGAAAAAGGGCAAAATTTTCAGTGTAGGAATGATCTTATAACCCTGATTAGGGCACAAATTGACTAGGTTTAATAGAATAAATAAAATCAATTTAATTAATCATTAGTTTTTCAACCTAATTAATTAAATCGGTGATAATCAAGTCAATTAATAAAAATATTTAGGATTAATTCAATGGTTTAAACTATTAATTTAATCATTTAAGCACATAAAAATTATTATTAAAAAACTTAATCAAATTAATTACTTAATTAAAATAAACATTTGTCAAAATAAATAATTTTATGAGAAAAAAAAGAAAGTTTAAGAAAAAGGTTTTCTTAAAAAAAAAAACAATATATAAAAAAGGTTTATTGAATAAATAAATGATAGAAAATAGCAAAAGAATATGAGAAATCTTAGCTGGGATTAGATGTTGTATGCTTGTGCGTGTCCATGGTGGACCTTCAATCCCAGTGCGCTGGATCTGGGTTAGAAGGAATCGTATGGCTTAGGATGGAGAATGCACCGTGACCATGCATATATTAAAGGCACTGGATCTGCAGACTTGTTAATGCAAAGAAATAAAGAAAAATAAAAGCGTCGCACGTAGGGATCGAACCCCTGTTTGGATTGTAACTGGTATACGTCCTTTGCCACTCGCTCCATGCTCGATCGCTGATAATAACACCCACGCAAATCATGATATACAAAATTAAACGAATAAAACTTAAAACCCAATATTGCGCGCCCCAACAACTTCTTCTTCTTCGTAGATTTTTTGGAAACACCAATACTTTTGCCTACGGTTTTTCACCATAGCCATAGCCCTTCAACTTTAAAACCTGCAAATAACCATTGATAAACACAAAACAATAATCCAGATTCACTATATGCTAGCCCACGAGTCTGATGGAGGCCTTAATTTCACCCAATTCTTCCTCTAACCTAATACCTCCAAATCCTGAACTTGGAAACCTAGCCACGGTGAATTAAGGTCCCTGTACTCAAACTTAAATCAAACACTCCAGACATCATCGAAATATCACCACAAACGTGAATACATGATCAAATAATATATAGAAAGCGTAAAACATTGAATTCGAATTCAAAGTTAGAGTGTGCAAACCGTGACTTTGGAGGACGTGGCTCGTGAGGTTTCTGCACTTGGAAAGGATTGGAATAACTTCTGGGAACGCCAAGGGATCGATTGGAGTCTTCAAATCACCTTCAATATGGCTGCAATCTTGATTTTGAATTTGACCTTTTCCTTGAATTTGTAGAGACTTGGTTGGAGCTCTTGGTTGCAGAAAAAAAATTCTCTTCATTAGGATTCATAGTCTATATATAGGAGATTGTTTTTAGGTAAAAAACTGAATCAAATCTTGGTAACTTTCATGATTGAAATTTGATTGAACCTTGAATTCAATCTTTCTAAACTTGCTCCAATTTCAATATTTTTTTCTTCAATATCCATGTGCACAAAATTTGTATCATATATGGTGTGATTTGATGATTGGAATGATTGGTAATTTAAATTAAATCAAATCTCCCCATAATTTCTTTAAATCTTTGATTTTCATCAATTTTTAATGAATAAAATTCACTAAAAAATCAAATAATAATCAAAACTTCGTGGCATAGAGATTGGAGCTTCTAGGTGACTTGTATAACAAGATTGGATCATAAAATGTTGGTTCTCTTTGCAAAGAAATCTATTTTGAAGCCTTTTTCTTCACATTTTTTTTCTTAAAATCGACCAACTTTGACAAGGCATATCTCCCTCAATATTTAAGATATGGAAGTGTTCTACGACTTTTTGAAAACCTCAAGATGTCCTCTACAAGCCACTTTGGAAGATTTTTTCCATTTGAAGAATTTATCTTGATGATATTGGCTTTGACATAAAACTGCTTTTGGTTGACTTTCAAAAAGGACCAATAATCTTTTGATCCATATCTCTCAAATGAAGCATTTTTGGACTTGGCATGTGAGAGACAAAATTGTAGAGAATTCAATTTCCTTCAAACTGAGCTTTGGATGGGAAATTTCTGATGTTCCATGTAGGAGTTATGACTGGTCAAAGTTCAGTTGACTTTCACCTATGAAAACCCTAATTTAGAAACTTTTGGAATTGTTGATTTCTGATCTTTCCTTGACGAACCATGATAAATTATTTATCAAATGGTGAATGATACTTCAATATGAGGATGTTGACAAAAAATCAGGAGTTTTGACTATACTTTGACCACATTTGACTTTTAGGTCAAACCAGTCGACTGTTGACTTTCTGAGCAATTGAGTGACCAATCTTTTGAATTGAGCATTGAATTTTGTCATGGAGGTAGTTTGGAATATCATAAACCATATGAGGTGCCTTGGAGTCTTCTGATCCATTGTTTTTTTTCTTTTTTCAGAACAACAAAACCTTAGTTTCTTGAGCTTTTGTTTAGGAGGGATGTCTTTGAGCTTTGTGCCTTGACTTGAGTTTGAACAAGAGAAATAGTATGGGAAAATTTTGGGGTATGACAGCTGCCCCTGTTCAATTTTCTTATATCTGAAGATGTAGACTGGTATGTGTGCCTGTCGGAATCTGAAGCTAGAAGAGGATTGAACACTAGAATATCCAAGAATTTGCCCTAGCTGAAGTAGGGACTTTTATAGGAGGCGGGCTTATAGATGCCATCCAGGCAGAGTATTGTCGGAGATTGGCTTATAGACTTGAGAGTCAGAATACGTCGTACGTTATACTGTATCTGAAAGATATAATCAGGATGAGTCATACGTTAGACTGAATCCACTGTATTGAGAAGTAATTGTTGGAGATTGTTCGTGTCAGCACCGCTCGTAGTAACTGAATTAGATCTTGGAAGGATGATCGTGTCTACACCGTTCGTGATGATAAAATTAGATCTTGGAATGTTTTCGATTACTGCCAGGGGATTGATGTAGATATCATTGCCATGGGGACTAACATGATGAAAAGAACTTGTTAGATGGGCTTGAAGATGCCATCTGATAGGAAGGTTCAGAATGTCCGGGGTTCGAGCTTCCAGAATGTATATCTGATTGGAATGTTTCAGAAGTCTAGGGGTCATGCTTCCAGAATGTTCATCTGATTGGAACTTTCAGAATGTCCGGGGTTCGAGCTTCCGGAATGTATATCTGATTGGAATGTTTCAGAAGTCTGGGGGCCATGCTTCCAGAATGTTCATCTGATTGGAACTTTCAGAATATCTGGGGTTCGAGCTTCCGGAATGTATATCTGATTGGAATGTTTCAGAAGTCTGGTGTAACACCCCATAATTTCAGTTTATTAATTTAATTTGGATTTAAATTAAATAATTGGAATTTTAGTATTTTTATTTGGAATTATTTGGAAAATGATGAAATATTGGCATTGGGCCTAGAGTGGTGGTTAGCAGTAAGGGGGTGTTAACTAAGCAAGCCCATTATAATATTTTATTTTATTCTTCATAAAATAAAGGAATTGGGAAAAGAGAAGCAGAAGCAGTAGAAGCAGATTTTGGAAAAAGAGAACACGTGAAAGTGAGAAGGGCCAAAGGGGAAGAAGACCTTCGAAGATTCGACTCTGAGGTAAGGGGGGATTCTTCGGGTTAGTATTCCTTATGTGATTTTAGGTAGTATGATTGATTAGGATTGTGGTCTAGTTCAATCGTACGTGTCGGGTTGGGAATTTTGTTAGGTTTTGATAATCTTGTATGAATTGACATGATTCTGTTGATACTTGTGATATATGATGTTAATACATGTCAATAACTTGTTTGAAATGTGTAATTGTGTGAAAATCAATGATAATTGTGTGTATGTTCGTATGTACCTGAAATTGGGGAATTGGGATATGGTAAATGCTGTCAAAATGGTGAATTTTGCTGTGCAGGTACGTAGGAACCGGTTCCCATGTGGGACGAACCGGTTCCCCCTTGTAAAAACAGAGAAATATGGATTCTGGGTAGCTGGGAACCGGTTCCCATGTAGGGACAACCCGGTTCCCCATAGTAAAAACCAGAGACGAGACTTTGAAGCTGCCAGGAACCGGTTCCCACGTAGGGACAACCCCGTTCCTGCAGCACTTTTCTAAAAATGTTTTATCTTTGAAAACTCATAACTTTTGATCTGAGTATCCGATTTATGTGCCGTTTTGGGCGTTGCGAAGCTAATGAGATGCTTTATCTGATGAATTGATAAAATGAGCAATAGCCAACTTTACTTTTTAAACTCGATTTAATGATTAATGAATTGAAAGATAGTATATGTATATGTGCTTATATATATGACTATTGATGCATGTATTTGTGTTGGTGATGAGATTGTGATATCCATTGAGTGATGTTAGTATATAACATGTCGTAGATGATATATGTTTTGTGATTATGCTGTCGGGTTGTTTGATAATTTATTACATTATGTGCAATGATGATAAATGTAACGATGTATAATCGTGGTGATGATTGATGATTTATGAATGTTAAGATGCTGTTAATATTAACATGTGGATTATGGTGAATGTATGCGTGTGATATATTTGTATGAATGCTAAACTTATGCATGCTTATCGGTGATGATTTGGTGATGATAATGAGACGATGTGTTACGTCGGATTTGGTGATGTTGTAAGCATGTTATATGTTGCATTCATTGGCATACATTTTCGGTGATGGATCCCGGTGATGAAATGGATCAAATTGGTGGGCATAATTCCCATTGTGTGGAATTTGTGCTGGTTAAAACTGTATCTCGGTGATGAAAAGATCAGTTGGATGGGTTTATCCCATGGATTGGTACCACATGCATAGTGTCAGTTGAATCATATGCATTGGTTATAACATGATTGGATGAAATCCAGTGTTATGCCTTGGTGTGTTTATGTGATTGATGTATTGTGGAGTTGTTGCTAATATAACTTGAATCATTGATGAAATTGATGAGTTGTGGGCTGATGGCCAATATTGTCGAATTGATGCTTACTTGTTGTAATAATTCTGATTATATGTATGATTGAGTGGATGATAATTACTATGAGATTTTATTGCTTATGATTGCATAATGCCTATTAATTCGAATGAAACTCACCCTTACTTTAATGATTACAGATTAAGGAGTAGCGGCATCAGAATGGGTGAGGATAGCTCATAGGCTAGTCCGTAGTCGTGTCGTGTCATGCTCTGATTGTAACACTGGGAACCGCTAGTTTAGGGACGAATAATCTTATTGGTTTTGTTGTTTTATAATTGTGTTGTAGTAACTTGCATAGATGATGAATATGCAATGTCATGAGTTGTGATCCGCTGCGTTGAACATGAATTGTGTTTTATATCAAATGGTTTCCTGTGTGGCATGACAATTGACTAAGATATTTTATATTAAAGAAATTGTGATACCCTTGTATTTCATGTTTACTCTGATTATTATTATTATTATTATTATATTTTCCGTGGGGGTTTAGAAGGGTGTTACAATAGTGGTATCAGAGCATAGTCGGTCGTTGTGACCAGAGTCTTGTTGTTAATTTTTCCTTTCAGTATGCAACATGTGTGTGAAACACTGTCGATACTCAGTGTGTTCTAACTGTTCGCCTGCAGAAGTGGGATTGAAACTAGTGGGGGAGAAGTCATGCTTCTCGGATATGTCTCAGATGCAAGATGTTAGAGTGATGCGTAGGGCAGCAGTACAAGAGTGTGGAGTTATTGTTTTCTGAAGTGAAGGTGACATGGGCTGAAGACTGTGGGTGTTGTTCAGTCGGAGTGTCTCGGAGTAGATGATGGTTATTTCTGAGAAATGGAATTTCGAAGTTGTGATGCTTCAAGTGCTACTGACGTACTGCGATGTTGTTGTATGAGTAGCCCTATGTAAAAGGTTGCTGTTGAAGCAGTGATTAAAAGAAGTATTGTCGTAGACCTTGTCGTAGGATTACTAGTAAGTAATTGAGATGATGGTGGAGGTTATCGATGTTGTTGAGAAAGTTTCGAAGTGCGAGTAATGCAAAGAGACGAACATGATCTCAAGGATAAGAAGGTTGATGATGGCGTACATGAACTTGGTTTCAGGATGTTACAGAAATCGAACTTCAGCGATGAAATGTGTTGTTTAAGTTATAAGAAGTTTGGAAGCGAAGAGATGTGATAAGATGATGTTAATAATGAGATTAATTCGAAGAGGATGAGTTTTGGAACAGAATTTTCGTAAGCAAATCGCAGGAAGATTGCTGAATCGTTATGAAACTTCGAAAATTCATAACTGGAGTTCTGGACATCCGATTTGAGTTCCGTTTGAAGCGTCGGAAAACTAAAGAGATGGAGTTTGTTATAAAAATGGTTGCAGCAGCTGTAACATATTTAATTGTGACAGGGTGTTGTTGGAAAGAGGTGCAGTTACGGTTACACTTGTCCTTAGAACTAGACTGTTCGTTGGTGCGACATGGGATGTCAGTGTCAGAGTTAAACAGAATAAAGGAATAATGGGAAGACTTGTTGAGAAGCAATCTTTGAGATCAAATGTGCCAATTGAGGAGTTTTGGAGATGTCGTATAGAGTTTCGTTGCATGGTGTCGGTATTGTATCTTGGGTAACGATTGGTAACATTCATGTCTCGAGCTCTGAGCGTCGGATTAATGTACCGTTTGAACCCACGAAGAGGAGAGATTATGTTCTACCTTGTGGAAGAGTTATAAATACCATAGACTGGTCCTATGAGGAGATATGATGATGTCGGTTAAAGAAGCATGAACAAGTGTTGAATAGGAATGCCTATTACCGCGATTGTTCGGAACGAAGTCGAGTAGAATATGTCGTTGATGAATAAGATGATAAAGATGATTTAAGTATTAATGGATTTGAGTGATGAGGGAATCAGTAGAAAAAAAAAGTGACATAGACTTTGGAACCATTTGTGGTGTATTGTGATGCGTCGTTGATGGGTTGGATGGTGTATTGAAGTAAAACCAGTAAGTAGTAACTTATGCGTCGGGACGATTGAAAGCGCAGGAAAGTAATTATCTGACTCATGATTTAGAATTGGCAGCCATGGTTTTGTTTTGATGTTGCAGTGACATTATTTGTATGGTTCGGGGTTGCCTCTAAAAATGTCGATGCTGATGGTGAAAGAGTTGGATTTAATTGAACAATTCAGAGAATTAAGTTTGGGATGTGAAGGTGCTCCTACTAATGTTGGATTGGGTATGCTGAGACTGACTAATGGTATTCTAGACGAGGTTAGAGAAAGTCAGAAAGCTGATGTTGAGTTGATCGATAAGTCGACCTTGAATTACAAAGGTAAAGACAATGAATTCAGAATTGACGAGGATGGTGTAATGAGGTCTAGAAATCGCAGTTGTGTTCCAGATGTTACCGAGCTGAAAAGGAATATTCTAGAAGAAGGACACCATAGAGAATTATTAGACTATGACAATGTTAATGAGTTTGGGTGCAAACTCGGAAAAGACACTATTATGTAGTAACAACGGTTTATGCTTAAATATGATTGTCGGCTATCTATTGACAAATTGAGGACTTGATCACCCTTAATCTCTTGTTGATAATAGGCGGAATTATAAAGATAGTATAAGATTGCTTGTTACCTTAATGGTATAAGATGTGACGAATGCTGAGATATGAGAATGACCACTCACCATATTGTGGGAACTTATGAGGAAGTGAATATGAAGGAGTGCAAAGTATTGGATGGTGACTTAAGACGAGTAGTCGTAGTCGTACAGCGAAAGTATGATGTAGAGTGGTGTTATGAGTGCTACTCGTGAGCAGTGAGGAATTAATATGTCGGAATCCTACATGGAGAATATATGTTGATCTATAGGTTGGATATGGAATCTCGTAGACGTAAAGATGTCGTGCCAAAGGATTCGGACCCTTTTGAATAGTTGCCGAGACGATGAATATGTTGTTATGGCTGTACGTAGTTAACGAGTATGTATTCGGAAAAGTTAAGACGAAAAGTTGATACTACGCGATGTTATAATAATCTTGTGATGTTGTAAGGTGTCACGTAGAGTTCTAAATGTAATGAGGGATTATACTCTACGAAGGAAGAAGTTGATTTGATTCTTAGTGGAGAGTGGGACTCAGTTGAGCTATTTTGTAAGCAATGGTATATTGAGGATGATGAGCTATGTAATTATAACTACTGATGTGCACTCATTTCCATAGTTGGAATGTTTAATAGATGAAGTAAATCAGGAATTTGTTTTTGAGTGCGAGTAAGTATTGACGAGTGGTGAGTTAGAACCATGGATGGTAAAGAATGATTCTTGAACGAATGAGTAAAGAGGGCCAGAGTTGGGTATAACCTAGAAGTCTAATCGATAATGATGGTTGCAATGAGTAATCAGGATAGTGCAGCAAAAGCAGAATGTAGCGTGTTGAGTAATTCTGGTGTGATCTAAGAGGAGCCAGACAATTGGAATTCAATGGTATAGAAATATGAGTATTGGGTTCTTGAAGGAAGCAGTTGGTAAAGAGTGTAAGTATTACTTTATCGCTCAATTGGAAGAGTGTGCCTAAGGTTGGTACGTGGATAAATGGAATCTATTACTACAGTGTTGATCAGTTGTGATCATACCATGGATTGTGTAATTGTATTATTCAGTTGTTGAGCGTATTGTATGGATCGCACCTCGAAGTTTCATTGTTGCTAACCGTTGGAGTTATAGCAAGTGGTACACCTGGGGATGGTCAAATGCAACGTAAGAACTGAATTGAATGCATGAGATATGCTTGTGTTGGTTATGTCAGATGAATTTTGAGACTCGACCAAGAAGGTGTTAACGGAGAACGGGAGAGTCAAATGAAGCACTCTTATCTGGGACTTTTACTTGAAGTATGTTTTCGAGGACGAAAACTCTTTTAGTGGGGGAGAGTTGTAACACCCCATAATTTCAGTTTATTAATTTAATTTGGATTTAAATTAAATAATTGGAATTTTAGTATTTTTATTTGGAATTATTTGGAAAATGATGAAATATTGGCATTGGGCCTAGAGTGGTGGTTAGCAGTAAGGGGGTGTTAACTAAGCAAGCCCATTATAATATTTTATTTTATTCTTCATAAAATAAAGGAATTGGGAAAAGAGAAGCAGAAGCAGTAGAAGCAGATTTTGGAAAAAGAGAACACGTGAAAGTGAGAAGGGCCAAAGGGGAAGAAGACCTTCGAAGATTCGACTCTGAGGTAAGGGGGGATTCTTCGGGTTAGTATTCCTTATGTGATTTTAGGTAGTATGATTGATTAGGATTGTGGTCTAGTTCAATCGTACGTGTCGGGTTGGGAATTTTGTTAGGTTTTGATAATCTTGTATGAATTGACATGATTCTGTTGATACTTGTGATATATGATGTTAATACATGTCAATAACTTGTTTGAAATGTGTAATTGTGTGAAAATCAATGATAATTGTGTGTATGTTCGTATGTACCTGAAATTGGGGAATTGGGATATGGTAAATGCTGTCAAAATGGTGAATTTTGCTGTGCAGGTACGTAGGAACCGGTTCCCATGTGGGACGAACCGGTTCCCCCTTGTAAAAACAGAGAAATATGGATTCTGGGTAGCTGGGAACCGGTTCCCATGTAGGGACAACCCGGTTCCCCATAGTAAAAACCAGAGACGAGACTTTGAAGCTGCCAGGAACCGGTTCCCACGTAGGGACAACCCCGTTCCTGCAGCACTTTTCTAAAAATGTTTTATCTTTGAAAACTCATAACTTTTGATCTGAGTATCCGATTTATGTGCCGTTTTGGGCGTTGCGAAGCTAATGAGATGCTTTATCTGATGAATTGATAAAATGGGCAATAGCCAACTTTACTTTTTAAACTCGATTTAATGATTAATGAATTGAAAGATAGTATATGTATATGTGCTTATATATATGACTATTGATGCATGTATTTGTGTTGGTGATGAGATTGTGATATCCATTGAGTGATGTTAGTATATAACATGTCGTAGATGATATATGTTTTGTGATTATGCTGTCGGGTTGTTTGATAATTTATTACATTATGTGCAATGATGATAAATGTAACGATGTATAATCGTGGTGATGATTGATGATTTATGAATGTTAAGATGCTGTTAATATTAACATGTGGATTATGGTGAATGTATGCGTGTGATATATTTGTATGAATGCTAAACTTATGCATGCTTATCGGTGATGATTTGGTGATGATAATGAGACGATGTGTTACGTCGGATTTGGTGATGTTGTAAGCATGTTATATGTTGCATTCATTGGCATACATTTTCGGTGATGGATCCCGGTGATGAAATGGATCAAATTGGTGGGCATAATTCCCATTGTGTGGAATTTGTGCTGGTTAAAACTGTATCTCGGTGATGAAAAGATCAGTTGGATGGGTTTATCCCATGGATTGGTACCACATGCATAGTGTCAGTTGAATCATATGCATTGGTTATAACATGATTGGATGAAATCCAGTGTTATGCCTTGGTGTGTTTATGTGATTGATGTATTGTGGAGTTGTTGCTAATATAACTTGAATCATTGATGAAATTGATGAGTTGTGGGCTGATGGCCAATATTGTCGAATTGATGCTTACTTGTTGTAATAATTCTGATTATATGTATGATTGAGTGGATGATAATTACTATGAGATTTTATTGCTTATGATTGCATAATGCCTATTAATTCGAATGAAACTCACCCTTACTTTAATGATTACAGATTAAGGAGTAGCGGCATCAGAATGGGTGAGGATAGCTCATAGGCTAGTCCGTAGTCGTGTCGTGTCATGCTCTGATTGTAACACTGGGAACCGCTAGTTTAGGGACGAATAATCTTATTGGTTTTGTTGTTTTATAATTGTGTTGTAGTAACTTGCATAGATGATGAATATGCAATGTCATGAGTTGTGATCCGCTGCGTTGAACATGAATTGTGTTTTATATCAAATGGTTTCCTGTGTGGCATGACAATTGACTAAGATATTTTATATTAAAGAAATTGTGATACCCTTGTATTTCATGTTTACTCTGATTATTATTATTATTATTATTATATTTTCCGTGGGGGTTTAGAAGGGTGTTACATCTGGGGGTCATGCTTCCAGAATGTGCATCTGATAAGAATGTTTCAGAAGTCTGGGGGCCGTGCTTCCAGAATGTGCATCTGATAAAAATGTTTCAGAAGTCTGGGGTCGTGCTTCAAGAATGTGCATCTGATTAGAATGTTTCAGAAGTCTAGGGGTCGTGCTTCCAGAATGTGCATCTGATTGGAATTTTCAGAATGTCCGTGGTTCGAGCTTCCGGAATGTATATCTGATAAAGATTGATTTGTTGGTGATATTCGTCTGTTTGGGAACTTACCTGAAAGACAAAGTTAGCAGCATGCAATGACATGATGTGTGGTATGTATTTATGTAATGATTGATTATGAATGATGTATGTATGCAACATGTTGTCAATGATGAAAGTAGATCGTAGAATAGTCTGGCGGGGAAAAATAAATCCCTGAATATTATGGAGAATATGGAGTATGAGTCTGCTATTTTAGTAAGAACTCTCGCTTCATGCTTGAGGATGCTCAGTTGGGTATTTTATGATTTCTGCTTGGGGATGAGAGCCATTTGAGTGATTGATCTCGATGTACCCTGATTGGGGATAAGAAAGATGAATATAATCTCCGATGTTGCCTCTGACTCAACTCAATTGTGAGTGCTAACCTTTATGGTGATTATTCAAAGATAACTTCATGAGGGCTACTCTGTGGGGAAATGCCCATGTGAAACCGACATTGTGGGGAGGCATGGATGCCTTGAACATTGCCCCCAGTGAATATAGTAACTGCTGTTCTTGGACTCGTATTGATTGGGACACACCCGCGAGTGCTGGTCGAAGTGTTGAACATGCCTTGCATAGCTTTGCCCCAGTTGGTAGGGACCTTGGAGAGATTCTCCTTGTGAGGACTTTATGAGATCTTTACTATGGGTGACATGCCCCTAGTACTTAGTATGATGCCCCTGATTGTTTGATGCTTCTGAGTGATTCTCTGAATCTTGACCTGATTGTCTCGGATTGACTGGTCGAAGCATGTCATGCCCCTTGTATTCATTGACTTCTAAACCTTAAGGAGTCAGGATACACTTTTGGTGACAGTATGCTTTCGAACTAACCATGCTTTAGTTAGGACTTTCAAGGGTTGTAACGTGGCTTGGTTCACGATTTAAGAAGCAAAGGATAATGGCTCAAAGTTTATTTGTACCCATCCCAATATTCGTGATGTTCTTAGATCCTATGCTCAATTAACCATGTGTTTAAGCCTTAGCAAAGCTTGACGTCGTAACATTGACATTTGATGATGGTTAAAGCACCGAAACTTTTATTTGGACGGACAGTCCTCCCTTTTTTGTAATTCTTTTTTCTTTTCTTTTTTTTTTCGAGGATTTGTAGTGACTTCTTTTTTTACTTTGATTTTTGTTATCCCTAACTTTTGCCTGAACTGTTTATTTTGTGATTACAGTCAGCGGGATGTTTCGACTTTTGATAAGTCTCCTCCATAGGTTTTGACTTTAACAACCTTTTTTCTAGTGAATATTGACTGCCTGACTTAATGATCGCGGGAACCCATCATTATTCGTTTAGACAACAGCTAAGATAATTGAGTTAACTGAGTAACTACCCTGCCCCAGGTTATGATTAAGGGTTTTAAGTTGCACAAGAAAGAAAACTTCGACTCCTTAGGCTTAAAGGGGTTGAAGAGAGATTAACATCCTTATATCTCCACTGTTTAGGAATTGAAGCAATGCTTGTACATCGTCAGCATAGTCTGCTCAAAAGCATACTGTATGAGGTTACGGTACCGTTTTCGTCATCCTCCCTCAAAAGGCTTACAGCTTAGCAAGAGTTGAATAAAACATATGCAAAGTAAAGACACAATTTAAAATGAGTGATAGCGAAATAAATTAATCAAGACCAACATATGCAATGCACTGATGATGATTATTAAAACAGATAATGTCTATAAGTCGAATGTTTAAACAAACATGAAAGAAATTGCAAATGAAAGTAAATCTAATGATCTAAAAGTCCATATTTTTAGCCATCCACAGCATTAGCAATCTTGTCGTGATTAGGCATGGGAGCAGTGATCACATTAGGAGTGGCTGGAGAGTCGAACTTGATTTCCCCGGCATCGATCATGTCTTGAATCTTATTCTTCAATGTCCAGCAGTTGTCAGTGTCATGTCCAGGACTATTGGAGTGATATGCACACCTCGCGTTGGGATTATATCGAGGGGAGGAAGTGTTGGGATTTGGATGAGGAGCTATCTGTGTAAGTAGCTCTGCTTTCAACAAGTGTTGCAGCGCTTGAGTTAAAGACATGTTGATCTTTGTGAATTGTCTTTTGGATGCGCTTTGTTTACATTGGTTATTTTGTTGTTGTGTCGATGCTTGATTAGAGACCAAGATTTCCCCAACAGTGACGGGTTCATTCCTCCCATTGTATGGCTTTTTTACAGTACCAGAGGAAGTAGCCACCTGAATTTTTCCGCTTCGGATATCACTTTCAACACGTTCTCCAGTCAGTATGAGATCGGTGAACCCAGACGAGGAGCTTCCAAGTAAATGGCTGTAGAAAGGACCAGTCAGTGTATTCATAAACATGTCGACTAACTCTCGGTCAGCCAAAGGGGGTTGAACTCTGCCAGCCAGGTCTCCATTTTTGAGCATACTCCTTAAAGCTTTCATTATGTCCCATGGACATGCTTTATAGTTGCATGCGAGTTGGCGCGAGGTCAGCATTGTATTGGTATTGCTTATAGAAAGCAGTTGCCAAATCTTCCCATGTATAAATGTTGGCATCATCCAATTAATAGTACCACTCTAGTTGTGTTCCAGATAAGCTTTCTTGAAAGAAATGGATCCAGAGCTTCTTATCAGCAGTATGAGGCTGAATCTTCCTTACATAAGACCTCAAGTGTAGTTTAGGACAGGAGACTCCATCATACTTAGAAAAGGTCGGAGTCTTGAATTTCGGAGGAATGACAACCCCTAAGATGAGTCCTAGTTCTTCAAAGTCTAGTCCAGGTACCTTCTGGATTTCCATGGCTTTCATACGTTCTTCCAACAACTTATATTTTTCATCGGGATGTTCATCCTCATGATGGTAATCCTCTTCTTCTTCAAAGGGCTTGGCAGAATTATGATTACTTTTTGCATCAGTTTTGATACTAGCATCGTCAACTTGCTCCTCGTCGTCACTGTCTTCAGAGACTCCGACTTCCCTGAGTTGCAAGATCGGTCTAAGTTTTTTCCACAGAGTCTTCTTACCCTTCTTCTTCTTTTTCTTGGTAAGGATGGTCTTCAGCTCTTCTTGTCCCTTGTACAAGTTCAGAATCAAAGCTTGGAACTGGGCATTCTGAGCTTGAAGGTCTTTGACTGATTGCTCGAGATCCATTTGTGCTGAAATAAACAGCGAGAGAAGATGAGAGACCTGTTTTGGAAACCTGTTATGGAAACCTGTTATGCGATGTTATGAATGCAAATGCAATGCTTTCAAGGATCTAAAGGAAATTTAGTTAGCAACATTGGAAAATGATTTGGTCGCATCTTTGTTTAAAGAACTCTGATTCTGGGATGTTCTTCCATGGGAATCAAGCTCACCATATCCAGTGGGTCATAGCCTCTGATTCGGGATACTTCTGAATTTGAAGGAGTATGGCTAGAGGAAAATAAATCCTCTTTCCCCTAGATAGGAACCGAGTCTCTGAATTGGGAGGTACGTGGCCAGAGGAAAATAAATCCTCTTGCCCCTAGATAGGAATCCAGTCCTTGATAAGAGCATCTGAAATTGTGCGCCCTAAATTCATAAGATCCTTGAAAGGGTTAGTTAAATCATGTTATGCTTATGATGTCATGATGTTATGCGAATGTTGTTCATTAGGCATAGTGTGAGATAGTAAGGAAAAACAAGTCCTTTTAACAAAACCTGCACAGAACGAAGGTTAGTAGAAAACACACACTGTAGCAACCTGCCTTAAATTTGAAGGTTTTAGAGTCGCCACCTATTCTGAAGGGCGAATAGGAAACCCTACGCAGATATGAGATTCAGGGTAAGTTATTATAATCAGGTTGAGGGAAGGTGTTAGGCACCCTCAACCCTTTCCTAAAGGCTAACATAGTAAAGATAAGGTTTATGGCAACAGTTATGGGGTTTATAGCTAATGCATTGAAAAGGGTAAAAAATACAATTTAGGGATGAATTGAAATTTTAAGGGGGGATACTCGCCTTGTTACCAAGTGCCTACGTACCTCCTTATGGAGGATCAGAGTCAACGTAGTTCGGGCACAGGGTTGTACGCCTTAGGATCAAATTTGTGGTTTGAAATTTGTTTAAAGGCTTTTTGAATGGCCTGTCATAGTTTTGAAATTGATTTGAATGTAAAAAATGTTTTGAGGTTTGGCATACAACCCTGATTTGATTTGGCACCGTTAGATGCGGTGACCAATGGATTTGGTCAGTATAGCTAACGGATTAAAGGCATTGTTGATTGCTCAGATCGATAGTTTGATCATCCCGGGCAGCAAATTAAAATGTATTTTAATTTGTGTATTTTTATCTCTCGTCTAAAGCGACTAATAGCTTTAGTCGGGTCGAGGAGAGAATTGATTTAGAATTATTAAATTAATTAAATTGATCCAAATTATTTCTCGCCTAATGCGACTAATAGGTTTAGTCGGTTCGGGGAGAAAATTATATTGAATTACCAAAACAATTAAACAATAAAATAAAAAAAAATCAAATGTAAATTAATTAGTTTTTATTAATTAAGTTTTTATTCTCTTTTTTTTTTTAGCGCAGGGGGTGTGAATTTGCTAAAGGGCAGTAATTATGGGGTGTAATCAGCAAGGGCTAGGCCCATTTATGAAGTTTCTTTTTACCTTACGCAGGGGGGGGGTGTATTCTGTTACATGTTAGTAGTTTTAAGGGCACAGATAGCAAATGGGATGAGCCCAATTGAATTCCAATCCGTTTGGTTACGATGTGGCGCAGGTTCATAGAGCTATGGTGTACGCTCAGATCTGGAGCGTCAGATCTAGCTCTAAGCAGATCAAACGGCCTGCATGTTGTCTACGATTAGGGTGTATGGTAAGAGGGCGGAGAGAATCATGTTCTCTCACGCTAACATGTGGCCATTGAGAGGCCACATGTCTCCCATCTAACGGTCCCAGGGGAATTAACCAAGAAAAACGAAAAAAAACTCTCATTTCGTTGGTCCCTCTCTCTCTCTGTTCCTTCGTTCTCTCAACTCTCTTCTCTCTCCGTTCTTCAATCAACAACCCAGAAAAACAACCCTTAAACCCCCATCGGCCACCACTTACCACCCCAAAACCTACCGTGAAACTCAATAACTACCGCCGTGAACCCCAGTTTTCCGGTTGATGTTCAACCAGCAAACTCATAGCCTCATGCAATTTAACCCAGAAAGCCCCAAATGTTATGAATCACAACCCTAAAATTCCCAGATTCAATCGAAACAAACAAACACACAAATGATTCAATAATTAACCTAAGCTAAGTCGCAATAGGATTACCTTTTGTTCTTGAATTCAGGATCGTGTAAGCTCCTAATCCTTTTGCTAATCCCTCTCTTTCTCTCCGTTTGCAGGTACAATCGAAGGTTGAGGATCCAGCGGCGCTCAGGGTTTCTCTTCCAGCAAAAATTTCCGAATCCTCGCTCTGTTCTTCTTCTTCTATTCTTATAGGCTTAGGTTTAGATCTACTTTAGGGAAGATTGTATTATATTAGACTTGATTTTAATGTTTTGATTCAACGATTTTCTTGTAATCGAATCCCGGATTCAATAAAAAAGATTTCATCTTAATTTTCTCAGATTTGATTTTATTTCTTTTGTTATGAATTGATTAATTTGTGTTATTGTTTGATTGCATTTTGATTTACGTTTTGCTTGCTTGAAGATGCTGGGCCTGGGCGGAATTAGGGTTTATGTGGTTTGAAGGGGGCGGCCGCCGCTGGAGGTGAGCTAGGGTCGTGAGTGCTGGGAGGAAGAAGGTGAATAGGGAACGGGTTCAACCCGACCCAAACTCGGCCCATGATCCGCCCCAAACCTAGTATCCACATGGCCCATAACTTAATCTACAGCCCAATTACTTGATAGTTGATACACAACAAACCTTTTATTAAAACAAATTCTTATAATATTAATAATAACCATTAATAATATTAATACTAATAACAACAAGATTAATAGTAATAATATTAAAAGATAGTATAACGTTAAAACCAATATGATAACCTTAAAAAAAGATTAATATTAACATATTAATAACTCCTTTTTTTTAAAAAAATTTTAAATAAAGATTAATTTTCTTTCTCTTTCTCTTTTTTTAGAAGTTCGAAAAAAATCAATATTTATAAAAGCCTTTCTAAAGAATGTGAATGGGCCTAGTGTCATTAAGAAAGATTTGCTATTCACGCCCTTATTTTATTTTAAACCAATTTATACAGGAGTTTTATAGGAGAGTGAGTTTAATAAAAGATATATCAAACCCTATGGCTCCTAATTTTTAACACCCTTAATAAATTGAAACAGGAATCACATCGGGTAAATTTTGGGGTATGACAGCTGCCCCTATTTAATTATCTTTGATTGAATGGCGTGAGAATACGCAGGTCTCACGCTTTTCGGATCGAAGAGTTATTAAATAATGGAAGACCCCTAAATTTACCTCGTGCTTGAGTGCGAGTGAGAGAACCGTCCTGCTAAAGCCTGAGTCTTACATAGCAAGGAATTGTCGTTAGTTGTGTAATTAGCTTACTGTATTACCAGCAAACTTTTGCAGTTTGTGAACCCCACTTACTATAGTTCTAGTAAGTTTCCGTAGTTTGTGAACCCCAATAGGATCACTCGCTATAGTTCTAGCAAGTTCACCTACACCGATAGGATTACTTGTCATAGCTCTGACAAGCTCCCCTGCACCATTCGGGTCATTTGTCCTAATTCGGACAACTTCACCTGCACCGTTTTAGGATAGTTTGCTATGCTTATAGCAACTTCACCTGCACCATTTAGGCTAATTTGTTATGCTTATAGCAACTTCACCTGCACCATTTAGGCTAATTTGCTATGCTTATAGCAACTTCACCTGCACCATTTAGGCTTATTTGCTGTGCTTATAGCAACTTCACCTGCACCCTTTAGGCTAATTTTCTATGCTTATAGAAACTTCACCTGCACCATTTAGGCTTATTTGCTGTGCTTATAGCAAACTTCACCTGCACCATTTAGGATAATTTGCTATGCTCATAGAAACTTCACCTGCACCAAAAGGGTCGTTTATCCTTGTCCGGACAAGTTTCTCCTGCGTAGAAATTTGTTTTGTAAATGCGTATGCACTATGCTTATGCGTGGTGTGCATGCCCTTGTTGTTTGTATAATGTATGTATGAATATTTACACATGTGAATGTTTGCGTGTATGCAAATGAGTATGTATGATAACTCCAATGCCTTATCTCCTTATCACCTATTGCCTTTGTTTAACCCCTTTTGAAGTATTTGTGAATCCTAGCTCGGATTGTATTTGAATGATCCATTGATATTATCCTTTGTGAAAGAGTTATATTAGATCAGAGCGATCGCAGCGTAGGGCGTATGTAGCCTTCCGGAGATTTCGCAGTTTTATCCTATTGCTTTTGTATTGAAAGTTTGTAAGTTTCTCATATTAAATCCAAGTTAAAGCTTATGAAAATATTTTAGCCTTTGCAAATGGTATTGAAATGAGAAAAACGCGGTATGCAAGAAAAGAAACTTTTATTGATATTGCCTTGAATTGGCGAGTGTACAAAAATGCACGAAAAGAAAATGACAAATAGAAATGACATTAATACTGTCGTTGCTCCTTTGTTATCAAGGGTCCCAGTAATCCTTCGACCTTAGAAGTAGATGATTGCACGAATCCCTATCCTTCGTAGTCTGTCTTCAGCTTATGACCAATAATCCCACTTTTGCTAGGCGTAATATTTCTTAACCGCATCAGAATTGATTGGGTGCGGTAGCTCGTCCCCATCCATTGTAGTGAGAACTAACGCTCACCGTTTTTACAATATATGGACCTTCGTAGTTCGGTGTCCATTTTCCACGTGCGTCAAGCCGAGGTAATAGTATTTTCTTGAGAACAATATCACCTTCTTTGTAAGTTCGAGGACAGACCTTTTTATCGAACGCCTTTTTCATCCTTTTCTGATAGAGTTGCCCGTGACACAAAGCTGTCTGTCGCTTTTCTTCAACGAGATTAAGCTGATCGAAACGAGTTTTTACCCATTCTGATTCTTCTAACTTTGTGTCAGCCATGACCCTTAATGAAGGAATCTCAACTTCGATAGGGAGGACTGCTTCCATACCATAAACCAGGGAGAATGGTGTTGCTCCTGTGGATGTACGCACCGAGGTTCTGTAACCGTGTAGGGCAAAGGGAAGCATTTCGTGCCAATCCTTGTATGTTTTCACCATCTTTTGTATTATCTTTTTGATATTTTTATTTGCAGCTTCGACAGCGCCGTTCATTTTAGGCCTGTATGGTGAAGAATTGTGGTGTTCAATCTTGAACTCCTCGCACAGCTCCCTCATCATGCTGTTGTTTAGATTCGACCCATTGTCGGTGATAATCCTGTTTGGAACCCCATACCGGCATATGATGTTATGCTTGATGAACCGAGTGACTACTTGTCTTGTCACGTTGGTGTAAGAAGCAGCTTCGACCCATTTGGTGAAATAGTCTATGGCAACCAATATGAATCGGTGTCCATTTGAAGCTTTCGGTTCGATCATCCCTATCATGTCAATTCCCCACATTGCAAACGGCCACGGTGAACTCAGAACGTTCAATGGATTTGGCGGTACATGTACTTTGTCCACGTAAATCTGGCATTTGTGACATGTTCTTGCATATTGGAAACAGTCAGCTTCCATTGTTAACCAGTAGTACCCTGCTCGTAGTATTTTTCTAGCCATTGAATGTCCGTTTGCATGAGTTCCAAAGGTTCCTTCGTGTACTTCTCTGATAATCTCCTTGGCCTCATTTTTATCCACACACCTTAGTAACACCGAGTCGTAATTTCTTTTGTATAGGACATTTCCGCTCAGGAAGAACTTAGCTGCCAATCTCCTTAGTGTCCTTTTATCAATCGTGGAGGCGTTCTCCGGGTATTCTTATTTCTCCATGTACCTTTTGATATCGTGGTACCATGGTTTGTTGTCAGACTGTTCCTCGATTGTGAGACAATAAGCAGGCTCATCAAAGTGTCTAACCGTTATCCGTGGCTCGTGGTTTGGCCAGGTCACTTTGAACATAGAGGAAAGTGTTGCTAATGCGTCAGCCATTTGATTTTCTTCCCTTGGGATATGAGTAAAAGTGATTGTCTCAAACTCAGCCATTAACTCCAGTATAAGGTCTCGGTATGGGATTAGCTTTGAATCTCGAGTATCCCATTCTTTGTTGACTTGGTGGATTACCAGTGCTGAATCCCCGTACACCTCAAGCAGTTTAATCCTTAGATCAATTGCTTCTTCTAACCCCAATATGCATGCTTCATATTCTGCAATGTTGTTGGTGCAGTCAAAGCATAGTCTTGTAGTGAAGGGTAAGTGCCGATTGTCAGGAGATGTCAAGACGGCACCTATGCCGTGTCCATATGCATTTGAGGCTCCATCGAACGTAAGTGTCCATACCAAGCCCGGCTCGGGTCCTTCGTCGGGTCCTGGTATTTCGTAGTCTCTTACCAGCATAATGTCCTCGTCGGGGAAGTCGAACTTCATAGACTGATATTCTTCGATGGGTTGGCGAGCAAGATGTTCTGCCAGTACACTCCCTTTTATCGCCTTTTGGGTGACGTATTGTATGTCGTATTCTGACAGCAACATTTGCCATCTTGCAATTCTACCCGTGAGAGCCTGCTTTTCGAACACGTATTTCAAAGGATCCATTCTCGATATCAGCCATGTGGAACGGTTCAGCATATATTGCCTTAGACGTTTGGAGGCCCATGCTAGGGCACAACATGTCTTTTCCAATGGTGAATATCGAGATTCGCAATACGTGAATTTCTTACTAAGGTAATAAATAGCGTGTTCTTTTCTGCCTGTTTCATCCTGTTGCCCCAGTACACACCCCATAGATCTTTCGAGAACCGTGAGGTACATGATTAGTGGTCTCCCTGGTACAGGAGGCAAGAGTATCGGTGGTTCTTGCAAGTAGTTCTTTATAGTTTCGAATGCTACCTGACAATCGTCATTCCACTTGATAGGTTGATCTTTCCTGAGCAGTTTGAATATAGGCTCACATGTAGCCGTTAGATGTGAAATAAACCTGGAGATGTAATTCAATCGACCCAAGAACCCACGAACCTCTTTTTCTGTCTTTGGAACAGGCATTTCTTGTATTGCTTTTACTTTTTCGGGATCAACCTCTATGCCTCGTTGACTCACAATGAATCCCAATAGCTTTCCCGACCTCACGCCAAATGTACACTTGTTCGGGTTCAACCTCAGCTTGAACTTCTTTAAACGCTCGAACAACTTATGTAGATGTGTGATATGCTCTTCTTCTGTGCAAGATTTGGCAATCATATCGTCTACATATACTTCGACCTCCTTATGAATCATGTCATGGAACAGTGTGACCATGGCTCTTTGGTATGTTGCCCCTGCATTTCGCAATCCGAAAGGCATTACCTTGTAGCAGAAGGTACCCCAGGATGTCATGAAGGTTGTCTTCTCCATATCCTCGGGAGCCATTTTGATCTGATTATACCTGGAGAACCCATCCATAAAGGAAAACACCGAAGCTTGTGCTGTATTGTCCACCAAGACATCTATGTGTGGTAATGGAAAATCGTCTTTTGGACTCGCTTTGTTCAGGTCCCTGTAATCCACACACATGCGTACCTTCCCGTCTTTCTTAGGAACTGGCACTATGTTGGCAATCCATGGTGGATAGTCAACTACAGCAAGAAACCCGGCGTCGAACTGTTTGAGCACTTCTTCCCTGATTTTACTATCCATATCCGGTCGAACTCTTCTGCGCTTTTGCCTGACATGTGCACATCCTTCTTTGAGTGGTAACCTATGTACAACAATATCAGTATCCAACCCCGGCATGTCACGGTATGACCAAGCGAATATCTCTGCATACTCGTGGAGGAGCTCGATTAGCGTCGCTTTCACATCCTCGTTCAGTGTTGCCCCAATCTTGATGTTCTTGGGTTCTTCGTCTGTACCCAAGTTTATGGTTTCAATTGCCTCTTGAGGAGGGAGCATGCTTTTGGATTCCTTATCCATTAACCTTGACAACTCCTCCGGAGGTTCATCGTGTTCCTCATCCCCTTCTTCGGACTAATTAGCAAGAGCCTCGAGTTTGTATAGAGTTTCAGCAGTATTATCATCGGTAGTGTTAGAAGGTGATCTGCACACGTTTTATGTTTTGTTTTTAGTATGCAGGTATGAACGTGTTTTTGTGCAAGAAATTTATTTGTCATTTTGAAAGGAAAATAAATGCGGGAAAAGACAATGTTTTCAATACCAAATGCAAAGACAATTTTATTAATAAACTCTTAAACTTGTAAATAAATGGGGCCCTTACAAACCAACTCTATGCTTCGGGCGAGGCATGAGCGTTATTGTTTTTCTTTATTGGAAAGGGAAATAAAACACACAAAAGCAAATTACTTTGAAACAAAAACTATCTCCGGTATCTTCAGGCTTGTCCAATTCTGAAGTTGTTCTCTTGGTCTGACCTCTCGGATGAAGTTGGACGTTCCCTCTTTAGAATCCTTGTTGGATACCATAGCCACATGTTCATATCCTCCTGTTACGAAAGTCTGCATAATAGGGGGGAATTGTCGCTCCTCTTTCACAGTGCTTGTGACCTTTGATGGTTGATATCCCAGCCCTAGGTGATCCTTCTTCTCTAAGATCTCTGGTACTTTGCCCCAGCCTTCTACATTCAAGTCTTGTAGATCTCTCCAGGATGTTACCGCCCTTCGCACTTTCTCCACGGGTAGTGTGACAGCAGTTGCGATCTCCAATGCCTGGAATGCAGTCTTTAGTGCCCCTTCTCCCACCTCAATGTACCTGTATGCATCCAGGTTGCTGACGAATATGTCTTCCTCTCCATTAACGGTCACTATAGAATTTCCATCCACAAACTTTATCTTCTGATGGAGGGTGGAGGTGACTGCCCCAGCTGCGTGAATCCAAGGACGCCCTAGTAGGTAGGTATAAGCCGGTTCAATCTCTATCACTTGGAAATTGATGCAGAAGGTATGAGGACCAATTATAACAAGAAGGTCTACTTCTCCAAAACACCAAACTCTGTGATCCGTCAAATGCTTTAACCACCAGACGACTTGGTCTAACCACAAGACCCTCCAAAGCTATTTTATCCAGTGTAGCCTTTGGCATCACATTCAGTGATGAACCTGTGTCAATCAGAACTCTAGCCAGATGAGCCTTTCCACATTGTATAGAGATATGTAAGGCTTTATTGTGCGCCTTTCCCTGTGGAGGTAACTCTTGATCACTGAAACCCAAGCATGCCCCAGCAGTTAGATTAGCCACCATTCCGTCAAACTGATTGACTGTGATGTCTTTAGTTACATGGGCAGCATTTAAAATCTTCATCAGGGCGTCTCGATGCCTTTCGGAGTGTATCAGCAATGATAAGAGTGATATCTTAGAAGGTGTCTGATGTAACTGATCCACTACCCTGTAGTCGCTTTTCTTGATCAAAGCAAGAAACTCTTCAGCATCCTTATTGCTAGCTTTTTTATCCTTGGGCTCAGCCTCGTTATTTGGTCTCACGACAGCTATATCACCAGACTGCGTCGAGTTTTCATTAAACGTGGGTTACACTTGTGCAGTTTTGAATATGCGACCACTACGGGTCATGCCTCCAGGTCCCACAATACTTGACACAGGAGGATTGGATCCTTGATTGGTATTATCCTAGTATGCTCTTGCGTTGGTATCATCAATGGTGGTCTCGCGCAGGGGATGATTAATGGCTTTCTTGCCCCTTGATTGGGTATGATCAACGGCTCGTTCCTATCCACCATAGCCACATACTCTTCCTCAGAATGTTCCTTCAGCTGAATCAATCCTTGATCCATGAGTCTCTGCAGAGTGTCTTTAAAAGCCTCATTATGTTATAAGACGAACCCCTTTGTAAATAGATACCTCTTAAGGGCGTCTATGGGGGAGCTTCTTTGTCGAACCAATTCTTGCTCATTAACGACCTCAATTGCATTGACTGCGCCATCATGGTGTGGCATAGGATTGGTTTTCACATTGGGTTTGTCAAAGGCGATTGCCCCTGACTCTATCAGATCTTGGACTATATGTTTGAAAGCCCAGCATTTCTCCAATGTGTGTCCGGGAGAATTGGCGTGAAATTTGTAACACCCCAAATTCTACCCAAAATATCATGCGAGAAATCAGAGTATTTTAAAAACTATCAACAATGCATTTGGGATATCACATTTACTTCCTATAAACAACTCATAAACAGATACATAGCACTTTAATCTCAGAGAAGCACAAAACAACTCATAACAGCTCTTAGACAAACCAACTTCATTTTAATATGCAGCGGAATCATAACATTCGAATTTATAAACAAATCATCTTATTTAATTGGAAACAACTTCAAACATCATAGTACTTCTCATTATCCAATTTGGAACTCAACAACTAAAACATGAACAACATAGAAACAACAATATAGACAACCCCCGAGTGCTACGTATCAGAGCGACACACCAACCAGACACGGTGAATCTACAAACTTCCACAGCTATACTTGAGTACCTGCCCATTTCCCATGGTAGGGGAAACATCAGCAGAAGGGGTGAGATATCAAACATTATAAAGGAAAGTATGATAATACATATAGCAAAGATAAAATCATACACAATTCACCACTTCTCAATATAAGCAATTTGCATCACAACAATAATGTTAACTATCAACTATAACAATGTATTCAAGTTTACAAGTATGTCATTCAAGCACATAATAACATATACTTCATAATCACAACGTAAATTAATACAACTATCAACAATGGCAAAACATGGTTCATATATTCCACATATATACATATATCATTAATACATATATATATTTGCATTCTCATCATATACGTTTCATTTACATATATCACCAAAATCATGTATCAAACATCACCAAATTTAATTATCACATCTCATGCACACATAACAATCACCTAATCACATAATTACATATATTCAAACATCACATAACTCCAATGTAACTCAATGCAAGACATGTGACTCTATGCATGTGGTACCCAATATGGATCCAAAGTTCCACCGCTTCCGATTCATATAGAATCTAGCCACGCTTCAGATCCGGACAAGACCAAAGCCACCAAATGTAAACATATAGTTTACCGCTTTCCGATTCACTCTAGAATCCAAGCCACGCTTGTGTTTCAAAGCAATTCCACCTATGTTTCAAGGCACACTATGATATGAATGTATGTACAATCTCACAAATATATGCAATTAAGATCATCTCTACCATCTTAACTTTCCACATATCACAATAATTCAACTCTATGAATTATCCACCAATTGTACACAACACTCACAACACACACACATCATTCACATATGAGAGGCCAATTAATCAATTACGATTCACATAATCCAATTAACACTAGTAATCATACTATCTCATGTTAATTCTCATTTTTGTCAATTATACATGAACACACATTTTCAACATCAAGCAATTAGTCATTAGAATTAATGCTAACCAACTAACCATAAAGAATCAATATCAAAACAACATCATTGGCATGACAATATATATATTTCTCAACATACATATTCAAGCCAAAACACAATTACAAACAATTTCTCAAAATACCGTAATTTACCGATAAACCGAATAATTGGTCCAAGTTCAAGTATATTCCAATAACATAGACTTATTGGAATCAATTCAACTAATAATTTAACTATCCAATTAATAATTAAACTATATTAATTTCAATTCAACTATTATATTTCTATTCCATTATTTTCCAATTCTATAACAAAACCCATTATTTCACTATCAATGGTTTACTCACAACAAACATAACAATCTAATACACATAGATTATCAATTGCACACAACTTATCACATTTATATCATCACATTCCAACAATCATCAAATACCCAAAATTGCAACATAGAAGAACATGGATATCAAAGTATAGAATTAAACTCACTATAACATACTATCATACAACCCTTTAGCATGAAAGAACCCCACCCTTACCTTGGCAAATATGAAATCTTTCACCATAGCTCTAAGCTTTTCTCCAAAATAAATCCTTCAAACATAATTTGGAGACACACCTAAAAACCAGTTCGGAAATTAGCTTATCAGACGACCTTAAAACCCTCAAAATCAAAATCGCTCCGGTCAGAACTTACCTCTATGAGTCAGAAACGTTGTGTCAAAACCACGCGACGATCCAACGGTTGGATTGGGAGATACATCTGTTTTGCTAAGGTGACTCAATGCTGAAACTTGCTGCGAAAATGAGGTTTCTTCTAGCTTTTCTCTTCCACCATTGTTCTCTTCCCTTTTGCCTCTTTTCTCTTCTACCTATCTTTTCCCCCAAATGAAAATAGTAACCACTAAAACCCTAACCTTCTCTTACTATCTCACTTATGTCAATTGGGCTTAACCCACCAATCCATCCATTATGTTTCTATCACTTAGGCCCATTTAGTTATATCTCTAATAACTCAATTAAGTCAAACAACAGAAACACTCACATAATTAAATACTTAAATAATTATTATATCACATAATAACTAAATAAATAAGTTATTATTAAAAACACCAAACAATATAATTACTAATATAATTAATAAAAATATTAATAAAAATCGGGATGTTACAACTCTCCCCCACTTAGAATATTTTCGTCCTCGAAAATACCATCGACACAACCATCTCATCTCCAAAACTACACTTACTCTCCCCAGAATCACACGAACACAAAGGCGTTCCACACCTTCGACCATACAAAGCTTCAAAATACAAGCTCTCAAAAGATCCTCAAGTTACTGAATCGTCTTCTCCGTTTGACCATCAGCTTGCGGATGATAAACAAAACTCAAACACAACTTAATAATCAAAGTGCTCTACAAAACTTTCCAAAATCTAGAAGTAAACTTCGGATCTCTATCAGAAACAACACTCGATGGAATACCATGCCAACTCACAATCTTTTCAAAATACAACTTTGCAAGTCTCTCCATCGGATAATCCCTGCTTATCGGAATAGAGTGAGCAAAATTCGTCAATCCATTTACAATGACCCAAATTGCCTCACAATTAATCGATTTCCTAGAAAACCTAAAACAAATCCATAGAAATGCTATCCCACTTCCACTCAGGAATGGACAACGGTTGCATCAAACCAGACGGTTTCTGATGTTCAATCTTTGACTTCTGACAAGTCAAACACGAATACACAAATTCCGCAATATCCTTCTTCGTACCTCGCCACAAAATAACTTTCTCAAGTCTTGATACATCTTAGTAGCACCAGGATAATTACTCAACCACTTTGATGCCCTTCATCCCAAAAATTCTCTTTTTCAAATCCGAAACATTTGGAATACAAATTCAATCACGACATCTCATGACACCGTTCTCGTAAATCCGAAAATTATCACCTTATCCTCAATCAATCAATTTCATCTTGTCAACCAATTTCAAATCCGATTTCTGACCTTCTCTAATCTCATCAAGAATACCACAAGTAAGCTTCAACATACCAAACTCAAATCTCGAAATTATTCCAACAATTCCAATTCTTGAATCATCAACATAGACATATGCAATTATTTCCTACTCAATGCATTGGCTACAACGTTCGCTTTTCCCGGATGATAATTCAAAGAAAAATCCTAGTCCTTCAAGAATTCCAACCACCTTCTCTGTCTCATATTCAACTCTTTCTGATCAAGCAAATACTTCAAACTCTTGTAGTCACTATACACATCGAATCTCGATCCAAATAAGTATTGCCTTCAAAGTTTTAAAACAAAAACAACGGCGGCCAACTCAAAATCTTGCGTCAGATAATTTCTCTCATGAATCTTAAGTTGCTTTGGAGCATAAGATACAACTTGTCCTTTTTGTTTCAACATAAAGCCTTGCAAAACCTTCCTTCTTCTTAACCAACAAAAACATATGCACCTCTAGACGACACACTCGAACGAATCAACCTCTCCTCAAACAAATCTTCAAGTTGACTCTTCAACTCTTTAAACATCATAAGCAGACATCCTAGATGGAGCCCTCGATACAAGACTAGTTCCAGGAACTAAATCGATCGAAAACTCAACTTTTCTTTCTGACGGTAAATCACTTACATCTTCAGGAAACACTTATGCAAATGCGCCAACTATCGATAATCCCCCAATCGTTATTTCCTCATGAACATCCAAAGTTGCAAGCAACCTAAACAACATCGCACCATCTTGCACAGACTTATTCACTTCCAATATTATCAAGCTGGTAAGACAAGTCTATCTCATTCCAATACGATTCCGTCTACTATCAACAAGAGATTAAGGGTGATCAGTTCCTCAATTTGTCAATAGATAGCCGACAACCATAATGGTAGCGTAAACCATCGTTACTTAACTGCAATAGAATCCTTTACGTCACCAAAAGTACCATACTTCATTAACTCCCAAAATCATCTGAACATGCTAACACACACCTTGTGATAACATTAGAACATAATTCCTTTACACCACTATCAACACTATTTATTCTTGGAATCATACTCGTCCCTTCGCATTTCTAACTCCGACTTCAACGTTCCAACAACTTTGACAACTTTTCCAATCTCTTGCCAAGGATCCCTTGACAAGGTCTACCGTAATTCGTCGCTTAATAATTATTCTTACGTCAACATCCTACGCAACGGTTACTTAAACTGATAACTTCACAGTCCACCAATAATGCTGAATATGACAACTTCCTAAATTCCATCTTATAACAATTGTCCTTATTCCAAGACGCTCCGACTTGTTAAACAACCAAAATCTTAAATCCATGTTACCTTCGAATTCGGAAACCAACAAACTTCTACATTGCTTGCTCTGTCTCCTTAAGAAATATATTGCACCAATAACTTACAACTGAAACATATCCAAGAAGCACAGCTTCTTCCCTACTTCGCTCAAACTAACCCTGCAACAAAACGAACAAGTACCAACAGTGTTTCACACACATGTCGCGTACTAAGGAATAAAACACTAACATCATTCAACTGTCACACAACTCAACTGACTCGACAACTTGGCCGGACGGACCGACCTGCTCTGATACCACTAATGTAACACCCCAAATTCTACCCAAAATATCATGCGAGAAATCAGAGTATTTTAAAAACTATCAACAATGCATTTGGGATATCACATTTACTTCCTATAAACAACTCATAAACAGATACATAGCACTTTAATCTCAGAGAAGCACAAAACAACTCATAACAGCTCTTAGACAAACCAACTTCATTTTAATATGCAGCGGAATCATAACATTCGAATTTATAAACAAATCATCTTATTTAATTGGAAACAACTTCAAACATCATAGTACTTCTCATTATCCAATTTGGAACTCAACAACTAAAACATGAACAACATAGAAACAACAATATAGACAACCCCCGAGTGCTACGTATCAGAGCGACACACCAACCAGACACGGTGAATCTACAAACTTCCACAGCTATACTTGAGTACCTGCCCATTTCCCATGGTAGGGGAAACATCAGCAGAAGGGGTGAGATATCAAACATTATAAAGGAAAGTATGATAATACATATAGCAAAGATAAAATCATACACAATTCACCACTTCTCAATATAAGCAATTTGCATCACAACAATAATGTTAACTATCAACTATAACAATGTATTCAAGTTTACAAGTATGTCATTCAAGCACATAATAACATATACTTCATAATCACAACGTAAATTAATACAACTATCAACAATGGCAAAACATGGTTCATATATTCCACATATATACATATATCATTAATACATATATATATTTGCATTCTCATCATATACGTTTCATTTACATATATCACCAAAATCATGTATCAAACATCACCAAATTTAATTATCACATCTCATGCACACATAACAATCACCTAATCACATAATTACATATATTCAAACATCACATAACTCCAATGTAACTCAATGCAAGACATGTGACTCTATGCATGTGGTACCCAATATGGATCCAAAGTTCCACCGCTTCCGATTCATATAGAATCTAGCCACGCTTCAGATCCGGACAAGACCAAAGCCACCAAATGTAAACATATAGTTTACCGCTTTCCGATTCACTCTAGAATCCAAGCCACGCTTGTGTTTCAAAGCAATTCCACCTATGTTTCAAGGCACACTATGATATGAATGTATGTACAATCTCACAAATATATGCAATTAAGATCATCTCTACCATCTTAACTTTCCACATATCACAATAATTCAACTCTATGAATTATCCACCAATTGTACACAACATTCACAACACACACACACATCATTTACATATGAGAGGCCAATTAATCAATTACGATTCACACAATCCAATTAACACTAGTAATCATACTATCTCATGTTAATTCTCATTTTTGTCAATTATACATGAACACACATTTTCAACATCAAGCAATTAGTCATTAGAATTAATGCTAACCAACTAACCATAAAGAATCAATATCAAAACAACATCATTGGCATGACAATATATATATTTCTCAACATACATATTCAAGCCAAAACACAATTACAAACAATTTCTCAAAATACCGTAATTTACCGATAAACCGAATAATTGGTCCAAGTTCAAGTATATTTCAATCACATAGACTTATTGGAATCAATTCAACTAATAATTTAACTATCCAATTAATAATTAAACTATATTAATTTCAATTCAACTATTATATTTCTATTCCATTATTTTTCAATTCTATAACAAAACCCATTATTTCACTATCAATGGTTTACTCACAACAAACATAACAATCTAATACACATAGATTATCAATTGCACACAACTTATCACATTTATATCATCACATTCCAACAATCATCAAATACCCAAAATTGCAACATAGAAGAACATGGATATCAAAGTATAGAATTAAACTCACTATAACATACTATCATACAACCCTTTAGCATGAAAGAACCCCACCCTTACCTTGGCAAATATGAAATCTTTCACCATAGCTCTAAGCTTTTCTCCAAAATAAATCCTTCAAACATAATTTGGAGACACACCTAAAAACCAGTTCGGAAATTAGCTTATCAGACGACCTTAAAACCCTCAAAATCAAAATCGCTCAGGTCAGAACTTACCTCTATGAGTCAGAAACGTTGTGTCAAAACCACGCGACGATCCAACGGTTGGATTGGGAGATACATCCGTTTTGCTAAGGTGACTCAATGCTGAAACTTGCTGCGAAAATGAGGTTTCTTCTAGCTTTTCTCTTCCACCATTGTTCTCTTCCCTTTTGCCTCTTTTCTCTTCTACCTATCTTTTCCCCCAAATGAAAATAGTAACCACTAAAACCCTAACCTTCTCTTACTATCTCACTTATGTCAATTGGGCTTAACCCACCAATCCATCCATTATGTTTCTATCACTTAGGCCCATTTAGTTATATCTCTCTAATAACTCAATTAAGTCAAACAACAGAAACACTCACATAATTAAATACTTAAATAATTATTATATCACATAATAACTAAATAAATAAGTTATTATTAAAAACACCAAACAATATAATTACTAATATAATTAATAAAAATATTAATAAAAATCGGGATGTTACAAAATTCACACCTTTCATTAGCTTTGTAGTTGGGTGTGATCTTGCCTGGAGGAGGAGGTGCCAATGGTTTAATTTCTACCAAGGACTCGTTTATCAGATATCTTAGTATATCCTTCTTGGAAGTAGGTAGCGGATCGAATCTCCTTTGACTTCCCTGAAACCGGTTTTGTTGCGGTGGGAATGACATGGGAGGTCTAGCTTCCTGATGCCCCACTGCATTAGTCTCTCCTTCCTATTTCTTTGCGAAGGTGGGAGCAGGCCTCTTTGACTGATACGATCCAGATGATGCCCCTTGTATCTTCCCATTCTTAATTCCGTTCTCTATCCTTTCACCAATAACCACCAAGTCTAAAATCCTGAGGATACACTTCCGACCATTTTATCGTAGTATGGTCCTTGCAACGTAGCCATAAACATGTCTACAAGTTCTTTCTCCAACAGAGGAGGTTGGACTCGGGAAGCCATTTCCCTCCACCTCTGGGCATACTCCTTGAAGGATTCCTCTTTCTTCTGTGACAAATTTTGGAGTTGCATCCGATTGGGTGCCATGTCCAAATTATATTTGTATTGTTTCAGGAATGTATTAGCAAGGTCGTTCCAGCTTCGGATGTAAGACTTCTCCAGTTGCATATACCAGTCAACCGATGCTCCGCTCAAGCTATCATGGAAAAAATGAATCATTAGCTTTTGATCATGAGCATAAGCAGCCATCTTTCGCACATACATGCGCAAGTGATTCCTCGGACAGGTGAGCCCTTTGTATTTTTCAAAGTTTGGAACTTTGAACTTGTGTGGAATTGTCAGATCTGGGACTAAACTCATTTCAAAAGTATCCACGTCGAAGGCATCATACCCTTCCACAGCTTTCAGTCTCTCTTCCAATGCCTTGATTTATCCACTATCCTTAGAATCCTCCCCAGAATTTGTAGAGGTCAGCTTGGGTTGAGGGACTTGGTTTGTGGCGTCAGTGTCCCCATACTGTAGATCCAAGTAGTCCTCATCCCTAAGAGGATTATTGACAGGAATGCGAACTGTGCGAGACGTCCCTTCCTTCTGAGCAGCAGGAATAAACCCTTCTTGAGAGGCTTCTCCCTCTTCATGGGTCGTGGTGACCCTTTTAGATGCATGAGCATTCGTTTTGTGAGGGTCATGGCCTCAAACATATCCTAACAATGGGTTGCCATCATTTGGTATCTCTTCATACTGATCATGAACCTCCTTAGCTTTGTCTTGCTTATCCTTGAGGTCTTTCATGAAGCTCAGCATTTGGGTCATCCCTCCCTTGAGGTCCTCAACAGTGCCTTTCAGTTGGGTCATTTCTTCGCGAAGGGCGGCTTGATTCTGCTTTAGTTGTTCCATTGCTTTCTTCTTCTGAGCTCTTGTCTAGATGAGTGATCGGGTTGGAATGGCGTGACTGGAGATGAAGGCAGTTTTCCTTTTAATGTTTTTTTTAAAAAAAATGCAATGATATGCGTGCTATGAATGATATGCAAATGCTATGCTCATGTCTTATCCACATTGTTATTATAATATATATATATATATATATATATATATATATATATATATATATATATATATATATATATATATATATATATATATATATTTATATTTATATAAGTATATATGTCTACATACATATATATATATATATATATATATATATATTATTTCTTTTTTTTTTTTGTTTTTTTCGTAGTAGGAACCTCTTTTTTTTTTTTTTGAATAATCCTTTTTGGTGAAAAATTGCAAAGAAATTGAATAATACGGAAATAAACACACTTTATTAATACTTTAAAGAAAGTACAAATTAAAATTGTTCAACTTTGTGAAAAGAAAAAAAACACCAATAGAAATAAGACTTTTAAATTTAAAGTAAAAAACTAATAAATATCTAAGAACGCCAGTGAATGTCCTCCTTGAATTTGTCCACCATGTCCCTACAAAGCTCCATGAATTCTTTGACTTCTTCAGGAAGGATAATAGGAGATGATTCCGCCTTTGCCAAGCTCTTCGGAATGTCTAGGATTAAATCATTGCACAAATAGACCAACTTGTCATAATTGTCACGACATTTCTCATATTCTTCAAGCATCTTGGGAACCATGCTCATATGCTCATATGCCGTAGAAACAATTGTGTATTGCCTCTTCCAATAATCCCCTTCATCCCTTGCAGCCTCACACATCTCCTTTTGCCTTATAAGTAATTGCCTAAGCAAAGCCATAGCCTGAAGTGCTCTGTGACGCTCATCAGTGCGCTGTAAAAGTGCTTCTTCCGCGGTCAACCTCCTTGTGCGTTCTTCTTGTCCAGAATTGCGGGCCTCTTGAAGATCAAATTTGAGATCTCTTATTTCTACCTCTTGCTCTTTAGTCCTATCCGTTAATTCAAAGACCACAGCTTCTAGATTTTTCTCGGATTCTGCTTTGTCATGGGAAGCCTTTTCATAACGCCTCCTCCACCTTGCAATTTCTATATTTGCTTGTTCCAACCTTTCATTATGTGCAATTAAATCAAAGTTGGCACTTAGTACTCCTTCGGTTGCTCGCTTTCTTTTATTCCTTTGTCTATCATTCTCTTCCTTAGCGGCTTGAAGCTCTTGGCTCTTCTCCTTAAGATCGAAGCGTAGTTGGCTTTTTTCGTTGGAAAGTCGATGTATGTCAAGCTCTAATTTTTCCTTTTCCTTACGGGACGCCTCTAGGGCAGCCTTGATTCCTTCTATCTCTTCGATGGATAGAGAAATAGGATTAGGAGAATCGGGCTTGTACGCGGGATCCACAACAAAAGGTAGCAAAATCTTTCCAACTCTCTCTTGAACCCATCTAGTGTAAGGTTCCTTAGAAACAATATTCTTCGGCCCATAGTTCTTTGTTTGAACATGCTTCCAAGCTTGAATTATTTTCTTTAATGTTCTTGGATCTCCTTTCCCATTGTCATGCAAAATCAATCCTTCCACTTGTTGATCGGAAGGCTCACAATCCATAGAATGACCCAATTGGCGCAATGCAAGCACGAGATTATAATTAATACAACCCAAAGTTCCCATTAAAGGCACATTATTAAATTCTCCACATTTATAGATAATTCTTTCAGAATTTATTTTCCTTGCAAACCAAAAGATGGAATCCGCATTGAGAGCTCTTAGCTTTTGAGACCATTCATGCCTAGTCAAATCTTTGATTAAATAGCTAGCCTTGTAAAGATGAGAAGTCAACCAAGAGTACAATAAATGAAGACAACAAGATATCGCTCCCCTTTTCTTTTCATACCGACCATGGATAGTATAGTAAATATTAGCAAGAATAGTAGGAGTTGGATCCTCATTTGAATTTCTGAAGGAGGTGAAGACATGGATAGCAGCATCATCAACATATTCCGCCTTATTAGGCAATAAAACAACACCAAAAATTAAAAGAGCTATAAAATGTCCACAAATGTCCCATTGTTTCTTTTGAGCATAAGACATAGCTTGAGCTTCTAAATAAGTTCTTTTAATTCCTTGTATTCTTCCATCAGTTTTGTGATTAGCTTCTAAATCCGCAACGGGCACTTCCAAAGCTTTGGCCAAATCAGACATCTCAACCCTTTTTCCAGCACCTGTATAAAATACTTTTTTAATTCTTGAAAACCCAAGCATAGCATCCATCTCCTCCAAAGTAGGAGCCAACTGAAAATCCTGAAAAGTGAAACATCTAAGCGGCGGATCATAAAACTGGATCAAAGCGGTGATTGCTTCTTCTTGAACCTTAACCTTGAGCAAATCCAGAATATCCCCATAACGGCCCTCAAACCTGTTCAAAGCAGTTGATGACATTTTATCCCTTATATTTCTCAATTTCTTGATGTCAGGCACTGAGACGGTGAGGTGGACAATAGGCTTCTTAGCATTCATTTTTCCTGAATTTTCACCAAAAAGAATTATTATTCTTTTTTTTTATTCTTTTTTTTTTCTCCTTTTTTTTCACCTGTGGATAAAACATGATAAAAATATGCATATGATGTATGATGCATGCAAATAATTATACAAAAAAAACACAATATTATAATAATAATAATAAGCACATATTCAGCATATAATCACATAGGCCCTAAGTTCATAGGTTCGACGTAACGGCTCGGGAGCCTACCCTTCCCATGGGAAAGTTCTAGAAGGTCTCATGGGATCATTCGTAGCCGCCGAGACTTTTTGTCTCTTTGGATTTTAGAACAACTCATTGGTCCATGAGGTTCGAATTTTAGGGGTTGGTTCCCAGAGAGATCAGCTAAATACCCAGTCCAACCCTCAACAAGGTCGAGCCTCGTATCAGACCTTTCCGAATATTTAACCCACTCTAAGTGGAATTATAATAAGACTCGTAGGCGATGTAGTTCCCCTCTGGTCATTATTATAATCCCCACGCTTAGGCTTAACAGCAGTAAGATATACCCAACAATGCAAATTATATAACAATTAACATTTAATGCAAATATGGCAAATAAACATTTAATAAAAAAACAATAAATAAATAAATAAAGAATTAAAAATTTATTATTAAAAGATAAACCTTCCCCCAAACCCTAAAAGTGGCAAGTTTGCCAAACCCTAAAATGCGCCAAAAACCTAAACCACAAACCACAAACCTAAACCCTCTCAAACCTTAGGAGCATAATAATTAACCTATAGTGTTTCCTCAGCAGAGTCGCCAGCTGTAGCAACCTGCCTTAAATTTGAAGGTTTTAGAGTCGCCACCTATTCTGAAGGGCGAATAGGAAACCCTACGCAGATATAAGATTCATGGTAAGTTATTATAATCAGGTTGAGGGAAGGTGTTAGGCACCCTCAAACCTTTCCTAAAGGCTAACATAGTAAAGATAAGGTTTATGGCAACAGTTATGGGGTTTATAGCTAATGCATTGAAAAGGGTAAAAAATTACAATTTAGGGATGAATTGAAATTTTAAGGGGGGAGACTCGCCTTGTTACCAAGTGCCTACGTACCTCCTTATGGAGGATCAGAGTCAACGTAGTTCGGGCACAGGGTTGTACGCCTTAGGATCAAATTTGTGATTTGAAATTTGTTTAAAGGCTTTTTGAATGGCCTGTCATAGTTTTGAAATTGATTTGAATGTAAAAAATGTTTTGAGGTTTGGCATACAACCCTGATTTGATTTGGCACCGTTAGATGCGGTGACCAATAGATTTGGTCAGTATAGCTAACGGATTAAAGGCATTGCTGATTGCTCAGATCGATAGTTTGATCATCCCGGGCAGCAAATTAAAATGTATTTTAATTTGTGTATTTTTATCTCTCGTCTAAAGCGACTAATAGCTTTAGTCGGGTCGAGGAGAGAATTGATTTAGAATTATTAAATTAATTAAATTGATCCAAATTATTTCTCGCCTAATGCGACTAATAGGTTTAGTCGGTTCAGGGAGAAAATTATATTGAATTACCAAAACAATTAAACAATAAAATAAAAAAATATATCAAATGTAAATTAATTAGTTTTTATTAATTAAGTTTTTATTCTCTTCTTTTTTTAGCGCAGGGGGTGTGAATTTGCTAAAGGGCAGTAATTATGGGGTGTAATCAGCAAGGGCTAGGCCCATTTATGAAGTTTTTTTTTACCTTACGCATGGGGGGGGGGGGTGCATTATGTTACATGTTAGTAGTTTTAAGGGCGCGGATAGCAAATGGGCTGAGCCCAATTGAATTCCAATCCGTTTGGTTACGATGTGGCGCAGGTTCATGGAGCTATGGTGTACGCTCAGATCTGGAGCGTCAGATCTAGCTCTAAGCAGATCAAACGGCTTGCATGTTGTCTGCGATTAGGGTGTATGGTAAGAGGGCGGAGAGAATCATGTTCTCTCACGCTAACATGTGGCCATTGAGAGGCCACATGTCCCCCATCTAACGGTCTCAGGGGAATTAACCAAGAAAAACGAAAAAAAACTCTCATTTCGTTGGTCCCTCTCTCTCTCTTTTCCTTCGTTCTCTCAACTCTCTTCTCTCTCCGTTCTTCAATCAACAACCCAGAAAAACAACCCTTAAACCCCCATCGGCCACCACTTACCACCCCAAAACCCACCGTGAAACTCAATAACTACCGCCGTGAACCCCAGTTTTCCGGTTGATGTTCAACCGACAAACTCATAGCCTCATGCAATCTAACCCAGAAAGCCCCAAATGTTATGAATCACAACCCTAAAATTCCCAGATTCAATCGAAACAAACGAACACACAAATGATTCAATAATTAACCTAAGCTAAGTCGCAATAGGATTACCTTTTGTTCTTGAATTCAGGATCGTGTAAGCTCCTAATCCTTTTGCTAATCCCCCTCTTTCTCTCTGTTTGCAGGTACAATCGAAGGTTGAGGATCCAGCGGCGCTCAGGGTTTCTCTTCCAGCAAAAATTTCCGAATCCTCGCTCTGTTCTTCTTCTTCTATTCTTATAGGCTTAGGTTTAGATCTACTTTAGGGAAGATTGTATTATATTAGATTTGATTTTAATGTTTTGATTCAACGATTTTCTTGTAATCGAATCCCAGATTCAATAAAAAAGATTTCATTTTAATTTTCTCAGATTTGATTTTATTTCTTTTGTTATGAATTGATTCATTTGTGTTATTGTTTGATTGCATTTTGATTTACGTTTTGCTTGCTTGAAGATGCTGGGCCTGGGCGGATTTAGGGTTTGTGTTGTTTGAAGGGGCGGCCGCCGCTGGAGGTGAGCTAGGGTTCGTGAGTGCTGGGAGGAAGAAGGTGAATAGGGAACGGGTTCAACCCGACCCAAACTCGGCCCATGATCCGCCCCAAATCTAGTATCCACAGGGCCCATAACTTAATCTACAGCCCAATTACTTGATACACAACAAACCTTTTATTAAAACAAATTCTGATAATATTAATAATAACCATTAATAATATTAATACTAATAACAACAAGATTAATAGTAATAATATTAAAAGATAGTATAACGTTAAAACCAATATGATAACCTTAAAAAAAGATTAATATTAACATATTAATAACTCTTTTTTTTTTTTAAATTTTTTTAAATAAAGATTAATTTTCTTTCTCTTTTTTTTAGAAGTTCGAAAAAAATCAATATTTATAAAAGCCTTTCTAAAGAATGTGAATGGGCCTAGTGTCATTAAGAAAGATTTGCTATTCACGCCCTTATTTTATTTTAAACCAATTTATACAGGAGTTTTATAGGAGAGCGAGTTTAATAATAGATATATCAAACCCTATGGCTCCTAATTTTTAACACCCTTAATAAATTGAAACAGGAATCACATCGGGTAAATTTTGGGGTATGACACACACAAGTCACACAATTTCCTTAGGCTTGTCTTGCATGGAGTTTAGATCATGTGAGATACTCTTCCTCAAAGGTATTTCTAAGGATAAGGATGATATCAACAACAGGTTCTATGAGTTATCCAGAATTGTCAGCCCTTCTAAAGCACCCTCGGACATGATACATTCGCATCATGCAATGACACTTTGAGAAAGAACCTATCTGAATTGTAGTATTGGGTAGCGACTAGTTCTCAACATTTGTCAAGAGTAGTCCCCTCACTACGTTCCTAAAGGCCAAGATGGGTTAAAGGTGACTAAAGGTCTTTGTGCTCCGGCGCACCCACAGACACCTACATAGACCTCCCTCATTTGAGAAAGGTGTGCATATAGCTATGGAGTCCTAACTCAAGCGTGAACTTCATATTGACTCATCTCCCACATATGTGAAAGAGGTCGCCATGACTATGCCATTCCTATCTTAAGTGTACTTGAATCCGGGTGTAGGATTCGTCCTTCAATTATTCCCGAAACAGCCCTGGAAAAATAAAGCAAGCAAAGCAAAAAATAATTAAGTGATCCTAAACTTTTAAGGTAACCCCTCTTTTATTCGAAATATCCCCAGTAGAGTCGCCATTTCTGTAATACGGTGAACTGACTTTATTTGAAATGTGCAGATAGCAAGAGTCGCCACCGACTTTTATTTTATCCAAATTAATCAAAAAGGCTAAAAGAACAGGAAAAACCTTTTAAATAAAAACTGAGTTCGGGGGGTAATTATGCAAAGGGAAGGTGTAAGGCACCCTTTGCATCCATGGTTTTCCATGGGCTCTTAATTGCTTTGCTCTTTGAAGAAATGTAGAAGAAGAAGAAAACAAGGAATTTAGCTCGTAAATGAGCGTAGCCTTGATAATGTTTTAAGAAAATGGAGTTGAAAATAGATTTTAGCCAGAGCAAGGCAATTAGGGGCAATTACCTTAATATTTGTAGAAGAGTTCTTTTAGCCTTTCAGGGCTATCCCTGCCATAGGAGGGCAAGGAAGTCCTTTGATTTGGAGGTTGAAGGGTCATCGAGAGTTCGTTCGCCATAAGATTGTCCCTTGCCATAGAGGAGGCAGGTAGTCTAAGGGAAGGATCAGAATAGCCTTTCGTTTAGGCAACCAGAGGATACCTCAGCCTTTCGTAGGCAACTTCCGAGGGACGAGATCATATTTAGTGTATCGAAGGCTGCATCATTAGGGACTTATGATCTTTGCATTAGTCGAGGCAACATGGCTGAGGTATCCTCGTATTCAAGGGACAAGGCTATTCTGCAAAAGAAACACAAGGCAACAGGCAACAAGCAACAAGAGAGGTTACCAAAAAAGTGTGCTTGGGTGCAACAATCATGTGATTAATTCAGAAATTTTATCTTATAATTAGGTGATTCTAATTTATTTAACAGACTTACACTCCCTAAGATTACTAACCACATCAATTAATATGGGGAAGGGGAAAAAGAAACCAGCGGAGGGAAGGGAGAAAGAAGCCAGCGAGTCAATAGTGTAATAGGTCTAAACAAGTAATAATTATAAAAAGTAAATCAGGGTTTTAGGGTTACCGACTATTGAGCTTTGGCGGTTGGCTAACCCTGAAAAATTGGAAAAGGAAAATCAACATGAAGGGGTAAGTGTAGGAGGAGTTCGTTGACTTTTAAAGGTAAACCATAATTTTTAAATAAAAGAGGAAAAATAACAAATATTTAAATAATTATAGGGTCATGACTTAGTTTCGTAATAGGCGTGGCGCGTAGTTGGAAGATGTCTGATAATAACCCTGAAAACTGCACAAAGAAAAAGGGCAAAATTTTCAGTGTAGGAATGATCTCATAACCCTGATTAGGGCATAAATTGATTAGGTTTAATAGAATAAATAAAATCAATTTAATTAATCATTGGTTTTTCAACCTAATTAATTAAATCGGTGATAATCAAGTCAATTAATAAAAATATTTAGGATTCATTCAATGGTTTAAACTATTAATTTAATCATTTAAGCACATAAAAATTATTATTAAAAGACTTAATCAAATTAATTATTTAATTAAAATAAACATTTGTCAAAAGAAATAATTTTATGAGAAAAAAAAAGAAAGTTTAAGAAAAAGGTTTTCTTAAAAAAAAACAATAAATAAAAAAGGTTTATTGAATTAATAAAAGATAGATAATAGCAAAAGAATATGAGAAATCTTAGCTGGGATTAGATGTTGTATACTTGTGCGTGTTGTTGAACCCCAAAATTTGCCCTCTTCTCCGTGCCATAAGTTATGAATGGCGTTTATTTCGTCATTCAAAAATCAAGAAAATAATAAAGGGTTTCTCATCCGAGTGCTGGAATTTGTGGATGTTCAGTTGAGGTTAATTGGCTTAAATGTTGAGGTTTTCCTTACGCCTCAAATACTTTCTTCCTCAATGATTCTTCAATGTGTTTTCGTTGCGGTGTTCTGACAGTGGCATAAAAGATTGAATTGTTCATTTGCTTTGGTCAATACGCTTTTTGGTTCTCATCAGATACTTATTACTTTCGGTGCGGGTTAAATGAGATTTTGAGAATTAAGGTTAAAGATTCAAGAAGTTATCATAAAAATTTGGAGGTGAAGCTTTATTAAGTGAACTGAGCTTTCTTAAGACGCAAGTCGATTGGAGTTTATGCACTGAGTTTTGAACTGATTTAAATTCAACAACAATCCAAATTTCATTCAAAATTCCTTTACAAAAGTAAAGATAGTAGCATTACAAAATAAGATACATTACAAAAGCATAGGCAAAAACTTCAAACTTTCTACAAAAAAAAATCTATCATATTCCCCAATCTTCAAGATGCTTCGAAACCAAAATTAACCGCCTCCACACCGTAACATAACACCATGACATGCCGCAGCTGAACCGCAAATAAATCGCAGCCCCTGCAACTTTAATCTTAAACCGATCCCTGCATAAAAACCGGTTCAATCTCAGCTCAGCCCAGAAAACCGGTTAAAAATTCAGAAGTTTAATACAGTGATAAAGGAGATCAATAGGGGTTCACAAGAGAAAATCACAGAGAAAAATCTCATAACAAAAAAGAAGAAAATCGTAACAGAAAAGAGAAAAAGAAACGTAACAAACTCTAACCGAATCCGTAACAAACTCTCTTCAATCTTCATCTTCTTCAAGCTTGGACCATCGATCTTCTCCAATCATAATCTCTCTTCAATTCACCGCTGAATCGCATCGCCTTCGTCTTTCTCACTTCACAATTCAATTTCTTCAACGAATCTCCATAACCTGCAGAAAATCACCAAAGAAACTCAGAAGAAATCTTGAATCTCCACACTCCAATCAATCTCTAGAAACTCAATAACAGAAAAACTCTCTTCAACTCACCATCGAATTCATCTCTCGACGCTTCAATCATCATCTTGAATCTTCATCACTTTTCGATCATCAACCTGATACCTCAATAATCTTCATCGATGCATCGGTACGTCATCTTCAACTGTGTCAACAACAACTCTTCATCATCAATACGACTCCGCACCTGCAAGACAACAACGAGAGCAGCGAAACGTGACATTCACCTACGCATCAACAACAACTCATCACAAGCATCGGTATGCGGGAGGCTGAAGGAGAAGGACGAGCAAGATGAAGTGGATCATGTTGTTCACGGCGGTACGGTGATATTCTCGTAGGAGGAGAAAGTTGTGTTCTCTGGCCGTCACTGTGAGAGATACGTCGGAGACGAGAGGAAGTTAGATCAGAGAGAATCTGAGATGAGAGAGGACGAAGTGGCTCAAATATTGGTCTTAGAGGTGGAGGCGATAGGAAGTAACTCGCCGGAGAAAGAGATCGGGAGGAACGGCGCCGTTTGTATGTTGAAGAAGGGAAACACTGCTCTGAAACGTGAAAGCTGACAAACACGTAACCTAATCCCCTTTCTGTTTTGATTTTGTTTCTTAATCCTATTAATTGTTGTTAATCAGAAATTAATGGATATAAAATTGATTAGTTGGAACTAATTGACAATAGTTGAAAATAATAGTAGTCATCTGATCAGAAATTATGACCTTGGGCCGAGACAAATTGTTAGATTCATACCCCTAGGCTTGCTGCACCATTTTTGACACCATGAAAACTATGAAAAAAAACACTATGGGCCTCAATCCTTGGGCCTGCGCCTTCCATGCTGACTGCACCACCGAATTCAACAATGCACCCCCCTGTTTCCATGTTTTGTGTTTAAATTTGATTTTCTTTTTAGTACGTTCTTCCTAGTTTTTTTTAATAACATAAAAACAATTCCACTTTGTTAGATTTTTAGATGATAAAAAAAAGAATAAAAACATGTAATATCTTTTGCTCATTAGAATTTAATTGTTTTGTACATAGTTTTGTTCTATTATGGTTAGATGAAAATGTCACAAAAAACAATTTTCTCTTGTTAGATTTTATTTTAGAATTTACTAAGAATTTAATTGCTATTATTTTCTATGGCGGTGCGTGTTTGCCTTGTTATTACTGATTTGGTTGTTGAGATGTGCGAGGTACTTCGAGAGAGCCTTCGATTGCGATTTGACTTACTTTGTGTTCCACTTTATTTGTGGGACACGAATTCACTTCCGGTGCGATTGATTTGCATCGTGTTCCACTTTATTTGTGGGACACGAACTTATTCCCGATGCGATTCACCTGATCTCTCATTCATTGAGATGTATATTCCTGTATTGTCTGGATTGTATTTCCTGCAGGTTGCTTGTGTGGTTGTGTTTTATACGCACCACATAGCGGTTGTGATTTATTTTCACACTGCATCGCTTTGACGCTTATGCTGGACTCCTGACTTTTGCCGGATGTTAGATTACGTGAAGTTTCTTAGTTCTGCTTGCGTTGCTAGCTCACTGCGGATTTGCTATCCGCTCGGTATCTCCTTGTCCCTTTTACCGCTTTCTCGCATCATCCTTTAACATGAGAAGTAGGACCTAGACATGCATCTGGCCAAGCCCTCGAAAGAGGCTCTGTTTTTGTTGGTGTGTTTATATTTGTGCTTTGCGGCAGGGAGTCACGGTGTAATAAGTCCTATATGGCACTCCGTTAAGTCCTCATGGAAGGCATGCGGAAAGGGTTAGCAATCAACCCCCGCCTAGTCCCATCGAGTCTGTTCAGTATGCGCACGCTACGCGTTGCTTGCTTCTGAACCTGCACAAGATCATGTTATCGAGTATGTCAGGAAAAGGGTTCATGCAGCCGGACCCCCGCCTTTCCTATAGCTCGCGTCGCTCGGCGTTGATGCTCGGTGTACGCACGCACCGTTTTCCTTTACGATCCGTGACGGCTTGGTTGCTGAGAGGGGTCCGCCCTCTTGTCTATGGCCCGATCATTTTCACGAGGTCTAATGCTTGGTTGACTTGGGTTGAGCTGCTCCCCTTGGCTATGGCGGGACCGCTTTTCTACCATTCGGTCAGTACCGTTGGTTTTGTTTGCTTTACAAGTGGATGCTCGTTTGTGTGATATTCTTGTGTGCCTCCCCTTTTCCCTCGTAGGTTGATAGTTTAGTTTAGACTTGTACCCTTTGTATGATAACATTAGGTAGCAAGCTTTCCCCCTTTAGCTTAGGTTTTCCTCATGCATTCTTTAAAACACAAACCACACTCTTTGATTTTCTTTTCTTAAGAGCTTGTTATTTCCGCTCCATTCCCAGCATAAGTCTCCAAAGGTCGAGCAGCGGAGTGTGAATGTAACTCGTTCACCTAAAAAACACAAAACAAATAGAAATTAGTTAGCCGAGCTACGGTAGCTCTGATTCTGCAAAACAGATACGTAGGCAGCGGGGTAGGGCCCGTGCGAGCACAATCCTTTCTTTTCCCTACATTCTGCATTCATTTTAGTCCAGATTAGCATAGATTTATTACACACCCATAGATTTAGACACTAGCGTGGATACCATCGAGTACGATGGGCGCGAGGGGTGCTAATACCTTCCCCTCGCGTAACCGACTCCCTTACCCTTTTCTCTGGTCGTGAGACCGTTGTTTTATTTTGTGGTTTGCTGGCATTCCCTTCCTTTTCAGGATAAATATGTTAGTGGCGACTCTGTTAATTTTCGCGGTAGCGACACGTGTCCATGGTGGACCTTCAATCCCAGTGCGCTGGATCTGGGTTAGAAGGAATTGTATGGCTTAGGATGGAGAGTGCACCGTGACCATGCATATATTAAAGGCACTGGATCTGCAGACTTGTTAATGCAAAGAAATAAAGAAAAATAAAAGCGTCGCACGCGGGGATCGAACCCTTGTTTGGATTGTGACTGGTATACGTCCTTTGTCACTCGCTCCAAGCTCGATCGTTGATAATGACACCCACGCAAATCATGATATACAAAATTAAACGAATAAAACTTAAAACCCAATTTTGTGCGCCCCAGCAACTTCTTCTTCTTCGTAGATTTTCTGGAAACACCAATATTTTTTCCTACGGTTTTTCACCATAGCCATATCCCTTCAAACGTGAATACATGATCAAATTATGTTTAGAAAGCGTAAAAATTCGAATTCGAATTCAAAGTTAGAGTGTGCAAACCGTGACTTTGGAGGACGTGGCTCTTGAGGTTTCTGCACTTGGAAAGGATTGGAATAGCTTCTGGGAACGCCAAGGGGTCGATTGGAGTCTTCAAATCACCTTGAATATGGCTGCAATCTTGATTTTGAATTTGACTTTTTCCTTGAATTTTTAGAGACTCGGTTGGAGCTCTTGGTTGCAGAAAAAAAAATTCTCTTCATTAGGATTCATAGTCTATATATAGGAGATTGTTTTTAGGTAAAAAACTTAATCAAATCTTGGTAACTTTCATGATTGAAATTTGATTGAACCTTGAATTCAAACTTTCTAAACTTGCTCCAATTTCAATATTTTTTTCTTCAATATCCATGTGCACGAAATTTGTATCATATATGGTGTGATTTGATGATTGGAATGATTGGTAATTAAAATTAAATCAAATCTCTCCATAATTTCTTTAAATCTTTGATTTTCATCAATTTTTAATGAATAAAATTCACTAAAAAATCAAATAATAATAAAAATTTCGTGGCATAGAGATTGGAGCTTCTAGATGACTTGTATAGCAAGATTGGATCATAAAATGTTGGGTCTCTTTGCAAATAAATCTATTTTGAAGCCTTTTTCTTCACATTTTTTTTCTTAAAATAGACCAACTTTGACAAGGCATATCTCCCTCAATTTTTAAGATATGGAGGTGTTTTAAGACTTTTTGAAAACCTAAAGATGTTCTCTACAAGCCACTTTAGAAGCTTTTTTCCATTTGAAGAATTTATCTTGATGATATTGGCTTTGACAAAAAACTACTTTTGGTTGACTTTCAAAAAGGACCTATAATCTTTTGATCCATATCTCTCAAATGAAGCATTTTTGGACTTGGCAAGTGAGAGACAAAATTGTAGAGAATTCAATTTACTTCAAACTGAGCTTTGGATGGGAAATTTAGGATGTTCCATGTAGGAGTTATGGATGGTCAAAGTTCAGTTGACTTTCTCCTATAAAAACCCTAATTTAGAAACTTTATGAATTGTTGATTTCTGATCTTTCCTTGATGAACCATGATCAATTCCTTATTAAATGGTGAATGATACTTCAATATGAGGATGTTGACAAAAAATCAAGAGTTTTGACTGTACTTTGACCACAGTTAACTTTTAGGTCAAACTAGTCCACTGTTGACTTTCTGAGCAATTGAGTGACCAATCTTTTGAATTGAGCATTGAATTTTGTCATGGAGGTAGTTTGGAATATCATAAACCATATGAGGTGCCTTGGAGTCTTCTGATCCATTGATTTATTTTCTTTTTTCACCGCTATTTTGGGGTATGACACTGTTATTTTGAGGTAGTAAGGATGTGGAGTGGACGACTTACAATTCTTTGGGTGCGTCGGATGGAATGGTTATTTTGTGGGGGTAAAGAAACTTTATCTCTAAACTAAAGTTTCATTGGCCAAGGTTTTGTTTGCATAAACATTAATTGGAAAGGAGTTGGGTAAATCTAGTGAAAATTTATGCTCATTGTAATGCGGTGGCTAGAAGAGATTTATGGAGAAGGTTGGTGGAAAGGAAGATAAGGAGTGGGAATGAATAATGATGTCTTGGGGGTGAATTTAATGAATTTGTTTCTAGAGAAGAAATATTAGGAGAACGAGAGTACCATAATAGAAGAGATATGGAAGAGTTTAAAGGCTTTATCGAACACATGAATCTTGTTAACATTCCATGTGTGGGTGGTAGACTTACTTGGTTCAAAGGTAATGGTAAAGTAATGAGTAGACTCCATATATTTGTGCTATATAGAAAGTTGATTGATGAGTGGAGTGTGGTTGATCAATGAGTGGGTGCTAGAGACATCTAAGATCATTCTCCAATTTGGCTCAATATCGTGAAAAATGATTAAAGGCCTAAGCTTTTTAGGTTCAACAATGCATGGTATAAACATGAGAGTTTTAAATCTTTTACACTTTAAGAATGGTCAAATTTGAAGGTGGAGGGTAGAGGAGACTCCATTTTGTATGAGAAGCTTAAGAGCTTAAAACATCGTCTTAGAGATTGGAACCGGGAAGTATTCAAGTGGATTGACTTGAAGGTGACCGAGGAGGTGGATAAACGTAATGATTTGGATAAGATTTTGGTGGATAATTATGGTGGCGACATAGAGGTCTTAGTCAAAGATAGACGGGAAGCTTCTAGTGAGTTGTGGAATTGGTTAAATGTAAAAGAAAATATGCTAAGGTTGAAATCTAGGCAACTTTGGTTGAAGGATGGAGATAAAAATACTCATTTTTTTCATAATTATTTAAAGGAGAGATTTAGGAAGAATGCTATCACACTTTTGGAAGGTGGGAATGGTAGGGTGGAAGGTGTGGAAGAAATTAAAGAGGAGGTCAAGAACCACTTTGAAAGGTTTTTTAAATAAGAAATAGTACAAATTAAGGAGGAGCTTAAAGGTTTTTTAGAAGAGTTATTCTGAAAGATCTTGTTTTTAATACCTTGAGTGATTATGATAGAGGGTGGATGGAAAGACCGTTCTTGGAGGAGGAGGTGAAGTTAGCAAAATGGTCTTGTGATGGTAATAAAAGTGTCGGTCCAGATGGTTAATCTCTTGAATTCTTTTAACAAAATTGGGAAGATGTCAAGGAGGATGTTGTGAGATTCTTTTTTTAATTCTATGATAGGGCTAGGCTTATGAAAACTTGCACGTATTCTTTCATCACTCTCGTCCCAAAAATTAAAATTCCGCAAGCCTTAAACGATTATAGGCCTATTCGCACTGTGGGAATTTTGTACAAGATCTTAGCCAAACTCTTAACGACAAGGTTAAGAAGTGTCATAGGGATGTTGGTGTTGAATAATCAAAAAACTTTTATCCCGGGTAGAAATATTGCGAATGGTATGCTTGTGATTAATGAGGTGTTGGATTGCAAAAAGAGTAAAAAAGAGTTGTATTGTCTTTAAAGTGGATTTTGAAAAAGCCTACGATAGTGTTAGTTGGAAATTTTTGAGGTATGTCTTAATCAAGACGGGCTTCGGTGTTAGATGGATGAGATTGATGGAATGGTGTATTTTCACGAGTAATATATCTGTTATCATTAACAAAAGTGCTTCGATGGATTTTAAGGTGGAGAAAGGTCTTCGTCAAGATGATCCTATCTCTATGTTTTTGTTCGTGTTGGCAACGAAGGCTCTCACGGGTCTTATGAGAAAGGCCATTGAGATTGGTGAATTTAGGGGGTTCAAGATCAATGAAGGTGTGGAAGTGAACATGCTTCAATTTGCGAATGACACAATTATAATTGCGGAAGGAGATACCGCGAACCTTTGGAGTATGAAATCCATTCTAAGGGGTTTCAAAATGATGTCTGTTTTGAAGATTAACTTCCATAAAAGTAAGCTTTATTGAGTTAATGTGGGTGATTGGTTTTTAGATGCGGCCTAGTCTTTTGTCTCTTGCAAAGTTGACAGCCTTCCCTTCAAATTTCTTGGCGTTAAAGTGGGCTCTAGTCCGAGGAAGTTATCTATGTTGAGGGACTTAATATCCCTTTTGAAAAGGAAGTTAGCAATGTGGAGAGGGAATCACCTCAATGTAGCGGGTCGGGTGATGTTGATAAATTCAGTGCTTAATTTTATTCCTATTTATTATTTTTCCTTCTATAAAGCGCCTTCAAAAGTGTTAAATGAGATTCGTAGCATACAAATTAATTTTCTTTGGAGTGATTGTGATCTAAAAAGGTCGATTCATTGAGGTATTGGGATACCGTTGGTAAGCCTCAAGAGGAAGGTGGTCTCGGAGTATAAAATGGAAATGGAGGATTTTGAAGGAAAATCAAGCGGTGTGGAGTGGCATCCTTAATCATAGATATGGTAATCCGACTTTAAAATTTCTTATTGGTGACAAAAGTGTTGAGAACAATAGGGGTTCTATTTGGTGGAGGGATCTATTGTTATCAGATAATTATATCAATTTTCCGGAGAACAATTTTGCAGGGGAAACCAATTGCCGCGTGGGAAACAGATTGGATACGCCATTTTTGTATGCTAGCTAGGCAGGTAATCAGTCGATGATGTAGGTGATAACGCGAAAACGTATCGTATATTTAGCTTAATTTACATGCATTATTATTCTTTTTTATTTTCGATTCTATTATTTTATTTTGGATTATGCTGGTATTTCTATTTGTTTTCAGGAATTTATTTAATCAAAGCTCACAAAAGAAATAGTCGAAAAAAGACTTAAAATGGAGAAGAATTGCTTAAAATGCCAATTAAATGTGGAGGTGCAATTAAAAGAAGAAGGAGGCTCAGAACAAAGGAAACCCAACGCGCATGACTGGGCAAGCACGTGACGGAAGGCACATGGAAGAGCGTGCCGGTCGACACCTCCCGCTCTCTGCCGTTTGGCACCCCCTTAATTACTAGTGTGTGACGTTAGTCACACACCAAGGCCCAGAAGAGACACAGTTTTCAGTCTCCGCCATTTTCTCCTCCGAAAGAACAACAATAGAGACGAAACAAACTCCACATCAAGACTCTGCACCAACTCTATAAATACCCTTCAAGAATTATTGAGAGGGATACGAATTTTACCCTAGTGCCATCTAATTTTTCTTCTTATTTCCTGTTCTTATTTCCTACCCACTTCCTGCAATAGATTTCCACACCGGAAATTCTATTGCGATTTAGTTTTCATTGTTAGCTTCAGAATTAATTTTAGTTTAGGATTCAGATTTATTTTCATGAACTCAATTTCAGTACCGGATTCAAGAACTAGTGCTGCTCTGTTTCAATTTCAGTTTGCTATATTAAATTCAGGTTCATTTAATTGCTTTAAATTATTATTGTCTGTTTATGTTAGTCATTAGAATTATGTCCGGAATATTTTTTACCTGTTATATCTGTTCTGTTTTATTCATTAAAACAATGTTCGGCTAGATTATTTTTATCGGTATGTAAGGTCACATAACCGAGGGAATCGAGTAACACTGTCGACGTATTTTATTAATTAAATTTATTTATCTGGTATTAATTTCTAATACTTAATTTAACTATTTTGTAACGAGAGTTAAAAACAATAGAAGTTAGGATCAATAAAAACGAGAGTTTGGGATTTTAACTGGACGGTAGAAATTAAACATTAACTTTAAATACAGCGAGAGCGCTTTAAGGTTAATTAGACTTCATCGTTTTCAAAAATCATTTTTAAACTTCTTTTGATATAGCGAGAGCGCTCACTTAGGTTTAATAATAAGATCATAATCAACAAACACGAGAGTGTGAGAGGAAGGTTTTTAAACAAGTGATTTCTACAGAAAGAATATTTTAAATTATGGCATGATATCCCCACCTTACCAAGCACGCAGATATTTACCTGCTAGAGGAAACACCATAAAGATCCTCTGAGCACATCGCAATGGTAGCTCAGGTGTGTATGACTTACTAAGATGCCGATGTTTTCCTACTGAAGGTAACCCCATCACCCACCGCAATGGTAATATATGTCATGTGCGCTTTACCACCTAGTAGCCTAGGTCTTCTTCAATTCAAGCATACATCAATCACTGCTCATCGAGCCATACATATTAAAAAATTCCGAATGTTCAACCGGAACAACGAGAAGCACAATATGATCATCACATAGCATATCAAAACAATGCATCAAACAATTATTCACATACTTGGAATTAACACATTCATGATCATGTACAACATAGCATGTTCAAATACAATTTAAACAAGTCTCACACGACTAAGGAGGCATTCGGTTCTCTTATTTGGAACATAACTGCTCTCGGGGTGTTAGTTTCCCAAAACTCCATTTACAACACTTAACTGAATGTGCATTAGGTATATTGAAAAATGATATTCTAACATCAAGAATAATTTTCCTAGATAGTATGTCTTATAAGCTTTCCAACGGTACGAAGTACGCATGAATCGAACTTACGATGCAAAAGTTATGAATTTCCAAAGTTTTGAAAAATCTGCCCAACAGTGATGTAACAAGTTGCATGAATCATGTAACGGGTTACATGACCCAAAAACTGCGTTTTTCACCCTTTTTCACACATGTAACCGGTTACATCACTGACAGACCCAAAAATTCTGCATTTTAAAGTCCCAAAATTCAAACAGTTTCAAACAAAACTTAAACGGAACTAAACCGAATAAAATGCAAACAAAATAAACGAAAGAGAGCGAAAAAAACAAAAAAAAACAAAAGAAACAAGCAGAACTCCAACTACAGTTAGTGCCCAGAGTCAGACCCACTTGTGGTGTGTGCATAACTTTCTTTCTCGAAGCCATCAACAGGACTGACACTTTCTTCTTCCATTTCTTTTTCAGGTTCTCCTTCCTTCTCTTGTTCATCTTTATCTGCGATCTCTTCAGTATCTTCAAATTCCTCATTCTCATCCATTTCCAGAGTACTTATCATTTTTACAAGAGATATCTTTCTAGATTCCAGCTCTTTGCAAGTCTCTTTTAACATTGTTACGACTTCTGCTTTTCTTGCTGATGGTCCAGATTTGGAAGTTTCCGCCAATGTCATGACAATGTCTGGAACATGCTTACCCTGAAATAGTTTATAAGGGAAGGCCAATGGACTTTCTCTTTTGCAGACTACATGATGTTCATTGAGAATGTTTAGATACTAAGTCATAATTATGCCACACAAGAGGGATGGAAAGGAAATTGGACCCTTAACACCGAAGCTTCTAGCATGCTTCATAGTTTGGTCAAAAATATATGTTCCATAGTCAAACTTTGTCTTTGTACCTATAGCATACACAAATATGCCAAGAACAATTGAGATAGTGGACTTGTGATTTGTTGGTACCCAATTAGCTGCTCCTATCTTGTGAAGCATTGCATACTTGATGCTTAGCTTACTTGCAGTTAGTTTCTCTTTTAAGGCCAGCTTTTTACCTGCTTGGCTGTGATCACTTGACAAACCTTGTTGTCTGTCACTTCAAGCTCACATTGAGCTTCATCTGTTCTTGCCAAGAAGTTATTAATCACAGAAGGAGAGAACGAAACACACTTACCTCTCACAAACACCTTTCTAAAGTCCACACTCTTGCTGTTTCCACAATCTTCAGATAGGTTCACCGCAAATTCTTTGACCAACCTCTCATAACATTTGGGAAGGTTTCACACAGTTAACTTATCTACTTTTCTTTCCCGATCAGTAATGTCTATCATAAGGCTTACTCTTTTTTCTAGCAGGAATCTATCGATACTTATGTACTCCCTTATTTTGCATACATTTTCTCATTCATTAGACAGGTCTCAGTAAAACCAACAGCTAGTTCACTTATGGTGAGCTCTCCAACATATGATTCTTCATCAGATTCCTCAAATTCTTGGCAGTCAACTTTTATTTCCTCTCTGATCATGGAGTAGTCAGAGGGGTAGTTTAGGGTGTTAGGCTTCCATAGGTAGCAATTATCCTTAGACCTAAATCCCTTCATGACTTCTTCATTTGCTTCATTAGTGACAATACACTCTTCTTTAGTGAACCTAACATTGAATCCTTCATCACATAGTTGGTTGATGCTTATAAGATTTGCAGCCAGTCCTTGTACAAGCAAAACATTATTTAGATTAGGAGCACCCTGACCTTCTGTCTTTCCAAAACCTTTGACTTCTCTTATTTCTCCATCACCAAGAGTCACATAGTTTGTTCCCTCAAGTTTGAGGTCTACTAGTGAGTTCTTTCTCCTAGTCATGTGATTTGAGTAACCATTGTCAAGGTACCAATCTTCTTTGGAAGGTATTCTTAGAGAAGTGTTTGCTACTAGAGCAAAATTCTTAGCTACCCACCGTTGCTTTCCGTTACAGGTATCACATTCAGGTTTGGCTTGATGTATTTGATTTGGATATCCAATTAGTCCGAAACAGAATGGCTTTATGTGACCAAATCTTCCACAATGATGGCACCTCCATTTCCGGAATTTCTTCTTTGAATGTCCCCTCCTTCTGTTTTTTTGATGTTGTGACATTGGTGTTGACATCCAGTTATTCACACAAGTTTCGGGCTTTGCTCTTCTAAACCCAGAGGTGAATTACTCTTTAGCCACAAATCCTACCCCGGACATATCTCCTGTTCTTTGTCCAGACTCCAGAATTTCCTCTAGAGTATTATTTCCATTATTCACCATTTTGAAGGACTTGGTCATTTGATTAAGTTTGTAGTTCAACATGCTTACTTCACTACTGAGAGAGTTTATGGTTGCAAGATGTCTATTCTTCTTAGTTTCTAATTCTCTTTTGATTATCTCTTGCTTCTCCACTTTTTTTCAAACTGCAACATTCTTGATACACGATTTCTTGTATGAGGCAGCAAGTTTATCAAATATTATCTCATCATCACTAGAATCATCATCAGATGCATAGACTCTTGTTGGGACTGTGACATGTCTTGTAGTTTCTTCTTCAGACTCGGAGTCTCCATGAGACCAAGTGACAGACAGTCCTTTCTTTGGCTCCTTGAGGTAGGTAGGACACTCAGCTCTAATGTGTCCAAATCCTTCACATCCATGACACTGAACCCCTTTCCCTTGATTGGGCTTCTCCTCTACTTTGAGTCTTCTGCTTGGATCATAGGTCTGGCTGATGTCATTGGAAGTGTTCTTAACATTGGGTTTGGACTTCTAATCAACCCTTTTAATAAGTCTGTTGATTTATTTTCCAAGCATGGCTATGGATTCTGATAGATTTTCATCACTTCCACCATTTCTTTCTCTTGAACTATCATATGCGTTGGAAACAAAAGCTATGCTTTTGTTCTTATTTTCAACAGGCTTACAGATACTCAACTCAAATATTTGTAGAGAGCCAATGAGTTCGTCCAGCTTCATGTTGCTGATATCTTGGGCTTCCTCCATGGCATTCACCTTCATATCAAATCGCTTAGGCAGTGATCTGAGGATCTTTCTTACCAATTTTTCTTCAAACATTTTTTCTCCTAAGTTTCCTGAGATATTTGAAATCTCAAGGACATTCATATAGAATTCATAAATGGTTTCATCCTCTTTCATCTTGAGATTTTCAAACTTAGTGGTAAGCATTTGAAGTCTTGACATCTTTACCTTGGATGTGCCTTCATGTGCTGTTTTGAGAATATCCAAAGCTTCTTTAGCTAGTTCTCAGTGTTGTACAAGCCTGAATATGTTCTTGTCAATTTCATTGAACAAGGCACTTAGGGCCTTGGAATTTCCCAAAGCTAGCTCTTCTTCAATTTTGTTCCATTGTGCTTCCGGAATTAGAACAATGGTTCCATCTTCCATGACCTTCTCAGGATGTTTCCATCCGCTTTCCACAGCCCTCTAGACACTTCAAAAACACACCTTAATCTGCTTAAAATCTTCAATCAAGAGACACACACCTGTGCTTAAAAGCTTAGAGTGACAATTAACAAAAGCAACCTATTCCAATGCAATCATCAAAGACAATTGCATGGAGTACAAGAGACAGCTACAGAACTATGGTTCTTCACAATTAACAATTTACTCTCTCTGTGTTCCAAATTAGGATTGCAGACTTTTATAAGCAGCTCTTGGGCCTTGGGATTTTTTAGAAACACATTAGGGTTAACCAAGTTAACCTAATTTAAACTCCATCTGGTTGTTATAGAATATGCTGTCAGCGAAATCTTCTGGACAAAATATTCAGCACACAATAAAAGGTTTCCTAAATTTTAGATTGAGAGAAATCAGGAAACAGAATTAATAAAATATAATAGCTCCTGCTGTCAAACAAGGATGTCATGACATCGGTCATGACATTCACTAACAGAACCTGCATTACATGATATAAATCATGTCATGACATCAGTCAAGACATTAAACAGCTAGGTATGTTTTACCACAAATGCAGCCAACATGAAAACATCTACACTAATTATCCTCTAATGACTTTACCAATTAAACTATGGATAGTCATTAGGTGATTATAATACCGGATATTACATTCTTCCACCCTTAAATAGAATTCTCCCTCGAATTCCTTACTATCACCATGAAAACAAGCTCCTGGCGTCTTCTTCCAACGAGGGGATGAAAGTCCCTTACATTCCTCCTTTAGATAAACCTTACAACTCTATCTGAGTGTCGTTCCATCCTAGGAAACACAATCCATCAATACATTTGTACTATAATTTTCCCGATTGAAAACCTTATATCTCACACAACACATCTCCCTTGATACTCTATGTTGATGTACCTGAAAAACGGTCCTTCTGAGGTTTCCAATCTTTAATATTCCGTACTGAGTCTGTGTAGCATCGGAATTCCTGGAAATCCATTCTGGTTGGATATTCCTCATCCCCAAAGTTTACCGAGCTCTTCCTTGCCTAACACATACCACTGCTTTTCCACTTCTTTTCCCTAGGTTTCTTGCATTACCTCAATTTATTACACTTCTGCTACACCGTCTCTCACAAATGACGACATTTCAGATTCCTTCCCAAACGAGTCCATACAGTGTCATACATATGCTTGTTAAATTCCTTGGTCCCGTATTCTAATTCTCAGATGCTCAAATTGACTTCCTCTAAGTCTAACACCTTCGTCCAACACTTCTCACTTCGATCCTTCCTTCAGCCCTGGACCACATAACCGCCACCATAATCCACAAGGGTGTACAACTCTGCAACTATATTCTCGATATCCAACATCTTCACACAAGGTTATGTCGATGAAAGGTGAACTCTTATAGTCAACCCTCAATGATCGTCTAAGTCTTCATGCATGCTCAATATGCACTAGACATAGCCATAATGAGTCCACGTCAGATAAATCCTTTACTTGTCTCCACCATTCCAATGGTCATGACATCATGTCTAACACTCTATGCCTACAAGCTCAACCGTTGGCACACGAACCTCTGATCACACATGAACCACGGGGTCTCTTCTAAGTCGGTCCATCAATAGTGCCTCTCAAGATTATGGAGGATCCTTGAGAGATACTAAGATGGACGAAACATTGCTACAACGAGTTTCTCATAGAAAAGTATCCACTCAAACACTATCATGCAAGTAGTTTGTCCACACCTATTGCAGTCTTATCTAGTTCTTCTCACATCTGTTGTGCTACTCAAATCTAAACGAGTCACACACCTTGAAATCATGTGACTCATGCTAAGTCCATAATCCAATTAGTTTTAATACTATACCATGCTCAATTCTTAATAGCAACGGTTTCTTCACGGCATTCTTCCAATTATGGTATGTGCTAGAATCCCAAACAAACTCATCGATAACTACTCCTAGAGATTGAGTAATTCCCAAAATCAAGTCACTAACTACTCCATCCTTCCGGGTTAGGTTCATTTGAACACAACTTGGTCACACATTTTAGTTCTAGAATGTATAAATCCGAATACTTAAAGAATAGGAGTTCGTCTTTCCTTGCCGACTTTCCCATTGAACAACTCCTACGGTACATCTTCCTAATCCTACGGCTTCATACCGTTGGTGTGACAACACCTCTAATAATTCACGTGACTTAACTGATACAAAATCCTTCACAGTTACACTTCAATCACACAGTCATTTAACGCATTTTTCGTTTTCAAATATGACGCTAATTGACTACCTCTGCTGCATTCCCATGAATTTCTTAGCACTCCAAAACCAATTCGCCTTACCAAGACCGACGTTCACCACTCCTGAGGATCTACATATACTTCTCTAGTTATATCTCACATCAAGCAAATCCAAGATGTACTTCATCTATTCTAACACTGATCACCCATGATAAAGAATAGTCACACAATGTGTTGATCGGAACATGATGATTACACTCGTTCACTTACGCACAAAGGTTCACTAACTCCAACGGACAAGGAACATATACGATGTAGAAACTAAAATTCTCACACGGTCTCGATCACCCAAGGTCTCCTCATAAGCGTAGCATTAGAATCTAATCTATCTCATTGTCACCTGCTCGCATAATCCTCAATCATCGAGCACGACACACGGATTTTTATGCCACCTACCTTATGAGAATTCGGGTTCGCGTCTCACGAATACCAATCTGAATCCTACCTCGAGTTCTAAATTAACAATGTCCCACATTTTTCGGGAAAACAACTCACGCGCCTCGTGCATGATAGCGATACTGCAATGTCATACCTATCTAGTAGAACTAACATGGTGGTCCAACTCAGAGACCATGAACTCAAGTAACCTACCTAGTAGCGTATAACAATCTCCACCCGTATCCTATATCCATGATCGACAATAATTGGACAGGTCCCCATTGAAATCATCACTCCTCAGATCCTTCTTGTTACACTCCTTAGGATGCTAAAACCTAAGAGTGTCACACGCTTAAGGTTTAATTCCTCTGAACGCGACAAGCTAGATCTGATTTGGTAAGAATCTAGTTTAAGTTCCTAGCAAAGTTTTACGGCGTCACTCGGGATTAGATTAATCGCAACTAGCAGGGAACATGGATTACTGCACTCTGCATATCTGTCCATTCAATTGTCGCCTAGCATAGTTCTATGACTCACGCATGTGTAACTCGGTGAACTGACTTTTATTTTTATAAGCAAAAATGTTGCGGTGAGCAAGAGTTGCCACCGACTTTTATTTTGTCCAATTTTAGGAAAGGAAAAAGTACAGAAAAAGACCTTTTGAAAAGAAAACGGGTTCGAGGGGTAAGTTATGAAAAGGGAAGGTTTAAGCACCCTTTTTATCCGTAGTTATCTACGGGCTCTTAATTTGCTTAGCTCATGTTTGTTTGTTTTGAGTTGAAAAGGGGCGTAAGGACTTTAGCGTAAATGCGTAGCCTTAGTTTTTGAAAAAGTATTGAAAAGATGTTTTTTAATTGAGCTAGGAAGATTAAGAGCACTACCCTAAATAGTTGGTCTTTTTCTATGCTTTTTAAAGTTCCTAGGACTATCCATACTATATAGAAGTAGGTAGTCCTTGTTTATATTGGACGTGCGGGTCATCGAAGGGTCATCGAGATTGTTGAAGGCAACAAGTAGAGGTACCTTTAAAATTGTTCGGAGGGACAATCATCGTTTCGTAGGCAACCATTCGAGGGACTAGATCATATCATCGTAGGCAACATCGTGGGTCATCGAGGGACTTATGATCTTTGCGATGATTTTTAATCGAGGGACTTTTGCTAATGGGTACCTCTACATTCGAGGGACACGACCTTATTTCGAAAGGCAACCAAGAGGGGCGTACCTTAGAGGTGAGTGAGTGCAAAAAGTGTATTCAATTCAGATATTTTATTTATCTTGATTATGGTTAGCTAACGTTAAGTTAATTAGTCTTGCCATACACACCCTAGTTACTAGCAGTTGAATATATACAGGAAATAAAGTGCGGAATGATGTAAAGTCCTACGCTATTACATGGCTTCGGGAGGGGGATTACAAGTTTAAAATTATTACAATAAACTCGAATGGAGATTAAAGCGGAAATAAAAAGTATAAAATATTGAGTATGAATTTGCGAATCTCCATGAGAATAGTTCAATAGCCCGAATGCACCTCGCAACAAATAACAAAATATTACGCTCGACGGAGGTTGGATGGTGTTGCGTTGTTGCCGGTTTCAGATTTGAGTATTTTCTTTGAATCCATGGCTGCTCGTGTATTTCTCTTTCAGATTCAGCTTTACTACAAAAAAAATAAAATAAAGAACATGGTTATTGTTAGCATTGTGTTGTTGTTTGTATTATGATGGGGTTATTGTTTTGGTTGTGAGTGTAACGAAAGTTTATGATTTAATTTTGTTAGAGGTTGAATTGGTATTTTATGGTTTGATTGACTTATGATTGAATGAGGATTGAATGGAGATGATGTTGTTGATGATAGAAGATTAGTGTATGAAGGAATTTGGAGTTTTATTTGATTGAAACTGTTGGAAGGTTTTGTTATGATGTTATGTTGGAAAAAAAATAGTAAAAAGGTTAGTGATGAGTGAATACAGTGGATAGGTTACAAATGTGAAATGGATGGATTAGTTTGGGATCAATGGTTGAGAATTTGGACGGAGTGTTTGTACATGGAAAAAGTTGTGTGGGATTTTTTTTAGTGAAAGTTTGTACCAAAAGCTGCAGATTTTTCTTGAGATAGAGGTTAGGGGTGGTGTTTATACATGTGAGGGAATGGCAGAGTATGTTAGGATTGTTATGCATTTATATTACAAAAATTAGGTAAAACAATAGAAAAGGAAAATATATTTTTTCATTAAAATCATTAATACAAATTTTATTTACATTGATTTTGGTATCTTAAATTATCTTGCTTGCTCACCAAGACAAACAAAATATTTAAAATGGCCAGCCAAAATTAACATATTTTTTAAGGAAAAAGTGTCAGTAGTGAGATTCGAACTCGGGACCTTGCACCCGCAAAACTTGCTTCCTTACCAATTGTGCTAAATTATTTATTTGAAATAAAAGCTAATTGAAAGTATATGGAGCATCGGCCATCATTTTGCTATTTATTAAAATATAAATAATTTAAGAGTAAATCATTATATTTTAAAATAGACTTTAAACCGAATATTTATAAAATTCAGGATGTCAATGTAAATGAATCCAATATTTTATAAAAATTCAATTTTTGAAAATAATTTCGAATTTTTGAAAAGTGTGGGCAAATGTTGGGGTATGACAGCTGCCCCTGTTCAATCTTCTTAAACTTGAGGATGTAGATTGGCTTGTTTGCCTATCGTAATCTGAAGGTGGAAGAGGATTGAACACTAGAATACCCAGAAATTTGCCCTTGCTGATGCAAGGACTTATGCCGGAGATAGGCTTAAAGATGTCATCCAGGTATTGATAAACTGTTATCGGAGGTGGGCTTAAAGATGCCACCGGGTCTTTTAATAGTATGAAGGTCAGAGTGTAGTCATACGTTAGACTGCATCTGAAGATGATGAGTATATGAGAACATCATAATGAATCGTTCGTTGGGCTGTATTTGACTTGCTTATCCTCAATCTCCTCTGAATTGTTTCTGAATTGAATTGTTGGCTCCATTGCCGAAGTATTAAGATTAGATCGTTGAATCTATTTTCTTGACCACCTCTTGTTACTGAGAATCAGGACTATATTGGTGACTCCATTGTCGATGTCTCCATTGTCGTGATTGTTTTGACTCCATTGTCATGATCAATTGTGACTCTATTGTCGGTGGCTCTATAGCCGTGATCCTTTTGACTCCATTATCGTGATCAATTGTGACTCAATGTAGGTGGCTCTATTGTCGTGATCATTTTGACTCCATTGTCGTGATCAATTGTGACTCCATTATTGGTGGCTCCATTGATGTGATCATTTTGACTCCATTGTCATGATCAATCGGGACTCTATTGTCGGTGTATGAATGGGCTTAAAGATTCCATCTAGCTGAGATGCTTGTCAGCAACCTGGGGGTCATGCTTCCCAGGGTGCGTATATGATAGATCTTCATAATGTTTGGGGTTCAAGCTTCCAAACATGTATCTGGTATAGAGATTCAAGGATATTTGGGGTTCGAGCTTCCGAAACATATTTATCGTAGAATTCATATCATCCGGGGTTCTGGCTTCCGGAACATATTTGTCGTAGAATTCAGATCATTCGGGGTTCAGGCTTCCGAAACATATCTGACGTAGAATTCAGAACATCCGGGGTTCACGCTTCCGAAACATTTCTGGCGTAGAATTCAGATCATCCGGGGTTCAAGCTTCCGAAACATATCTGTCGTAGAATTCAGATCATCCGGGGTTCAAGCTTCCGAAACATATCTGGCTTATATTTCAGAATATCCAGGGTTCAAGCTTCCAGAACATATCTGTCATAGAATTTAGATCATTCGGGGTTCAGGCTTCCGAAACATATCTGGCGTAGATTTCAGAACATCTGGGGTTCATGCTTCCGAAACGTTTCTGGCGTAGAGTTCAGATGATCCAGGGTTCAAGCTTCCGGAACATATCTGTCGTAGATTTCAGATAATTCGGGGTTCAGGCTTCCGAAACATATCTGGTGTATATTTCATCCGGAACATATCTGTCGTAGAATTTAGATCATTCGGGGTTCAGGCTTCCGAATCATATCTGGCGTAGATTTCAGAACATCCGGGGTTCATGCTTCCGGAACGTTTCTGGCGTAGAGTTCAGATGATCAGGAGTTCAAGCTTTCGGAACATATCTGTCGTAGAATTTAGATCATTCGGGGTTCAGGCTTCCGAAACATATCTGGCGTAGATTTCAGAATATCCAGGGTTCAAGCTTCCGGAACATATCTGTCGTAGAATTTAGATCACTCTGGGTTCAGGCTTCCGAAACATATCTGGCGTAGATTTCAGAACATCCGGGGTTCATGCTTCCGGAATGTTTCTGGCGTAGAGTTCAGATCATCCGGGGTTCAAGCTTCCGGAATATATCTGTCGTAGAATTCAGATCATTTGGGGTTCAGGCTTCCGAAACATATATGTCGTAGAATTCAGATCATTCGGGGTTCAAACTTCCGAAACATATCTGGCGTAGAGATTTTTGAAATATCTGGGGTTCAAGTTTCCGGAGTGAATTTATTCATGAATCTGGGGTTCAAGCTTCTAGACTGTATATTTGATAGCGATTGATTTGTTGATGATATTTTCCTGACCGGTTGGTCTACCTGAAAGAAAAAGTTGGCTTTTGTGTAATGTCATGATGCATGTAATGTATTGTATGTTTTTTGAAATGAATGAGAGTGTTATGCATATGCCATGAGATATATGATGCATGAATGCAAAGAGTTGTTAATGACGACAACAGATTGCAGCAGTGTTTTGCGGGGAAAATAAATCCCTGACTGTTCAGCGTCTTTGAGAGATTCTTTGAATCTTGACTTGATTGCCCCAAATAAATGGGATATATGGCATGCCCCTTGTAAACATTAGCCTTTAGCTCACTGAGTTAGGCGCAAGAGATATTTGTGCTTTTTGATGCATTTCTGAAGCAACTTTGTCTGTCAAGAAAACCTTTTGAGATTTTGTGCTATCATAAGCAGCATGCCCCAGTATCATGAACTTAGGAATAATGCCCCTGATTGATCAACACTTCTGAGGGAGTCTTCGAGTCTTGACTTGATTGCCCCAGATATATGAATTCTTACTCAAAAGGGTATTCAACTGTTTTTGTGCCCCTGAGGGTGATCAGTATTTGAGTTATTCTCGTTCGATCTCAACGGAGTTCTGAAGACGATTTGTCTCTTGAGAGGATTAGACCTCTCATCTGCAGCTCATGATGGAAGCTTTCCTGGTGTCAAATACTTGTTCATATGCAAAGAATGTTTAGTATGAGAAATATAATTCTAATGCAAAGTTCATGTTTGCCTTGAAGTTTAAAGAAGAAAATTTTGAAAGGATGTCAAAACATCGATTTTTTGTGAAAGGTGGTGTGATACCAACTCAAACATTTTTAGCAAAACTCCTAGGAGTCAGTTTACCGTATTCTCATTATAGTATGCTTTCGAATTAACCCTGCTTCAATTAGGACTTTTGAGGGTTGTAACGTGGCCAGGTTCACGGTTTTAGGAAAAAAAGATTTTTAGGCTCAAAATTTTATTGGTGCCCACCCTCTTCGTGATGTTCTCCAACCTAAGTTCAGTTAACTCGATGTGAGTATTCATCCTTCAAGAGGAGTTTGAGACGATTGAGGAATTAATTAGGTATTTGGACATGGAAGTCACTTTACCTTTCATATTTTGTGTCTGATCATACGACTTGTTCTTTGAATTTATAGTCACACGACTTTGCCCTTTTGTTGACGATCTCTTTTTTGTTTCCCTAACTTTTGCCTGGACAAACTCTTTTGATTTTGATGTCCAGCGGGATGCCCTAATTTTTGCCTAAGTCGCTGGTTTTCAAGTTCGTTGACTTAGCGGGCTTTCTTTTCTCTTTTTCTTTTCGATTCATTTTTTCTCTTTTTTTGTGAACAAGTCGTATGATCCTGAGACGTCTTCGATTTGTTGGAAAGATTGTGATTGCTTCATTTCTTGGTTGACGAGGGATAACCATTTTGGTATTGACTTTCCTCAATCATTTGAAAGATAACCATTGTTGTATCCTTAGATGCATGCTCCTGATAAATTTTGAGTGCTCAACCAGGTTAACTTAACACTACCCTGCCCCTAGGTTAAATGTGAGGGTTTTTTCGTATAGAAAAGAAACTCCTACTTCAAGGCTCAAAGGGGTTGACAAGGGATTAACTTCCTTATATATCCAGTGTTTGGGGATTTGAAACAATGCTTGTACATCATCAATAGGGTTTTACTCGAAAGCACACATTTGTGATTATGAGTATTATATGCTCGTCATTCTCCTTTCGGAGTTATCATGCTTTATCACCGAGAGTTTGGTATCACAAGCAAAGAAAAACATGTTAGAGCGAGAGCGAATGAAATTTTTCACGACAAATATATCCAATGCATTATTATTATAGTTCAAAAACAAACAAGTAATGCATACAAACAGTATTGAATCAAAACAAGAAAGTTTCCGCATGAAAATGCATGAAGATATAGAGATTGCCAATGTTGAAGAGATTTTCTCCATATGGACTTATTGCTTCAGAAGATCCCTTGAGTTAAAGGAAAATATCAAATCTCGCCTGCAGGTGTGAATATGATAGCCTTTGCATCAATTAGGTCTTGAACCTTGTCTCGGACTGGTTGACAATTATCGATTGACTTACCAAGTGCCCCAGAGCGGAAACCAAACCAAGCGTTCGTATCTAAACCTTTAGATTACTTCTAGGGAGAGGATTCCGATGAAGCCACACATGATTTGTGAGTATCCAGCTTTATGGATTTTAGGATGAAGATGAGAAACTCGTTTTCTGGGAACCTGTATGTAAATGCGTATGCAATATTCTCAAGGATCTTTATGGAATTTGGTTTGCAAAATTTAAATGTAGTTACATCTTTGTTGAAGAACTTTGACTTCCATCTTTGAACGTCCTTCTTTAAGAATCAAGCTCACCATATCCAGTGGATCATAGTCTCTGATTCGGGATACCGTACTTTTGAATTTGGAGACATATGGCTAGAGGAAAATAAATCCTCTTGCCCCTTGATAGGAACTGTACCTTTGAGTTTGAAGGCATCTGGCTAGAGGAAAATAAATCCTCTTGCCCCTCAATAGGAACTGTACCTTTGAGTTTGAAGGCATCTGGCTAGAGGAAAATAAATCCTCTTGCCTCTGGATATGAACTGTACCTTTTAACTTGAAGGCATCCGGCTAGAGGAAAATAAATCCTCTTGCCCCTGGATAGGAACTATACCTTTTAACTTGAAGGCATCCGGCTAGAGGAAAATAAATCCTCTTGCCCCTGGATAGAAATTTAGGCTCTTGATAGTCCTTCCATAATAGTACCTGGAAATTATACGCCCTAAATCCCTAAAATCCTTGAAAAAGGTTAGTCAACAGGTTATATAAAAGCATGAGGTAGTATGGACAAGTAAACAAAACCTGCAAGGAAATCAAGTGGTTAAATAACAAACAAGTCACACAAGAGTCCTTAGGTTTAAAGGCCTGCATGAAGTCTGACCAGGTAACTACCCTTCCCCAATAGGTACTTCTAAAGATAAGGATGAAATTAGTAACCAGGTTCTAAAAAGATACTCAGAATTGTCAGCCCCTCTAAAGCACCCTCGGACATGATGCATTCACATCATGCAATGATACTTTAAGAAAGAACCTATCTGAGTTGTAGTATCGGGTAGTGACTAGGCGCTCAACATTTGTCAAGAGTAGCCCCCCACTACGTCCTAATAGCTAAGATGGGTTAAAGGTAACTAAAGGTCCTTGAGATTCGGCGCACCCACATGTATATACATAGACCTCCCTCATTTGAGAAAGCTGTGCATATAGCTATGAAGTCCTAACTCAAGCGTGAACTTCATATTGACTCATCTCCCACATATGTGAAAGAGGTCGCCATGACTATGTCACTCCTATCTTAAGTGTACTCGAATCCGGGTATAAGATTCATCTTCCATTAAAAACCTAAACAACCTTGAAAAGTAAAGCAATCAAAACAAACATTAGTGATCTAAGCCCTAAGGTAAACCCCTCTTTAAAAAGTCCCCAGCAGAGTAGCCAGTTCTGTAACTCGGTGAACTGACTTTTATTTTTATAAGCAACAATGTTGCGGTTAGCAAGAGTCGCCATTGAATTTTATTTTGTCCAATTTTAGGAAAGGTAAAAAGTACAGAAAAAGACCTTTTTGAAAAGAAAACGGGTTCGGGGGGTAAGTTATGAAAAGGGAAGGTGTAAGCACCCTTTTCATCCGTAGTTATCTACGGGCTCTTAATTTGCTTAGCTCATGTTTGTTTGTTTTGAGTTGAAAAGGGGCGTAAGGACATTAGCATAAATGCGTAGCCTTAGTTTTTGAAAAAGTAATGAAAAGATGTTTTTTAATTGAGCTAGGAAGATTAAGAGCACTACCCTAAATAGTTGGTCTTTTTCTATGCTTTTTAAAGTTCCTATGGACGTGCGGGTCATCGAAGGGTCATCGAGATCGTTGAAGGCAACAAGTAGAGGTACCTTTAGCAATGTTCGGAGGGACAATCATCGTTTCATAGACAACCATTCGAGGGACCAGATCATATCATCGTAGGCAACATCGTGGGTCATTGAGGGACTTATGATCTTTGCGATGATTTTTAATCAAGGGACTTTTGCTAATGGGTACCTCTACATTCGAGGGACACGACCTTATTTCGAAAGGCAACCAAGAGGGGCGTACCTTAGAGGTGAGTGAGTGCAAAAAGTGTATTCAATTCAGATATTTTATTTATCTTGATTATGGTTAGCTAACGTTAAGTTAATTAGTCTTGCCATACACACCCTAGTTACTAGCAGTTGAATATATACAGGAAAATAAAGTGCGGAATGTAAAGTCCTACGCTATTACATGGCTTCGGGAGGGGGATTACAAGTTTAAAATTATTACAATAAACTCGAATGGAGATTAAAGCCGAAATAAAAAGTATAAAATATTGAGTATGAATTTGCGAATCTCCATGAGAATAGTTCAATAACACGAATGCACCTTGCAACAAACAAAAAAATATTACGCATGAATAGAATGGTAAAAATATTAACAACTATTAACCAAAATTATTTAAAGAAAATATAAAACTAAACATACTAAAACTCTAAGGGAAATTAGAGTAAACAACATATTTTTGAATTTTTTATACTTAAATAAAAAAAAAGTTAACTAAAATAAAATATTTATATATATATATATATATATATATATATATATTTGTATTATTTATAAAACTAAATTAAATAGTACAAATGACACATATTTTTGTGTTTTTTTTTTTAAAAAAAAGAAGGTTATGTTAAACTTAAATTTGAAATGATATAAAAAAGAGAGTTTGAAATCAAAAAAAAAATATTAAGTCTAAATCTAACAAACCTAAAAAACTAACGTGAAGTTTTTCATTAAAACATAATAACCCTCTCTCTGAAGAGGAGAAAACGAAAGAAGCAAAAAAAGAGGGGAAAAGTGGGATAGACAGGAACATGAAAAAGCGTCTCCGATGATTGGCAAAGCGTTTCTTCCATCTAGCGCCTAAATTGGAACCATTCCTCAATTCGATTTTGGTTTAAACTCCTGGCTTTAGGGTTCAGGGACCTTATCGAAGGGTTGTTTTGGTTCGGATTTAGGGCAGTGGGTTCGCCGATTTTCTGGGTTTCAATCATCAACTGTGCTGGGTTTGGGTCTGTTTCGCTTCATCTCTGCTTGTTTTGTCTCGTTCTTGGGTCGAGTGTCTGGTCTTCTACAGGTCGCGTGAGGTTCTTGTCATGGGTGGCCACACACTGCAAAAGGAAGAGGTTTGGAAGACTGCTAAGAAGAAGGTTTTCAGGAATTGGGTTCCTCTGTGGGACACTTATTCGAAGGGTAAGAAGTCAGAGGGCATCAAGGTTGACTCTATTTTCATCTCTCACTTTCCAGAAAGATGTAAAGCAAAGGATCTATATGAGGTTTTAGGATGTATAGGGGAAATCTATGAAGTTTCAATTGCCCCTAGGAGGGATAGATTGGGGAACCGGTTCGGTTTTGCTAGATTCTCTGATGTGATTGACTCTAGATTGCTGGCAGTGAAAGTTGATAACGTAATGTTCGACGGGAAGAAGATACACGCTAATGTACCACGGTTTGAGAGGAAGAGTAGGGAAGCAGTGGCTGATAGGTCGGGGTTCTGTAGGAATGACTCTTTTCAAGTGAACCAGAAGCGTTTTTTAGGGTCTGGTAGGAGGGTGGGAGAGAGTTTCAGAGACAGTAGATCTTTTGCTGAGGCTTTGTCTGATAAAGCTGTTGTTTGTAGGCAAGCAGCCTCCTCGGTTAGCTTGGATTTTTCGTCGAAGGAGTGTATTAGGACTCGTTTGCACAAGGCTTTTGTGGGAAATTTGAGGTGTTCTGGCGCAGCAGGTAGCATTCAGAGGTGCATAGAAAGAGCCGGTTTCTTCGCGATCATAGTGACGCCGTTGGGTGCTAACAAATGTTTACTGGAAGAAGGTGAAGATGGCATCTTGGAGGCATTCATTAAGGAGGGTGAAGAATGGTGGAAAGATTGGTTTACAGATATTGCTCCCTGGAAGTTGGAAGATGTGGACTCGTCGCGTGCGACATGGTTGAACATTTACGGGATTCCGCCTCTAGCGTGGAGTGGGGAATTTTTTTCGAGTCTGGCTGCTTTGATGGGGAGTTTGATTAGTATTGACTCTAATACAGCAGAAGGACATTCCATGGAGATGGCAAGGATTCAGATATCTTTGGGGATAGAGGTCAAAATTCCAGAGACAATGAAGGTCAAGATTGATGGGATCCTTTTTTTGCTGATGATCAAGGAGGAATCGCCGACTAATCGAGCTCCGCCAGGTATTCCTCGTAATCTTTTCCCTGGTCCAGAATCTTCGGATTCTGTGTGTTCTGATGATTTTAGGAATAGCGATGATTCTGGGAGGAGTGTGTCGAGGTTTATAGAGAATTCTTCTTCTGATAGTATTCAAGACTTTTCCCCTTGTGAGGTTCCTGTTAATTCGGTGGAATGTATTCTAGAACCAGTTGCTGTTAATTCTAGTGCTGGGAGAAGAATTGTAGAGAAGAAGTTGGCTGGAGGGTCTGTTCCGAACACAGGCAGCAATTCTGTATCGGTTTTCAGTGCTGAGAAGGAGGGATCTTCTTCCTCGGAGCATGTGTCGTGCACGGTTGAGATTGGAGCGGCTGAGTTGCTGCCTCGACATTCTAGTAAGTCAGAATTGTTGGGGTCTTTTGATTTGGCGCTTAAAAAGGTTAGGAGGGAGGGTTCGGGTAAGAAGATCTTGTTGGAGGAAGGAGGAATTTCAACTTCGATTGACTCAGTTTATTCGAATAAAGATAAGGAGTTCGTTGGTTGTGCTGTGAAAAATAATAAAAGGAAGGGGAAAGTGGTAAAGTTTAGAAATATGTTGGATTTTGGTGGAGGAAGAAGCTTCAAACACAAATCTAATCTGATTAAGAGGAGCAAGAGAAAGGGAAAGGGGAGGGTTATCTCGAAAGCGAGGGGCGGGATTATCTCGTTGACGAAGGATGTGTCTTGTGAAGGGTGTTACGAATCTCTTTCGGAAAATAATTTTATCGGGCCGAACAATAGTAAACAATGGGAGAAAGTGACCAAAGACGATGAAGTTAAGATGAGGACGGCGTTTGAAGATTTGGGTCTTAGAAATTTGAAGCATGGTTGCAACTCTAGTTGTTTAAACAATGACTCCTTAAAGGAGGATATTGAAAAAACAATGTCAAAGAAGGAGAATATCTCATCTTGGAAATGATTATAGTTTCTTTTAATATTCGTGGAGGCGGTAACGCCCTCAAGAGAAGGAGGATTAGCTCTATTTTAAAGAAGGGAGATGCGGACATTGTTTTGATCCAAGAAACAAAGTTATCTAATATGGAGGATTTTGTGGCCAAGGGTATGTGGAGTGGTATGGATGTCGGTTTTTCGTTCTCTAATTCCGTTGGCTTGTCGGGAGGGATCCTAACTTTGTGGAGGACGGATAGGATGGAGGTCTTGTGTAGTTTTAAAGGTGAGGGATATATAGGCATTAAAGTTTGTTGGAAGGACAATTATTATTATGTGGTGAATGTCTATTCTTCTTGTTTTCTTTTCAAGAAAAAAGAATTATGGGACAATTTGATAAAAATGAAAGCTCTTCTCTCGGATGGTGAATGGATTATAGGCGGGGATTTCAATGCGACAAAAAATAATCGGGAAAGGAAAGGAAGGTTAGAAAGGGAGGTTGATAATGGTTCGGGTCTTTTTGGCAAGTTTATTCATGATATTGATTTAGTGGATGTGCCTTGTAAAGGCAAGAATTTTACGTGGTATAGCGGTAATGGTTTGGCGATGAGTAGAATTGACCGGTTTTTGGTATCGGAAGTGGTGGTGGATAGATGGGGGTTGGTGGGCCAATTAGTGGGGGAGAGAGATATATCGGATCATTGCCCGGTGTGGTTGGTGAAAGATAATATCAATTGGGGTCCAAAACCATTCAAATTTAATGATGAATGGTTTTCTTTGAATTCTTTCTTACCGTTTGTGGAGAAGGAATGGAATGAAATAAAGGTCGAAGGAAGAGGAGATTTTGTGCTAAAAGAAAAGCTTAGACTTCTAAAAAAGAGAATTCTTTGGTGGAATAGATCGGTGTTCGGGAAAATCGATTTGGAGTTGGAGGGGAATGTGAGGGATATAAACGTGGTTGATTCTACTTTGGAGGATTTATCGGAGGAGTTGATAGGAGATTCTATAACAAGTAGGAACGTTGCCAACAAGAGATTTTGGTTGAATTTGCGGATTAAAGAGAACATGTTAGTCCAAAAATCTAGACTAAAATGGTTGAATGATGGCGACTCAAATAGTAGTTTTTTTCACAAGGTGGTGAAAGAAAAAAGAAGGCAAAATCATATAGGTCCTTTAATCTCAAATGGTGTTGTGGTGGAGAAGGTGGAGGAGGTTAGGGAAGAAGTAACTAAGCACTTTTCTAATAAATTCAAGGAGGTGGATACGGATAGGTTGCTTCTAGAAGGGATGGACTTTAAGAGAATTTCTTCCGTTGATATGGAAGCTCTTGAAAGTCCTTTTCAAGAAAAGGAAGTAAAGGAAGCTATTTGGAGTTGTGGAAGTACTAAGAGCCCGGGCCCGGATGGCTATTCTTTCATGATTTTAAAGAAGTGTTGGCACATTCTAAAGGAGGATTTTATGAATTTCATAAATTACTTCTAGACCGGAGGAAGATGTTCCAAAGCTATTGTCTCTTCTTTTTTGACTTTGGTGCCGAAATCTAATAATCCGATCTCTTTGGATGATTATAGACCTATTTGCCTAGTGGGGTGTATGTATAAAGTAGTCTCCAAGATTTTAGCGGGAAGATTGAAAATTGTGCTTCACTCGGTTATCTCTTCTTGTCAAAGTGCTTTTGTTCCGGATCGTTATCTTCTCGATGGGGTGTTGGTGGCAAATGAGTTGGTGGATTTTGCAAAGAAAGAGGGACGTAGTTGCCTCTTTTTTAAAGTGGATTTCGAAAAGGCCTATGATAATGTTTCTTGGAACTTTCTAAGATACATGCTAAATAGGATGGGGTTTGGTCCAAAGTGGAAAAGGTGGATGGAAATGTTGATCTTTCAAAGTAGTATGTCGGTGTTAGTTAATGGAAGTCCGACTAAGGAGTTTGAGGTGGAGAAAGGTCTTAGACAAGGAGATCCTTTATCGCCTTTCCTCTTCGTTATTGTTGCCGAAGGTTTGGCGGGCCTTGTGAGGAAATCTAGCGAGATTGGAGAATTTAGGGGGATGGGCATTAATGGTAGTAGTACGGTGGATATTCTCCAATTCGCGGATGACACTTTGATGGTGGGGGAAGGCTCTTGGAGGCAAGTGTGGGCTATCAAAGTGGTTTTAAAAGCTTTTGAGTTGGCTTCGGGTTTGGGGATTAATTATCATAAGAGCAAATTGATTGGTATTAATTTGACTAATAATTTTCTCGATGCCGCTTCGTATGTTCTTTCGTGTAGAGTGGAAGAAAGTAAATTCTTGTTTCTTGGTATTGTAATTGGTTGTAATCCGAGGAGTTTCTCATCTTGGACTCATCTCTTGGCTAAGATGAAGAAACGTCTATCGGGTTGGAAGAACCGCTTTCTCTCGTTGGGAGGAAGGATCACTCTTTTGAAATCCATTCTTGGTTCGCTTTCCATCTTTACTATGTCTTTTTACAAAATGCCGGTTTGTGTTGCTAAGGAATTTACAAGGATGCAAAGTAATTTTCTTTGGGGAGGTGTGATGGATGACAACAAAAGGAGGATTCATTGGGTTAGTTGGAAGGACGTGTGTCTACCTCTCGACAAGGGAGGGCTCGGTATTAAAAATATTTTGACGTTCAATTTGGCTCTTCTTAACAAATGGAGGTGGAGGATTTTAGAAGGACGTAATTCGGTGTGGTATAATATTTTGAAAGCTCGATATGGTGACATCTCTTTGAAGAGTTTTGGTGGAGGTATGTTTCCTTGTTCTTTACCATCTTCTTCTTCTTCTTCTTTTTCTATTTGGTGGAAGGATCTTATGTCATTAGGGAAGGAAGACTATACCGATCCTTTTGTGTCTTTTTGTCGGTTCAAGATTGGGAATGGATTCTCAACCCCATTTTGGGAGGCGAGATGGGGCAATGAGGTCTCTTTGAAAGAAAAATTTCCGGTGTTATATTCGATTTCTAGTTTGAAGATGGTGTCGGTGGCGGGTATGGGTGGTTGGGTTAATGGTTGTTGGAAGTGGGGTGATTGCGGTATAAATTCTCTTCATCTTTCCGAACCTTCTCTTAGAATGGTTTTTGATTCTTTTCGTAATTACATTGAGGATTTTATGGTGGATTTAGAGAGGAAAGATGAGATTGGTTGGGACTTAACCGTGGATGGATCCTTTTCGGTGGCATCTTGTTATAATTGTTACGCGGATAATGTTATACCGTTGGGACCGCCCAATAGATACGATAATGCGTTAGCCTTGATTTGGAAGATGGAGGTCCCTTATAAAATTAAGGCTTTTGGTTGGAGGCTTCTTATTAATAGGCTCCCAACAAAGGATCAATTAATTCATAGGAACATTGCTTTGTCTTCGGATAATACTTTTTGTGTTTTTTGTGGTATTAATCCGGAAAATAGAGAACATTCTTTTTTTGGGTGTAATTCGGTGGAGATAGTGTGGAGGGAGGTAGCGGTTTGGATTGGAAAGGAAGTAGGAGAGTTGGATAAAGATTGTTTGTCAAGTTTCTCGGATTGGTCCCTTTTTTGTAAAAAAAAAGAAGGTGAAAGGAGGAAAAATAGGTGTAGTTTGGTTAGCAACCGTTTGGTTCCTTTGGCTAACTAGGAATGGAATTTGTTTTAGAAATGAAGTTTGGAATGTGAATAATACGGTATGGGGTATTAAATCTTTGACTTGGAAGTGGAGCTTTATAGGGGAAATTACTCATTCCATTTGTAGTTTTTACGAATTTAACAAAGATCCTTTGTTATATCTTTCGTAATTCAAATTGATTTGTAATTTTCTTTTTGCGGATCTTGTCCGTTCTTGTGTAAAAAGGCTTTGAAAACCCTTAGTTCTCTTTATTAATATATCCTTGCTTACAAAAAAAAAATAATAACCCTCTCTCTTTTTCTTATAGAGAAAAAACAATTAAAGTGGTTTATGTTTTGACTTTTCAAAGGTGGTATTTTCCATCCATTTAAATCATGACAAGTGGCACTTCTTTTTTAATTAAAAAGAACAAACTAACACAATACGGATTGTTAATATACAATTAATGGTTAGAAGAAAACGTGATCAAGCAAGTTCTCAACCTCTTCTCATCTCTCTCGTGAAAGAAACAAAACAAACAACCATCCATTTTCAAAATAGTCATTCTCACACCTTAAAGCAAGACAAAAATTGATTATGAATAAATAAAATCTCAAAACCAAGAGATTACCGGCACCGATATTTTTGTGCGGAGGTGTGGCGTGCGCGGCTGGAATCCGCGGTGAATGTCGGCAAGTGCGGCGGCGGATGGTTGCGGTCTGTGAATTGTCAGATGCAGTTGATTCGCGTCGACGGAGGTTGGATGGTGTTGCGTTGTTGCCGGTTTCAGATTTGAGTATTTTCTTTGAATCCATGGCTGGTCGTGTATTTATCTTTCAGATTCAGCTTTACTGCAAAAAAATAAATAAAGAACATGGTTATTGTTAGCATTGTGTTGTTGTTTGTATTATGATGGGGTTATTGTTTTGGTTGTGAGTGTAACGAAAGTTTATGATTTAATTTTGTTAGAGGTTGAATTGGTATTTTATGGTTGGATTGACTTATGATTGAATGAGGATTGAATGGAGATGATGTTGTTGATGATAGAAGATTAGTGTACGAAGGAATTTGGAGTTTTATTTGATTGAAACTGTTGGAAGGTTTTGTTATGATGTTATGTTGGAAAAAAAAATAGTGAAAAGGTTAGTGATGAGTGAATACAGTGGATAGGTTACAAATGTGAAATGGATGGATTAGTTTGGGATCAATGGTTGAGAATTTGGGCGGAGTGTTTGTACGTGGAAAAAGTTGTGTGGAATATTTCTTTTTTAGTGAAAGTTTGTACTAAAACTAAAACCTGCAGATTTTTCTTGAGATAGAGGTTAGGGGTGGTGTTTATACGTGTGAGGGAATAACAGAGTATCTCTATAAGTTAGGATTGTTATGCATTTATATTACAAAAATTAGGTTAAACAATAGAAAAGGAAAATTTATTTTTTCATTAAAATCATTAATACAAATTTTATTTACATTGATTTTGGTATCTTAAATTATCTTAGCTTGCTCACCAAGACAAACAAAATATTTAAAATGACCAGCCAAAATTAACATATTTTTTATTTTAGATTTTTGAGCTATAAAATGCATAAAATCAATATTTAAATGAAAAAATTATATTTTAAAAATACTCCTAAAATAGAAAACGAAAATAATACTTTAAATAATAAAAAAAACTTATTTTTGTGATTTTTGAATAAATGGAAAAAGTGTCAGTAATGGGATTCAAACTCGCGACCTTGCACCCGCAAAACTTGCTTCCTTACCAATTGTGCTAAATTATTTATTTGAACTAAAAGCTAATTAAAAGTATATGAAGCATCAGCCATCATTTTGCTATTTATTAAAATATAAATAATTTAAGAGTAAATCATTATATTTTAAAATAGACTTTAAACCGAATATTTATAAAATTCAGGATGTCAATGTAAATGAATCCAATGTTTTATAAAAATTCAATTTTTGAAAATAATTTCGAATTTTTGAAAAGTGTGGGCAAATTTTGGGGTATGACAGCATGTCCGAATAAAAAGGAGATGCAGTAGCTCCTTCCACCAAATAGGTATCCAAGACTTCCCCAAATGGAGGTCACCACTTCCACTAGTTCTACCAATCCTTAAATGGGTAGCTTCTCCCGTCTCAAGGTACACCAGAACGAGTAGGAGTGTAACACCTTGTCCATCTGAGTACCGCCCAGGCCAGAGTAATTAGAAAGATCTAATATCTCTGTCCAAACTCTCAAAGGTCTTCCATCAGATCGCTTCTCAATCCATGTCTGCTACTGGTATCCTGATATCGAGAAACAAATTCCTAACAGCTCCAAGATCATCTCCATCATGGATCTCTCATACTTCATTCCTACTCAGTTGCTTCATGGACTTCCGTCATTGCTACCGGGATGCAGAGAGAGTTCACTATGTCCAACCGAAATCTTATAACTTCCAAACGTCTTAGACCCTATCATGACAATCGAGTCGTCAATAATTTCGTGATAAATGCTCCTCTTACGCCTAACAATCCCAACATTCCCTCAACTTAACCGACATCGACTACTCTAGCTTAAGTTGCTTCGAACCTTACACATCCTCGTGGGGGCTCAACCGTGACCCTATCCATCATATATGCAGTCAGTGAGGTGATCAGGCTCAACGACTGAATACTACGATAGTAGCAATTGAAGGAGTGAAAAACACTTAGAAACGGGGGGATTGAATAAGGGTTGTTTCATGAAAGTTCTGGTATGACAGACTCAGGATGTCATTCACGATGTCAAGACATCTGGTCTGTTATTAATGTAGCAGAGGCAGAAATATCCCTCAACTTTTAATTACTTATAAGAAGGAGTCATTGAGAGCTGCGATCACATATGTTCAGTCAACATAACTAGATTGTAAAGTTTAAATGGCTATGTACAGGAACAACTAACACTTCTGAACCTGATGTTATACACGATGTCATAATATCCATGACTGAACAAATAAGACAATGCAGAATATAAATAACACAATTAATTATTAACCCAGTTCGGTCTAACTACCTACTTTGGGGGCTACCAAGCCAGGAAGAAGATTTATCTATCAGTAGTACTATTTTATGTAAACAACCTCAGGTTTACAGATCAACAACCTTTGGTTTACCTAGTCACTACCCATTGCAACCTTTATCTTAGACATCTGTAACACCCCATATTTTCTAATTTTAATTTAATTGGAAATTAAATTATCATTTGGAATTATTTAATATTTTGTTGAATTAATTGAAGGAATTATGGAATATTGACCTTTGGGCCAAGTGTGGTATTTAGTAATAAAGGGGTTTGTCATACCCCAAAATTTGCCCATACTATTTCTCTTGTTCAAACTCAAGTCAAGGTACAAAGCTCAAAGCATACTCTCCTAAACAATGAACCCCCGAATTAGGGTTTTGTCTCTCTCCAAGTAAAATCAGGTTCTGATACCCACGATGGACTCCATGGCCTCTCATATGATTCAAATAATCCTCACGCCAAGTTTCAAGCCCCGATTCAAAAGATTGGTCACTCAATTGTTCAGAAAGTCAACAGTCGACTAAGTTAACCTAAAAGTCAACTGTGGTCAAAGTAAAGTCAAAACCCCTGTTTTTTTGTCAAGATCCTCATATTGAAGTATCATTCACCATTTGATAAAGAACTGATCATGGTTCATCAAGGAAAGATCAAAAATCAACAAATCAAAAGGTTTCTAAATTAGGGTTTGTATAGGAGAAAGTCAACTGAACTTTGACCAGCCATAACTCCTACACGGAACTTCAGAAATTTTCCATCCAAATCTCTTTTGAAGGAAATTTGATTCTCTACAAATTTGTCTCTCACATGCCAAGTCTAGAAATGCTTCATTTGAGAGATATGGACTAAAACATTATAGGTCCTTTTCAAAAGTCAACAAAAAGTCACTTTTTTCAAAAGGACATAAAATGAGCATGGAAAATATTTTTGATTTGAGACCAAAGACACTGGTTAGAGGACTCTCTACGGTTTCTAAAAAGTCCTAGAACACTTCCATACCTCAAAAGTTGAGAGAGATATGCTTTGTCAAAGTTGGACAAATTTGAGAGGGAAAATGTGAAATAAAAGGCCTCAAATTGATTTCTTTTGCAAAGGAGCCCAAGTTTTTATGGCCCAAATTTGCTTCCCAACCCATCAAGGAGTTCTAAGTCCAAGTCCATGAATATTTGATTTTTATTGAATTTTTTATTGAATTTTTATTCATTTAAAAATACGATTTAAATCAAATAAGTGAAAAAAAATAAAAAGATTTGATTTGTTTCTATTATCCAATCAATTTTAATCATTCAATGGGCTAAAATATGAGGAAAATTCGTTGTAATAGAGATTGGAAAGAAAGGGATAAGATTTGAGCCAAAATTGGAAATCTTCATTCAAGGATTCAATCAAATATCAATTTTACAAATTACAAAGATTGAGTCCATATTTGTTGACCTAAGATTCTCCTTATAAGTATCTGAATAGGTTTAAACGAAAGGAGGAGGGGGTGCAGCCTCAAGAACTCGTACCTTGCTCTCAAAATTTCAAGAAAATTCAGAATTCGGTTTCTACATTGCAGCTCGATTCAAGCCATATAAGGTGTTCCAATCAATCCCTGGGCGTTTTCTAGACGTGATCATATCCTCTCCATCGATTGGAACACTCAGAATCAAAGCCTATAACTCACGGTTTGGCCGATTTTTGTTTATCTCGATTCCATCTTTTCCTGCGTTATAATTGATTTTTGAGTGCATATCTTTGTTTATCTTGATGTGGTAGTTGATTCTGGGCTCTTAATTCATTGTCTCCATGCATAAATCGTGATATGCCATGAACGCCGTTTAGGGTTTTGCTTTAGGGTTTCTTCATACAGGTATAATTAGTACAAATTGAGGACACCATTAGAATCGTGTGAAGAAAACGAGTTCACCTATGGTTTTGTTTTTGATTTTTATGCTTGTATGGAGATTTTGTGAATTCGCAGGTGTGATAGGTACACCCTTTTACAGCTATCCTATTAAAAGCGCTGTAAAAAGGGTATTTACAGGTTTTAGTGAAGAAGATGACGAGCTGTCATCATGTTACTGGCCAGTTTCAAATTCCGCGCGCGTTACCCTACTAACCAATTTGTTTTTTTATTTTATTCATCAGGTGCATATGTATAACAGCGAAACGCATTAGGCCTGGTGGTGTGTGTGCGTATTTGGTCATGTACAAATCGGGGGTTCGACCCCTGCGCATGACAAACTTTTTTTGTTTTGTTTTCTTTAACCATTCATGCAGATCCTATGTGTGATGCGCGCATGTGTTATTACACACCCTCAAGATCCAACCACCAGATCTGCATCGTCTTGAATCCAGCACCCCAGGATTAGGGGACTATCATATGGACATTCATTCTCACCACACTGAATCACCAAGCTAAGTTTCTTCTCATTCTCTTTTTTTTTATTACTATTTATTTATTTATTATTTATTATTTTCTTATATATACATATATTTGTATATCTATGTTTAAATAATAGTTTTGATCTTAATTTCTTTTTTCACAAATAACAAATTTTATTTATTTTATTTATTATATTCATTTTATTTTATTTTTTTAATTATTTAAATTAGATTCATTTATTTAAATTTCTTTATAAAACCATAATTAATTTGTTTTGATTAACAAAAATTATGAGAATGCTTTCTTGTCTGATTAAAATTTTCTTTTCCTTGATTTAATTAATTAGGTTGCGAAACCAATAATTAATTAAATCGATCACTGATTTTTATTCACGCCCGAATCAGGGTTTGCGAGAACATGCCATACACTGAAGTATTTGTTTTTTTTTGTGCCTTTTTCAGGGTTGCTCTTCAAATACGCTCCGACAACGCGCCACATCAAATACGAAGCTAAGTATTCGTTCATTTAAATTTCAAAGTCTATTTTGTTTCCTTTGACTTTAGGGTTTGCCCTTATATTTTTGAACTGTGCGTACATTCACTTCACCTATTTTTTGCCTTTGTCATTTTCAGGGTTAACCCCCGAGGCTTCCTCCGCCTGTCAACCATGTCAGATCAAATCCAAATGCAAAGCTAAGTATTGTTTTTTTTTTATTATTAATTTCTTTATCCTTTATTTTTATTAGGGTTAACCCTAATTACCCCCGAACCGATAATGCACTCACCCCTCTGTTTATTCTTTCTTTTCCAATTTTCAGGGTTTGTCGACTGCCAAAGCTACGAGTATTGGTAACCCTAAACCCTATCCTCAATTATTACTTGTGTTAAAACTTTTGCTTTTTAATTATATCCCGCTGGTTTCAATTCCCCTCTCCTCCGCTGGTTACAATTTCCCTTCCCCGTATTGCTTTAATTGTGTTGTCTATATTGTTGTGGTTAGTAATTTTAGGGAGTGTAACTCTGAACTAAATTAGAATCACCTAATTATAAGACAATATAATTAAATATGATCACGTGATTGGTGCACACACGCACACTTTTGGGGTAACCTCTCTTTTGCCTGTTGCTTGTTGCCTGTTGCCTTGCGTATTTTTTGCAGAATAGCCAGTCCCTCGAATACGAGGATACCTTAGCCAGTTGCCTCGATTAAGATCTTGGTCCCTAATGATACTGCCTTCGATATACATGATCTCGACCCTCGAAAGTTGCCTACGAAAAGGCTAAGGTATCCTCTGGTTGCCTACGAAAGGCTATTCTGATCCTTCCCCTTAGACTACCTGCCTCTCTATGGCATGGGTCAGTCTTATGGCGAACGATAATGCGATGACCCTTCAACCTCCAAACGAAAGGCTTCCTGCCCTCTTATGGAAAGGATAGATCCTTTCATCCTGAAAGGCTAAAAGAAACCTCATTTTCAAAACTTAAAGGTAATTGCCCCTAATTGCTTTGCCTTGCTCTAAACTTTTGTTATATTCTTTCTCATAATTCTTCAAAAGGGCTACGCTCAATTACGAGCTAAAGTCCCTATCTTTTTCATCTACTTTTCTAAAAAAACAAAGAGCAAAGCAATTAAGAGCCCATGGAAAACCATGGATGCAAAGGGTGCCTTACACCTTCCCTTTGCATAATTACCCCCCGAACTCAGTTTTTCTCAAAAAGGTTTTTCTCTGTTCTTTTAGCCTTTCTAACCTGTTTGGATAAAATAAAAGTCGGTGGCGACTCTTGCTTAACCGCGACATTTTCGATTATAAAAGTCAGTTCACCGTATTACAGAACTGGCGACTCTGCTTGGGATTTATTTCGATAAAAGAGGGGTTACCTTAAAAGTTTAGGATTCACCTTAAATGTTTTCTATTGTTTGCTTTGTTTGCTTTATTTTTGCAGGGCTGTTTTGGGTATTTTGCTGTGTGAAAGATCCTAACCCGGATCTGAGTATCTTAGGTAAATGGCATGAGATCAATGAGACTGCACAGCGTATACTGATGTGGTTGATCTGATGGCCATCGTTAGTGTGACACATTGGTTTGTCCTGGTGTTCCTTGGGATCCGACCTGAGGAAATGCTTGGCTGCCGCGTGGTGTCATTAAGCACTAATTCGCCCTTAGAATCTTAGTCGAACTTGACTTTGGCCTTTTAGAAAGTAGCGAGATGGCTGGCTTTGGTTCCGACTGAAGTCGGTTGATACTCGAAGCTACACTCATATGGACTGGACTTTCAGGACCTTTTCGGTTGGCAATTCGATTGCCGAACTGAGATAAGCGCCTTCGAGAAAGGTCAATGATATGAGCTCCCTAGAACCCGATCTTTATATAGGACAGGTTTGAGCCGACTAAACTTCAGGGGGAGGGTACTTACCTACGAACTTCATGCAAGCCTCTAAACCTAAGGGCACTTGTGTGACTTGTTTGCATTTGCTACTAACCTTTGTTTCTTTGCAGGTTTTGTTAAAAGACTTGTTTGCCCTCACTATTCCATGATGTGCCTAATGAGCTGAATTCGCATAACACACTAATCTTTGTTTCCTTGCAGGTTTTGCTAAAGGACTTTTTGCCCTTCCTATCCTACGCTTAATGCATTGCACTCGCATAACATCATGACATCATAACATAGCATGTTAACTAACCCTTTCAAGGATCTTAAGAATTTAGGGCGTGCAATTTCAGGTGCTCTTATCAAGGACTGAATACCTATCTAGGGGCAAGAGGATTTATTTTCCTCTCGCCACATACCTTCCAATTCAGAGACTCGATACCTATCAAGAGGCAAGAGGATTTATTTTCCTCTGGCCATGTACCCTCAAATTCAGAAGTATCCCGAATCAGAGGCGATGACCCACTCGATATGGTGAGCATGATTCTCTAAGAAGGACGTTCAAAGACGAAAAAAGAAGTTCTCCAACACAGATGCGACTCCATTTAAATGTTGCTAACTAAATTTCTAAAGATCCTTGAAAACATTCCATTTGCACTCATAACAGCACATAACAGGTTTCTTACAATAGGTCTCTCATCCTTCCTCGCTGTTTATTTCAGCATCATGAATCTCGAACAATCTGTCAAAAATCTTCAGGCTCAGAATAATCAGTTCCAGAAAATAATTTTTCACTTGGCCAAGGGGCAAGAAGAATTGAAGGCACTCCTATTCTTGGGGTACAATTACAATACGAGATGCGCTTATTATTCGAACAATCCTGATTATGGTGTAAAGGATGGTAGACCGTTGAAGCGTGCGATTAAAGATTTAATCATGACACTCAAATCGGAAAAGACCACGATAACAAAGTCACGACAACTGAGTCACGATAATGGAATCACGACAACTAAGTCACGATAATGGAATCACGACAACTGAGTCACGATAATGGAATCATGACAATTGAGTCACAACAATCAATTCACTCATATGATCCAGACGCTCATGGCAATCAAGCCAACAAAATCTAACACCTACATTCCTGACTATAAACCCAATGCGAGGTGCGCGTACCATTCCAACAGTCTTGGACATTACACAAACAATTGTTGGACATTAAAGAATAAGATTCAAGATCTGATCAATGACGGAGAAATCAAATCCAACCCTCCTGAAACCCCTGTGGTGATCACCGCTCTTATGCCTAGTCATGACATGATTGATTGACGTCTCGACGGACGAACTTTTGGATCATTAGATCTAATTTCATTTGCAAGTTCTTTCCTGTTTGTTTAAACATTCGACTCATGATAGACATTATTTGTTTTAATAATCATCATCAGTGCATTGCATATATTTGTCTTGAATAAATTATTTCGCTATCACTCATTTTAAATTATGTCTCTACTTTGCATATGTTTTCTGATATTTAACTCCTGTTAAAGCTGTATGCCTTTCGAGGGAGGATGTGTTAGAACAAGATTTGTTCTGATCAATTATCTTAGTTTTGATGATAACAATAATATGAATTTTGCTTAAGATAATATGGTACTCTAATCCAATGCAATTTCCTTTTCAGGAAATATATAAAGAGTATGCATAATTCAGCGCTCAGAAGCTTTGTCTCAAAGGGTTCAGCATGCAACATCAGAACATGGTCTGGCAAGACATCAGAAGATGGTCGAAGCAGAATCAGAACATGGGTCTATGGAAGCATCAGAAGAACATGAGATCAGAAGCACTGAAGTTCTGATGGTATCACGCTCAGAAGCACTTCAAGGTCAGAAGATCAGAAGATGCTTTGCACCAAGCTGTTTGACTCTGATGGTATTCAAACGTTGTATTCACAAACATCAGATCAGAAGGAAGTACAAGTGGCAAGCTACGCTGACTGACAAAAGGAACGTTAAAAGCTACTATAGGCAACGTCAGTAGACACAGCGTGAACAAGGCTCGAGGTAATTGACAAAAGCGTATAACATTAAATGCGATGCTGTACGGAACACGCAAAGCATTAAAAGCACTCAACGGTCATCTTCTCCAACGCCTATAAATATGAAGTTCTGATGAGAAGCAAGGTTAACGATTCTGCACAAAACAACTCATATTAACTTGCTGAAACTCTGTTTTATTCAAAGCTCAGAATCTTCATCTTCATCAAAGCTCACTACATTGCTGTTGTAATATATTAGTGAGATTAAGCTTAAACGTTAAGAGAAATATCACAGTTTGTGATTATAGCTTTTAAGAAGCAATTGTAATACTCTTAGAATTGATTACATTAAGTTGTAAGGAACTAGAGTGATCGTGTGGATCAGAATACTCTAGGAAGTCTTAGAAGTTATCTAAGCAGGTTGTAACTAGAGTGATCGTGTGGATCAGAATACTCTAGAAAGTCTTAGAGGGTATCTAAGCAGTTGTTCCTGGAGTGATCAGTGTGTGATCAGAAGACTCTGGAAGACTTAGTTGCTGACTAAGTGGAGAACCATTGTAATCCGTGCGATTAGTGGATTAAATCCTCAGTTGAGGTAAATCATCTCTGCGGGGGTGGACTGGAGTAGTTTAGTTAACAACGAACCAGGATAAAAATAACTGTGCAATTTATTTTTATCTGTCAAGTTTTTAAAGCTACACTTATTCAAACCCCCCCTTTCTAAGTGTTTTTCTATCCTTCAATTGGCATCAGAGCGCCGGTTCTAAGGTGCAAGCACTTAACCGTGTTTAGAAAAGATTCAGGAAGAGAAAAACGCTTCAGTAAAAGATGGCTGATGAAACTGGAAAGTCTACACCTGCATCTACATCTGGCTCTGCTGAGCAACACAACGGTAACAATGGTTATACTAGACCGCCGGTATTTGATGGTGAAAACTTTGAATACTGGAAAGATAAACTGGAAAGTTACTTTCTTGGTCTAGATGGTGATCTATGGGATCTTCTGATGGATGGTTACAAACATCCAGTAAATGCCAGTGGCGTAAAGCTGACAAGGCAAGAAATGAATGATGATCAAAAGAAGCTTTTCAGGAATCATCATAAATGCAGAACTGTTTTGCTGAATGCTATCTCTCATGCTGAGTATGAGAAGATATCCAACAGGGAAACGGCCTATGACATATATGAGTCCTTGAAAATGACTCATGAAGGAAACGCTCAAGTCAAGGAAACTAAAGCTCTCGCTTTAATTCAGAAGTATGAAGCCTTCAAGATGGAGGATGATGAAGACATTGAAAAGATGTTTTCAAGATTTCAAACTCTTACTGCTGGATTGAGAGTTCTTGACAAGGGATACACCAAGGCTGATCACGTAAAGAAGATCATCAGAAGCTTACCCAGAAGATGGGGTCCTATGGTGACTGCATTCAAGATTGCAAAGAATCTGAATGAAGTTTCTCTGGAAGAGCTTATCAGTGCCTTGAGGAGTCATGAAATAGAGCTGGACGCAAATGAGCCTCAAAAGAAAGGTAAGTCTATTGCATTAAAATCCAATATCAAGAAATGCACTAACGCTTTTCAGGCCAGAGAAGAAAATCCTGAAGAATCAGAATCTGAAGAAGAAGATGAACTGTCCTTGATCTCCAGAAGGCTGAATCAACTCTGGAAGAACAAGCAAAGGAAGTTCAGAGGCGTCAGAAGTTCAAAGAAATTTGAACATGGAGAATCTTCTGATGACAGAAGATTTGACAAGAAGAAGGTCATGTGCTATGAATGCAATGAGCCTGGACACTTCAAGAATGAATGTCCAAAACTTCAGAAGGAAAATCCCAAGAAGAAGTTTCATAAGAAGAAAGGTCTTATGGCAACCTGGGATGAGTCAGAAGATGATTCAGACTCTGAAGATGAGCAGGCTAACTGTGCGCTGATGGCGACAGAAGATAACGGATCAGAATCTACATCAGAATCAGATTCTGAAGAGGTATTTTCTGAACTTACTAGAGATGAGTTAGTTTCCGGTCTAACTGAACTTCTGGAATTCAAGTCTCAGATTAGTCTCAAATACAAAAAGCTGAAAAAGCTATTTGAATTTGAAACAAAGAAGCTTGAGTTGGAGAATTCTGAATTAAAAGAAAAACTTTTAAAATTATCCAATAATGTTGGATCTCCTTCTGATTCGGAAAAATCCACTCCTAGTCTAAACCATATTCTGAAAGAATATGATTTAATTTTCAGGAAGTTCTTATCTAGAAGTATTGGCAGAAGTCAGCTAGCTTCTATGATATATGCTGTGTCTGGAAACAAAAGAGTCGGCATTGGTTTTGAGGGTGAAACCCCATACAAACTTGAACCTGTTGATGAAATGAAATTCACATACAAGCCATTGTATGATCAGTTCAAGTATGGCCACTCCCATGATATTAGGCACACTTCACATGCTCAAAGTTTTCACATTACACACACCAAAAAGCATGTGACACAACCTAGGAAATATCATGAAACTCATATTAAAAATTATCATGCTGTTCCTCCTATTGCTTACAATGTTAAACCCAAGTTCAATCAGAACTTGAGAAAATCTAACAAGAAAGGACCCAAGAAGATGTGGGTACCTAAGGATAAGATTATTCCTATTGCAGATATCCTTGGCTGCAAAAAGGACAAAGCACAACATGTCATGGTACCTGGACTCTGGATGCTCACGACACATGACAGGAAGAAGGTCTATGTTCCAAGACCTGGTGCTTAAGTCCGGAGGAGAAGTCAAGTTTGGAGGAGATCAGAAGGGCAAGATAATTGGCTCTGGAACTATAAAGTCTGGTAACTCTCCTTCCATTTCTAATGTACTTCTTGTAGAAGGATTAACACATAACCTCTTATCTATCAGTCAATTGAGTGACAATGGTTATGATATAATCTTTAATCAAAAGTCTTGCAAGGCTGTAAATCAGAAGGATGGCTCAATCCTATTTACAGGCAAGAGGAAGAACAACATTTATAAGACAGATCTGCAAGATCTTATGAGTCAGAAGGTGACTTGTCTTATGTCTGTTTCTGAAGAGCAGTGGGTCTGGCACAGAAGATTAGGTCATGCTAGTTTGAGAAAGATTTCTCAGATTAACAAACTGGATCTTGTCAGAGGACTCCCTAATCTGAAATTCAAATTAGATGCTCTTTGTGAAGCATGTCAGAAGGGCAAGTTCTCCAAACCTGCATTCAAGTCCAAGAATGTTGTTTCTACCTCAAGGCCATTAGAACTCTTGCACATTGATCTGTTTGGCCCAGTCAAAACAGCATCTGTCAGAGGGAAGAAATATGGATTAGTCATCATAGATGATTATAGCCGCTGGACGTGGGTAAAATTCTTGAAACACAAAGATGAGTCTCATTCAGTGTTCTTTGATTTCTGCATTCAGATTCAATCTGAAAAAGAGTGTAAAATCATAAAGGTCAGAAGTGATCATGGTGGTGAATTTGAGAACAGATCCTTTGAAAATTCTTCAAAGAAAATGGTATTGCCCATGATTTCTCTTGTCCTAGAACTCCACAGCAAAATGGGGTTGTAGAACGAAAGAATAGGACTCTGCAAGAAATGGCCAGAACCATGATCAATGAAACCAATATGGCTAAGCATTTCTGGGCAGAAGCAATAAACACTGCATGCTATATTCAGAATAGAATCTCTATCAGACCTATTCTAAATAAGACTCCTTATGAATTGTGGAAGAATAAAAAGCCTAACATTTCATATTTCCATCCTTTTGGATGTGTATGCTTTATTCTGAACACTAAAGATCATCTTGGTAAGTTTGATTCCAAAGCTCAAAAATGTTTCCTTCTTGGATATTCTGAACGCTCAAAAGGCTACAGAGTATACAATACTGAAACATTGATTGTAGAAGAATCAATCAATATCAGGTTTGATGATAAGCTTGGTTCTGAAAAACCAAAGCAGTTTGATAATTTTGCAGATTGTGATATTGACATATCAGAAGTTGTTGAGCCAAGAAGCAACGCATCAGAAGCAGAGCTTCTCAGAAGCAAAGAATCTGAAGATCAAGTATCAGCTTCTCTGGAGAATCTAAGCATTTCTGAAGAACCATCTGTCAGAAGATCATCCGGACTCATCTCTGGTCATTCAGAAGATGTCATTCTTGGAAAGAAGGATGATCCAATCAGAACAAGAGCATTCCTTAAGAACAATGCAGACTGTCAATTAGGTCTTGTATCTTTGATCGAGCCAACTTCTGTTGATCATGCTCTAGAAGATCCAGACTGGATAATTGCTATGCAAGAAGAACTGAATCAGTTTACAAGGAATGATGTTTGGGATCTTGTTCCTAGACCAGATGGATTCAATATAATCGGTACAAAATGGGTCTTCAGAAACAAGCTCAGTGAGAAAGGTGAAGTGGTAAGGAACAAAGCCAGACTGGTGGCTCAGGGTTATAGTCAGCAAGAAGGGATTGACTATACAGAAACCTTTGCACCAGTGGCCAGGTTAGAATCTATTCGTCTATTAATTTCATTTTCCACTCAACATAACATCACTCTCTATCAAATGGATGTTAAGAGTGCCTTCTTAAATGGTTATATAGATGAAGAAGTTTATGTCCATCAACCTCCTGGTTTTGAAGACTCTATGTCTCCTAATCATGTTTTTAAACTAAAGAAATCGTTGTATGGATTGAAACAAGCTCCCAGAGCTTGGTATGAACGCTTAAGTTCTTTCCTTCTGGATAATGGTTTCACTAGAGGAAAAGTGGACACTACTCTCTTCTGTAAAACCTTTAAAAGGGATATTTTAATTTGTCAAATATATGTAGATGATATTATTTTTGGAACATCTAATGCTACACTTGGAAAGGAGTTTGCTGAGTCTATGCAGGCTGAGTTTGAAATGAGCATGATGGGAGAACTCAAGTATTTCCTTGGAATACAAATAAATCAAACATCAGAAGGAACGTATGTTCACCAAACCAAGTATGTGAAGGAACTTCTGAAGAAGTTTAATCTTCTAGACTGCAAAGAAGCCAAAACTCCTATGCATCCAACATGCATCCTAGGTAAGGATGAGGTAAGTAAGAAGGTAGATCAGAAGTTATACAGAGGTATGATTGGATCTCTTCTATATTTGACTGCTTCTAGACCTGATATTTTGTTCAGTGTTTGTTTGTGTGCTAGATTCCAATCAGATCCTAGAGAATCTCATTTAACTGCTGTTAAGAGAATTCTAAGGTATCTGAAAGGTACTACTAATGTTGGCTTAGTTTACAGAAAATCTAAAGAATACAACTTAGTAGGATTCTGCGATGCTGACTATGCTGGAGACAGAATTGAAAGAAAGAGTACTTCAGGAAGTTGCCAATTTCTTGGAAGTCATTTGATCTCCTGGTATAGCAAGAAGCAAGCAACTATTGCTCTATCAACAACAGAAGCAGAATATGTCGCTGCTGCTGGTTGCAGTACACAGATGCTCTGGATGAAGAGTCAGTTAGAAGATTATCAGATATATGAGAGTAACATTCCTATATTCTGTGATAATACTTCTGCTATATGTTTACCTTTAAACATCATTTCATAAGGGACTATGTTCAGAAGGGTGTTATATCTTTAAACTTTGTGGATACAGACCATCAATGGGCTGATATCTTTACAAAACCCCTGGCTGAAGATAGGTTTAAGTTCATTCTGAAGAACATCAGTATGGATTTATGCCCAGAATGAGAAGATGAGAAGTTCTTACGTATGAGTATCTTCTGAAATGAATGTGGATTTCCTTTTAAATCAGAAGTTCTGATTGAAATCTTTTAGAAATTATGATTCGGTTATTACTAACGTTTCATTGTCTAAGTTGATTCAGAACCTCTTTTAAAGCAAAACAGCTGTAACGTTTTATCTCGGGATGGTAAACCTGTCGTTACTATTCATGGATAAGCGCGCGTGCAGTTGAAGGGACGCCGACCATAGGTAACTGTGCTAGTCACCTCATTTGTCTTTATTATCTCTCCTCATGTCACGTAACATTAAATGCTATCCATCATTTGTTTCGTTCTATTTTCTTTTTATGTATTTGCTAGGAATGTTTCTCATCTTGTTAAACATAGGAACCTTTTGTAATTTCTTTTGATTATCAATGAAAAATTTCTTTGTTTTTACATTCCAGTGATTTTATTTGTCGTTTTATTCATCTGAATCTTTTGAAATATTCTTTTTGATGTTATGACAAAAAGGGGGAGAAGATAAATGATAAATGATTTGATTAATCTATAAGTTGCTGGGTAAAGCTCCCACACATTCTCTAACAAGAACTGCAAGTTCTATATGGTTTAAGTGTTTTGCAGGTATAAAGAAGTGAAGAGAATCTTCAAAGCAAACACCAGAAGCAAAACCATAAGAAGTGTTATTCTGTAAAAAGAATAAGCTCATGGAAACTGAAGCAAGCTGAGTGCTGTCAAGCTTTAGAAATCAGAAGCAAGAAAGAAGAATGAATCAGAAGCACTGATAATAGAATTTGATCCATATTTGTCTATTTGCTCTGACAAAATTCTATTTGCTCTGATACATTATTTTAGCCTATATGGCTCTGATACATATCATGTGTTCTAATATACATTTTATGTTCTGACTCGTTCATGCTGACTTTTGTCGTTTAGTTTTTGTTCTGTAACATTTCAGGATGTAGAGATGCTCTGATGATGCTCTGGTACATTCAACAATGTTCTGATACAAATCTAGCATGAAGTGATGTTGGTAGAAATTCAAAGCTCTGAAGCTATCCGAGGGAAGCAGAAATCAGAAGCTGTGAATGTTCTAAAGATCCAGAAAACTCAAGTTCTGAAGCTGTCCTAAATGGAAGCAGAAATCAGAAGCTGTGAATGTTCAGAAGATCAAAGAAATTCAAGTTCTGAAGCTGTCCTAGATGGAAGCAGAAGTCAGAAGCTGTGAATGTTCAGAAGATCAAAGAAATTCAAGTTCTGAAGCTGTCCTAGATGGAAGCAGGAATCAGAAGCTGTGAGTGTTCTAGGGATCTAAAGAAATTCTAGTTCTGAAGCTGTCCAATGGAAGCAGAAGTCAGAAGCTATGAATTCTCTGAAGACAGAAGCTTATGTGATCGTCTCTACCGAAATAATCAGGGAAGTCCTTTATTAAAGTTCTTCGAGTATTTATTTCAGGGGGAGATTATTTGTCTCAGGGGGAGATTGTTAATCTCAGGGGGAGACATATTCATATGCTTATGCTATAGCTGTGTAATTTGTCTTTTGCCGTCTGCTCTTTCTGATCGCAAATTCATATCATTTATATATGTTTTTGTCATCATCAAAAAGGGGGAGATTGTTAGAACAAGATTTGTTCTAATCAATTATCTTAGTTTTGATGATAACAATAATATGAATTTTGCTTAAGATAATATGGTACTCTAATCCAATGCAATTTCCTTTTCAGGAAATATATAAAGAGTATGCATAATTCAGCGCTCAGAAGCTTTGTCTCAAAGGGTTCAGCATGCAACATCAGAACATGGTCTGGCAAGACATCAGAAGATGGTCGAAGCAGAATCAGAACATGGGTCTATGGAAGCATCAGAAGAACATGAGATCAGAAGCACTGAAGTTCTGATAGTATCACGCTCAAAAGCACTTCAAGGTCAGAAGATCAGAAGATGCTTTGCACCAAGCTGTTTGACTCTGATGGTATTCAAACGTTGTATTCACAAACATCGGATCAGAAGGAAGTACAAGTGGCAAGCTACGCTGACTGACAAAAGGAACGTTAAAAGCTACTATAGGCAACGTCAGTAGACACAGCGTGAACAAGGCTCGAGGTAGTTGACAAAAGCGTATAACATTAAATGCGATGCTGTACGGAACACGCAAAGCATTAAATGCACTCAACGGTCATCTTCTCCAACGCCTATAAATATGAAGTTCTGATGAGAAGCAAGGTTAACGATTCTGCACAAAACAACTCATATTAACTTGCTGAAACTCTGTTTTATTCAAAGCTCAGAATCTTCATCTTCATCAAAGCTCACTACATTGCTGTTGTAATATATTAGTGAGATTAAGCTTAAACGTTAAGAGAAATATCACAGTTTGTGATTATAGCTTTTAAGAAGCAATTGTAATACTCTTAGAATTGATTACATTAAGTTGTAAGGAACTAGAGTGATCGTGTGGATCAGAATACTCTAGGAAGTCTTAGAAGTTATCTAAGCAGATTGTAACTAGAGTGATCGTGTGGATCAGAATACTCTAGAAAGTCTTAGAGGGTATCTAAGCAGTTGTTCCTGGAGTGATCAGTGTGTGATCAGAAGACTCTGGAAGACTTAGTTGCTGACTAAGTGGAGAACCATTGTAATCCGTGCGATTAGTGGATTAAATCCTCAGTTGAGGTAAATCATCTCTGCGGGGGTGGACTGGAGTAGTTTAGTTAACAACGAACCAGGATAAAAATAACTGTGCAATTTATTTTTATCTGTCAAGTTTTTAAAGCTACACTTATTCAAACCCCCCCTTTCTAAGTGTTTTTCTATCCTTCAGGATGAAGAAAACGATATCGCAACCTCATACAGTATGCTTTTGAGCAGACTATGCTGACGATGTACAGACATTGTTTCAATTCCTAAACAGTGGAGATATAAGGATGTTAATCCCTCGTCAACCCCTTTGAGCCTAAGAAGTAGAAGTTTCTTTCTGGTATTAATTAAAAACCTTGATCATAACCTGGGGCAGGATAGTTCTCAGTTAATTTGGCTGTGCATTCTATTTTAAGAGAATCATTCAGCACACCTTTCAACAAAGGTTTCAATCACAAACGTTCATCCGCACACATCAAAGAAGTGTTGGAGATGTCAATCAAAATCCAATGATCGTTCATCAATCATTAAGTAAGGCAGTCAATATCTTTCAAAAAAAATGATGAAAACATACATACAAAGAAAAGCCTGCTAAGTCAAAAAAATCAAAAAGAATACTTAGGCAAAAATCAAGGCATCCCGCTGATTGTAAGCCTAAAATAGACAGTTCAGGCGAAATTCAGGGATATCAAAAAGATGAAAAAAGAGAAGTCAATAAATTTCTAAACAACACCATGTTGTGACTACCAAAAGGAAGAAGTGAATGCCATCTCAAAAGTTCTCTTTGCTTGTGAACCATCATCATTATCAAAGGTGCAAATCCAAAAGTCTCCTGGAAACTGAATGCATAAGTTGAAATAACTAAGCTTAGGATTAAAGATCATCACGAAGAGGGGTGGGTACAATCAAATTTTGAGCCTTTATCCTTTGTTTCTTAAAACCGTGAACCAAGCCACGTTACAACCCTTGAAAGTCCTAATTGAAGTATGGTTAGTTCGAAAGCATACTGTCACCAAAAGGTATCCTGACTCCTTAAGGTTTATCACGAATGCTGAGTTGATATTTCGCTTCTACAAAAATAGCATGTTTTTACAAATACCATGATTTTACATCTCTTGCTTTAATGTTTTTCAAAAAACTCAAGACAACCGTATGCATTGCATCTCATGAATTCATTATTAAACATATTCTGCTACATAATTTCAAATGTTAGCATCAGAAAGAACTTGCGCAGGGTACAACTAATGACTGAAAGTTATCCCGACAGACAATATTACTCCAAGAAGCAATGTCTCTTACGTATACAAGGGGCATGACATGGTTTGCCCAATCAATCTGGGGCAATCAAGTCAAGATTCGAAGAATCTCTCAAATGCCAAAAAGTCAAAGGCATACATCCCAAGTGGATTTCAAACTATTTCCCGATCAATCTGGGGCAATCAAGTCAAGATTCCAAGAATCTCTCAAAAAAGCCAAACAGTCAGGGGCATCATCCTAAGTTTACGATTACTAGGGGCATGTCGCCTGTAGTATACACTTCATAAAGTCCTCGCGAGGTGAATCTCTTCAAGTTCCTACTAGCATGGGCAAATCTATGAAAGTCCAATTTGACATCTTGATCAATACTCAGCGGTGTGTCCTAATCAAATCCAGGAATGGTAGTTACTATAATACTGGGGGCAATGTTCAAGGCATCCATGCTGTTATACCCCAAAATTTGCCCGCATCTTTTTTTTCAAGAAAAACTCCAATCTGAAAATTAAGAGTCTCATATAATCATGGATTTTTATTTCAACAAATATCCTGACATATGAAATACTTAGTTTTTAGAATTTTTCTTATACAGTAATTTGGCTTGCAGTTGAATTTATTCTTACGCAAACGCCAAATGCTGTTTATTACTTCACACATGCTATTTATTTATTTACAGATAAATAGTACTGACACAATTGGTACAGAGTTAAATCTTTTTTTTTGCAGGCGCAGAATCAGGAAACTCAGACTGTACTGGTAACAAGTAGATTATTATTATCTTTTGTTTCCCACTAATTTTTGTACTATATTCCATTATTTTCAAAAATATTTTCAAATCTCTTTTTCAAAAATCAAATCTCCCTTTTTCCCAACACTATCTCCACTTTCTTTCAAATCTTATTTCCACTCAAATTTTCCTTTTGTACGGAATCACATCATTCCCCAACGTCTCTATCCTTCTTTCCATTCTATAAATACCTCCCATTTTCTTCCATAAAATCTCACATCAAATTCTAATTCATCTCTCAAATTTCCACTTCATAATCCATCCTTTCTTCTTCCCCGACAAAATGGCGAAGCGGTGGGAAACGTGTTTTCTTATGGTCATCACCATTGCTACGGTGATCATGTCTTTCTTCTGTCTACATAGCCCGAAACACTGTGGACCTGGGATGCTTATGCTCCCAATCATCTACATGTTACTATTTGTAGCATGGGTTATCAATCGTCATTCTTAAAATTTGCCGTATTTCTTATTTCTTAAATGTACCGTTTATTCGCCGTACTGTTCAATATAGTATGTAATATTTGTACTGTCAGTATTAAATGTTGTACTATTTGTCATAATATTGCTTAATTACTCAGATAATATTTTATGTGTTTTCTGCAAGTCAAATATTCATTTTTATGTGCATTAAATGATTTTCAGGGTTATTATCGGTAATTTTGTCCGCATACAGTAAATATTAGTTATTTATTATGTCTGTGTTTTTAACAAGTCATGTAAATAAACTTTCATTTTTCACATAAAACATAAAACAAAAACAACAAAAAAGAAAATTAACTTTGACTGTTGATTTTTCACTCTAACTGCTACATCAATACCTGGACAGTCAGTTGACAGCCAAACTGCTGGCAGTACAATTCTCAGTGTTTTGTACCATCAATCAAATCAATCTTTCACAATTCAAAATTCCAAGATTTTTGTTCTAGAAGTCTTCTGAATATCACGCGATTAGCAGAGACTCAACACTGCACAAAAATCAGGTACGCTTAACTGTCTCCTACATAAACAGTCCCTGACTAGGGTTTTCTTGTTTTTACAGGAGAAACAAGTTTTTGAGAGCTCAAATGGATTTCATACACATCCATATATCTCAAAGTACCATCATACAACTTTTCAAACTTCAAATCACTCAGACGCACCGTCAGCAGCTCAAACAGTCAACAGACGACCCGTTTGACCAAAAAAGTCAACAGACAGTCAAAAATGAATTTTTTTGTCAAAGTCCATATTTTGTCAAAGGATTCATAATTTGATCATTGGATGATCATAATTCATCAAGGAAAGATCAAAAATCAACAAAACCCTAAGATTCAAAGATAGGGTTTTTACCTGAAAAGTCAACTCAACTTTGACTGGTCATAACTCTCTCATCCTTCATCCAAAAAATTCAAACCAAAGCTCATTTTGAAGGAAATTCAATTATCTTTCAAATGCCATTGATCCCATGGTCATTGGATTCACCATTTGAAAAATATGATCAAAGACATTACAGGTCATTTTCAAAGTCAACAAAAAGACACTTTTTTCAAAAGGACACACAAGGAGCATCAAAAATCATTTTGACATGAGACCAAAGACATTGGTTAGAGGACTCTTTGAGGTTTCCAAAAAGTGCAAGATCTCCTTCATATTACAAAAATTGAGGGATTTACACCTTGTTGAAGTTGGCTAAATTTTGGAAAATGCATAAAACCAACATTGCTCAAAAATGCATTTTTTCCAAATGGGGCCAAGTTTTCATGGTTCAAACATCTTTGCCATGTTATTATGGGCCTCCCACGACCAAGACAAGGCCCACATCATTTTTATCCATTTTTTGGCATAATTTTATCTTATTTTAAGATTAAATTAAAAGGAAAATGGATGGATAATGGGTAGCTTAATTTCCAAGCATGACTCACCCAAGGAATCTTCATCTTTCTGCAGAGAATTGAAGAGCAAGGCAAGTGCATTGAAGGCAAGAAGACTTGGTCAATAATTCAAAGCTTTTTAATATAAAAAATTCAAGAATTCCACAAAGGCAACTAGATGCTTCTTAGCTTCAATTCTAAGCACTCAATGCTTATATATAGGCTAGCATGCTTCAGTAACATAGGGAGGACGAATTCAGTAGCATTCATAAGCACATAGCACTCTTGTAACAACTTGTAATTTTCAAAGAAACTTGAAATTCGAATTTTAAGTTTCAGTCAATTTCAATACAAAATAAACATTCAAACATCATCTCTGAGCTTCGCTGAAACAATTCCAATCATCTCCAAGTCTTAAACCTCATTGAATCGAGCTATATAGGCCACGGTTTGTTCAAACTAAAACTAACTTATATCTCATAATCCATGCATATTTAGCAAGATGTAGACATATATTTGTGTTTGGTTTGAGGTCCTAATCGTTTCTGGAAACTTAATTGAAGTTTGGAAGCTTATACGAAGGATCACCATTTTAGGGTTCGAACCTTTAAATTTGGGGTTTTACGATCCATGCAAAATTATGAACTCTAAATAGTATCATTGAACTCGCATGAACAAAACGAATTAAATGGTGGCATCGCGCCAAATTTATGTTGTTGTTTGCTTGTATTGGCTATTTCCAACAGGTGTAAAACGTCAGAGTTTCTACACCCCCTGCAAATGAAAGGTGTAAAAACTCTATCCTGAAGAAGAAGATGATGCGTGGCGTCCTCTGATTAGATGGAGGGCGCGCGCGTGTTTTTTAAATTAATTTTGGATTCAGTGTTTTGCAGGTACGTCACGTGCCATGGTCCCTCACCATCTGGGCCCTCTGATCCACTTGCCAGCTCATCCAACATTCCAAAACACGCAGCTACATCATACTCCCTCATAAATTTCCACACCTGATCAGTATCCTTTTATTTTCTATTTTTATTTTAATTTCTTTGTTAAATTAATTAAAAATAGTTTTAAAAATCCAAAAAATACACAAAAAATATTTTTAGACTTCTAAAATAATATATTATTTTCTGAAATAAAAATATTTTATTTTTCTTCATAATTCCAATATTTTGCATAATTAATTAGTATATGTTTGTATATTTGCTTTTTAATTATTCTAACCAATCAAAAAATCATAAAAAAAATTGTTCTTTATGTTAAATATTGTTTATATATATTATAAACTAATTTCGTATATATTTTGAATAATTTTATCTTTAAGTTTTAATTATTTGTATAATTATTTGCATAATTATGTTTTAATTAACTTAAATCAATTTCAAATCAATTCCAAAAATTCAAAAAAAAAATAGTTTTGTTTTAAAATTAATTGACAAATATTTTGCACATATTTTAAACTTAATTTCTAGGTTTAAACCTATTTTCATCTTTTTTTCTTCATTTTAATTTAATTAATCATGCATTAATTATAATTAAAATCAGTCATAAAAAATCCAAAAACATGCCGTTTATTTTTCTTGCAATTTAAATTCCTAGATAAATGTATAGGATGTCAAATTCATGTAAATAGGCTAGTTTACATTTCCTGCACAATCGATGTAATAGCGTAGATTTACTTTCCGCACTTTACATTTCCGCATTTTAATTTCCAGCAAATATAAACTGCGTGTATGTAAAATATAAAATTGAACCGTTAGATCACTAACTTCAAAGATAAAATATCTGAATCCAATCACAATCACACTTGCACCTCTTAAGGTAATCCCTTCTCATTTTTTTCAAAATCAAAGTCAAAATTCTACTATTTTGAGTACAAAATCGAACCTTGCGTTTATATCCGATGAAAGGATAGATTTTTAAAGGAAATAGGATAAAGACCTTACAACTCAGGGTAGACCTCCTAGTTTGCTTGCTCAAATCAAAACAAACAAAATTCTCATACATTGTTGTTTTTTCAAAACTTTCCAAAAAAAACAATACTTTGTATACATCCAAACACGGATTATTACAAAGTTAACGTTCTTTTCAAAAATATCTTTCGAAAGATAAACAAGCATTTTGTATACATCCACACACGGATCATTACAAAATTCAATTTACAAAAGTATTTGAAACCACATATGAGCATTCTAAAGCAATTGAAAAGTGATCGAAAAACAAGTGAGCTAAGCAAACTTAAGAGCCCATGGATAACCATGGATACAAAGGGTGCTAACACCTTCCCTTTGTATAACCTACCCCCTTACCCATAATGTCTTAAAGGTCTTTTTTCTGTTTCTTTTATAAACCTTTCCTTAATTGGATAAAATAAAAGGTCGGTGGCGACTCTGTGAATTTTCAAAAAATGCGAAAGCATTAAGCGATAAAAAAAGAGTCAGTTCACGTATCTCTACAGAACAGAGGTATGGCCCGGATTAAAAAACGGAGGTCCACAGAACTGGCGACTCTGCTGGGGATTTACTTTCAAAAACAAAATGTTTTCAAAAGGGGTTACCTTAAGAGAATAGATCACTTCGATGTTTTCAATTGATTGACTTGATTGCTCTATTTTTCAAAGGTTTGTTTGGGTATTTCGCTTGTGTGAAAGATTCTAACCCGAATCTCGAGATACCTTAAGTATATGACAATAGACCAAGGAAACTGTACGGCATGTACCGATACGGTTGATCTGGTAGTCATCATTAGTGGGATACTTTGGTTTATACTGATGTCCCTTGAAAACGATCAAGGAGTATATTAGGCTTCCGAAATGTCATTAAACACTAATTTGTCTTAGAACCTTTTTAGTTGAACTTGACTTGTGGCCTATTAAGTGGCTAGCTTTGAAATTGATCGAAGTTAGTTATCCTCGAGGAATATTTTGATCGGCCGCTCGAGCGCCGTATTGAGATGTTACTTCCAAGGATCATAGAACCCAAATACTATTCTAGGACAGGTTTTAACCAACTCAACTTCAGTGGGGGAGGGTATCACCTATCAGCTCCATGCAAGCCTTTAAACCTAAGGCTATTGCTTGATTTGTTTTTGTGTGCCACATGTTTGCATCATAAGCATATCATTTTTGCACCAGACACTTCAAGGATCAAAGAGTTTACCTTTGTTTTTGCAGGTAATGGCTCCCGCCACCAAAGATTACATCCAAATCAAAATCTCAACGGTACCATCTGAACTAAAAGACTTAGTGTCAGAATTCCCCAGGAATGTTCAATTCATTGAAAGGCATGGTCACCTACTCCATTTGGTTACCTCAAAATTTGAAGAAGACATGATACGGGTCCTGTTCCAGTTCTTTGACCCTGAACATCATTGCTTTACCTTTCCTGATTACCAGTTGGTACCCACTTTGGAAGAATTCTCTGAACTAATGGGATTGCCTGTTCGAAATCAATTACCTTTCACTGGTTTAGAAAGGATTCCAAAACCTGAAGTCATTGCTGCTGCTTTACATCTGTGGAAATCAGAAATCGAGTCCAATTGGGAAACAAAGAGTGGAGTTAAGGGTTTGCTTGCCAAGTTCTTGTTGGAAAAGGCTCGACTACTGCTAGAAAACAAAAGTTATCCAGCTTTTGAGGAAGTTATGGCACTTTTGATCTATGGGTTGGTTTTATTCCCTAATCCCGACCAGTTCATAAGTGTACACATCATTAACCTTTTCCTAATCCGTAACCCGGTACCAACCTTGCTGGGAGACATTCTACATTCTCTACACACTCGTACCATGAAGAAACGAGGAACTCTCATGTGCTGTATACCACTACTGGCTAGGTGGTTTACATTTCATCTTCCCCGATTAGTGTTGAGAAATGAACAAAGAATGCATTGGTCTCGCAGGATTATGTCTTTGTCTCATTCAGATATCCGGTGGAACAACTTCTTTCAAAGAGACATTACTATCATTGATCATTGTGGAGAGTACCCTAATGTGCCACTCCTTGGCATCAAAGGAGGCATCACTTACAATCCCTCTTTAGCTCTACGCCAATTCGGATATGCAAGGAGCAACGGTCCTCATGACATGATTATCCATGGCATTGTGTTTGATTACGAGAATGATTCTCATAGACACCGACGAAGGTTCATACATGCATGGGGCAGTGTCTATAGAATAGAAAGCAAAACTCTTGGGCAATGGAATTCTATTCCTATGGAACCCTACCTCAGATGGGTCCGCACTCATGCTCAGAAACTCCTTATGCCATATACTGCTGTTCTACCTGTGACTATTGAACCAGAGGTCGAGGGATATGAACCTCAAGTTATTCTACACCCGGACATGCCAACTGACCTAGAAGAGTTGCAAAAATCTTGGGTTCAACTCAAAGAGGAAAGAGACACCTTCAAATCATACTGTCAAGACTATGAGAGAAGGATATTGGAGCTCACCGGACAGCTTCAAGAAGAACAGCAGATCAACACATTCCTGGGGGCAAAGAGAAAGCGTCCACGGGAGACCTGAAGGATCATTTATTTTATTTCTGTCTTGTAAGCCCAAATGAGGCAAAGAAAAAAGAAGCAAAAAAAAAAAAAGAGAAATAAATTGATTAACTAACGTTTTTTTCTTCTTTAACAAATCTAAACTCTAAGATCCTTGAAACATTGCACACACATTTCACTTCATGCATTGCATATACATCTCATACATTGCATTCATATACATTGCACATACATTTCATACATTGCATACACATGGCATCCAGTCATACACATTGCATAACAGGTTCACATGAAGGATTTCTCATCTCCTCGCTGTTTATTTCAGTCAGAAGAGATGGAATCCGAGACAAGCATCAAGAACCTCGAAGCACAGAATGCCCAAGTTCAAGTGGCAATTCTGGAACTGGCAAAGGGGCAGCAAGAACTGAAAGCCCTGATAATCAAGAAGAAAAAGAAGCCCAAAGGATCTGTAGGCTTGAGTCACCTGAAAAGGAAGATCAAAATCCCAGTCAAAAAGTTCAAAAAGCCACCGATCCCTGAAACAGTCGGTGATGATGAACAAGAAGACAATCAAAGCAACCAGGGTTCTGCTAAACCCTCTCTCTCTTCAAATGAAGAAAATGATCATTCTGGGGACGAACCGGATGATGAAAAATACCAACAGCTGGAAGACTGTATGAAAGTTATGGAGATACAAAAAATACCTGGCTTAGATTTCAATGATCTAGGGCTCATCTCGGATGTTGTTATCCCTCCAAAATTCAAAGTTCCTGTCTTTGTAAAATATGATGGAGTTTCTTGCCCGAAACTACATCTGAGATCCTATGTGAGGAAGATACAACCTCATACAACAGATAACAAATTGTGGATTCACTTCTTCCAAGAAAGTCTGTCGGGTACACAACTCGAGTGGTACTACCAGCTGGAAAATACCAAGGTTCATACTTGGGAAGAATTAGCTGCTGCTTTTTACAAACAGTACCAATACAATGCTGATCTTGCGCCAACCCGTACTCAACTAAGGGGCATGTCTATGGGACCAAAAGAAAGTTTCAAAGGATATGCACAAAAGTGGAGAGATATGGCTGGAAGGGTTCAACCACCCTTATCTGATCACGAACTAGTTGACATGTTCATGGGCACTTTAACTGGCCCTTTCTATAGCCATTTGCTGGGAAGCTCATCATCAGGTTTCACTGACCTGATACTGACCCGAGAACGTGTCGAAAGTGGCATTCAAAATGGAAAAATTCAAATAGGTTCCTCCTCTGGTACTACAAAAAGGCCCATCAGCGGGAGAAATGAGGTCAATGCAACACAAATTCAGAAAAGTCGCAAATGTGAGCAGCATCAATCTGTAGGGGCAGTTCTGATCTCCACATCTGCACCTCAAAAAGATCAACAGCCAAAATATACGCATCGACCAGATGCACCAAGAAGAAATTTCACCAGAATCAACATGCCAATCTCTCAGGCATTGCAGCACTTGCTAAAAGCAGATCTGATCACATTAAAAGGTCCTCCAAAGAATGTCAACACTTCCTCTCCGAATTATCGCCCTGATGCGACATGTGCCTATCACTCAAACTGTCCAGGACATGACGCAGATCACTGCTGGGCCCTGAAAAATAAAATACAAGATATGATAGATGCTGGTGAAATTGAGTTCGATCCTCCAGAAACTCCAAATGTCATCACTGCACCTATGCCAAAGCATGACCAAACTGTTAACGCTATCCTGGACACTGTTTACATCTATGATGTGAACGAATTATCAACTCCACTCTGCGAAGTCAAAGGAAAGCTAATCCGAGCTGGTTACTTTCCAGGGTGTGACCCCGAATGCTTTTATTGCTCATGCCTGCCCAATGGTTGTGAAAATCTGAGGATGGGAATTCAAAAATGGATGGATCGCCGTATCATTATGTTTGAGAGGCTCCCTTCTATGGACGTGCTATGCGAAGTCTTTGCAAACAGGATGAGAATAGAGGATGCCTCAGTGATCTCCAGCTTACCATTCAAAATCTCTGCCAAGGCTCCATTCAAAATTTCTGCTACACTCAAAGTGGCATCAGTAGTCATTGCTAGTCCAACTCCATTTCCATACTCCTCAGACAAAGCTGTCCCATGGGGATACGACACTAATGTTTACATATTGTGGGTACCAGCAAGATCACGAGAAGTGGAAGAATCTTTTCAAATGTTGCTGCTGGTCCCGTCCGAGTCCCATTTCCTAATCAAAATGTCAACGCTCGAGGCAAAGAGCCACAAGTTGAACAAGTTCAAACCCCGGTGGAGATCACTGCTGAGGATCCATCAAAGCAAGAAATGGAGGAAATATTGAAAATCATCTGCAAGAGTGATTACAATATTGTTGAGCAACTGGGGCACACCGCTTCAAAAATCTCAATGCTATCTCTGCTAAAATATTCAGAAGCTCATGCCAAAGCTCTGATGAAGTTCCTGAAAGCTGCGCATGTGCCTCAAGAGATCTCAGTCGACCAATTTGAGAATTGTGTTGCCAATCTAACCGTGAGCAATGGTTTCGGTTTCTCCGATGTGGATCTAACCCCTGCTGGAAAAAATCACAACAAAGCCTTACATATCTCCATTGAATGTAATGGCACCACTCTATCTCATGTGCTAGTAGATAACGGTTCTTCTCTGAACGTGTTACCGAAAACAGTACTAGAAAAGCTTGACTTCGAAGGAATTGTGTTACAGCCAAGTGATGTTGTGGTAAGAGCCTTTGACGGGTCAACTAGAACGGTATACGGAAAAGTGAATCTCCCACTCAGAGTGGGTTCTCAAATCTTTGATTCTATCTTTTACGTAATGGAAATTCACCCAGCCTACTCCTGTTTACTTGGACGCCCTTGGATACACGGGGCAAACGCTGTAACTTCTACCCTGCATCAGAAGTTAAAATATCCAGTAAAAGGAAAGATTGTCACAGTCTATGGCGAAGAGGAATATGTGGTTAGTCACCTAAGCAATTCCAAATATGTTGAGTTGGAGGACGAATTCATCGAAACTCCATGCCAATCATTTGAGGTGGTCTCCCCAGATGTCTCTACCACCAAGCATATTCCTGCTACTCCAACTACAACTATGGCTTCTCTTAAAGATGCCAAAGCCATGATTGAACAGGGTGATTGCACAGTATGGGGACAGCTTCCCGATATACCCTACAAATCTGACAAGCTAGGCCTGGGCTATGATAGTGAAAATCAAAAGAATGATCAAGGTCCTCGTTATGGAGGATTGATGTCACACTTTGTCAGCCAAGAAGTAAACGCTATTGAAGATGAAGGAGTATTCATGAACCATGTCATTCAGCCATATCCAGATGAAATTCCACCTATTTCCATGGGAATGTGGGATGCTGTGGGAGAACCAAACGGCGGGTATAATTATCAGTATACCGCACCTCAGAATTCTTATATTGCTATGGAAGACCTTACCCCGACTGGATGGGGTGATCAAATTGGAAATGACGAAAGTTTTACAAGTCCCGTCACTGAGCAATATCAAAATCCACCCAAAGAAGTATGGGACACGCTAGGAGAACCCAGCGGCAAATATGACTATATGGTGAAATATTCCGCTCCTCCAAGCTCACAAATTGCTATGAAGGACATTATCCCAACTGGATGGGATGAACATTACGATGACAATTTCGCTTTCGAAGAAGCCAGGGAAATACCAAATAACGAGGGTTGCTTTCTGTCAGCATACACTCCTCATCAGGATGCACAAGTCTCTATTCAAAACATCATCCCGACTGCATGGGACGGCCTTATCGAGCATCTCGCTCAGCCAACAGAGATATCTCAGCCTGGGCTCTCGTATCCAGCAGAGTATATCCCTTATCCCGAAGGATCACCGACTCATTTTCCCACTAATGAAATCAATGCTGTGGAAGATGAAGAAGACAACTGCAACTGGAACAGCTGGATACTCCCTGCTCACAACAGTGGATTGAACAACTGGAAAGCTGAGGATGTGATCTCCTTTGACCAGGAGTAAATGCCATTTCCTGTTTTCTTTGTGTATATTGTGCAAAGATAAAAGTGGTTCCTGAACAATCGAACCATGAGCTTGAAAGTCGTGTGCCTTAGCACATTGGTCCTTCTATAAGGGCTTATCATATCATGATCACGTGCATTCAATAAAATCATGGGACGCTTGCATATTTAAATTTTGTGATCCTTTTTCCTTCTTTCTTCGCTTTCTAATAGCTATGTTTTTTCTTCACACACACTCACATAATTAACATGCAAATTCACATACACTCTGGATCCAGTCAACAACGATTCTGCTATTGCCCGTCATGACTTTGAAAATCCGATCTACCAAACTGAGGACGAAAGTGAGGAAGATTGTGAAGTGCCAAGAGAAATTGCAAGGCTGCTAGAACAAGAAGACAAGGCCATACAGCCTCATGAGGAGCCAATTGAGGTCATCAACTTGGGCAACAGCGAAGAAATGAAAGAAGTCAAAATAGGGGCTGATTTAGAACACAGCGTCAAGTAAAGACTGATTCAAATGCTGTGAGACTACGTCGAGATATTCGCCTGGTCCTATGAGGATATGCCAGGCCTTGACACAGACATTGTAGTTCATCGCCTGCCAATCAAAGAAGGTAGCATTCCAGTCAAACAGAAACTACGAAGGAGTAGACCTGATATGTCAAAAAAGATCAAAGACGAGGTTGAAAAACAGTTCAATGCCGGATTCCTAAAAGTTGTAAGTTATCCTCCTTGGATAGCTAACAATGTCCCTGTACCTAAAAAAGACGGGAAAGTCAGAATGTGCGTGGACTACAGAGATCTGAACCGGGCAAGCCCCAAAGATGATTTCCCATTACCACACATCGATGTACTGGTTGACAATACCACACAATGCAAGGTATTCTCCTTTATGGACGGATTCTCAGGGTACAATCAAATCAAGATGGCACCCGAAGACATGGAAAAAACAACCTTCACAACACCCTGGGGAACCTTTTGTTACAAAGTAATGCCCTTTGGTCTGAAAAACGCAGAAGCAACCTATCAACGTGCAATGGTAGCGCTATTTCATGATATGATTCATCAAGAAATAGAGGTGTATGTCGATGACATGATTGCAAAATCCAACACCGAGGAAGAACATTTGGGTCATTTACACAAGTTGTTTGACAGACTCAAGAAATACAAGTTGCGACTGAACCCAAATAAGTGTACATTTGGAGTAAGATCCGGCAAACTCTTAGGTTTCATCGTCAGCAGCAAAGGTATTGAGGTTGATCCCTCCAAGGTTAAAACCATTCAAGAAATGCCTATACCTCGTACTGAGAAACAAGTCAGAGGATTCTTGGGACGTCTAAATTACATCGCCCGATTTATTGCCCACATGACTACTACTTGTGTGCCGATCTTCAAACTGTTGAAGAAAGATCAAGTGGAAAGGTGGAATGACAAATGCCAGTTAGCCTTTGACAAAATCAAAGAATATCTCCAAAAACCTCCAATCTTGTTGCCACCTGTGGAAGGCAGACTTCTGATAATGTACCTAACTGTGTTAGAAGACTCAATGGGGTGTGTACTAGGACAACATGACGAATCCGGCCGAAAGGAGCACGCAATCTACTATCTTAGCAAAAAGTTTGCCGATTGTGAAACAAGATACTCACTACTCGAAAAAACTTGTTGTGCCTTAGCTTGGGCGGCTCGCCGACTAAGACAGTACATGCTAAATCACACCACTTTCCTAATCTCCAAGATGGATCCCATCAAAAACGTGTTCGAAAAACCTGCTCTCTCTGGAAGAATAGCAAGATGGCAAATGATCTTAACAGAATATGACATTCAATACACTTCACAAAAAGCAATCAAAGGGAGTGTGGTAGCTGATCATCTGGCTCATCAAGCAGTGGATGATTATCAAGCATTGAACTTTGACTTCCCAGACGAAGACATTATGCTAGTCAATGACTACAAACAACCAGGACCAGAAGAAGGACCCGAGCCAGGATCCCGGTGGACTATGGTTTTTGACGGAGCTTCTAATGCACTTGGCAATGGCATCGGAGCTGTGATCATTTCCCCTGCAGGAGGTCATACACCATTCACTGCCAGGTTATGCTTCAATTGCACTAACAATATAGCCGAATACGAAGCATGTATTCTGGGTCTCAAAGCTGCAATCGATCTAAGAATCAAATTCCTGGAAGTCTACGGAGACTCGGCCTTGGTAATCTACGAAGTCAAAGGGGAATGGGACACGAAGCACCCGAATCTAATTCCTTACAAAGAATATGTGCTGAGTTTGATTCCTTACTTCGAAGAAATCACTTTTGAACACATCCCACGCGAGGAAAATCAACTAGCTGAGGCTTTAGCTACCAGGTCATCCATGTTCAAAGTTAGGTGGGACAACGAGGCGCCTGTGATCACCATTTACAGGCAAGATGAACCATCCTATTGCAATGAGATCAATACCGAAGGAACCGAGGAAAAACCATGGTTCCATGAAGTAAAAAGATATCTCGAAGCTCAGGAGTACCCTGAAGGGGAATCCATTAACGACAGAAAGTTTCTAAGGAGATTTGCTGCCAAATTCTTCCTAAGCAATGGAACCCTATACAAACGCAACCATGACTCGACTTTACTTCGCTGTGTAAACAAGAAGGAAGCAGAACAGATCATGAAAGAAATACACAATGGTGCCTTCGGTATTCATTCCAGTGGATATACAATGGCTAAAAAGATCATGAGAGCAGGTTATTACTGGTCTACCATGGAAACAGACTGCCATCATCACTCCCGAACATGTCACAAATGCCAGATATACGCTGACAAAGTACATGTACCGCCAGTTCCATTAAGCGTCCTGACGGCTCCTTGGCCTTTTGCAATGTGGGGTATTGATATGATTGGAGAAATCAAACCTACTGCCTCCAACGGACATCGCTTTATCTTGGTCGCTATTGACTACTTCACAAAGTGGGTAGAAGCAGCTTCATTTGCTTCTGTTACCAAGAATGTGGTGGCCCGGTTCATCAAATACAATCTCATTTGTCGGTACGGTATCCCTGAACGGATTATCACGGACAATGGCACAAATCTAAACAACAGAATGATTACTGAACTTTGCACACAGTTCAAGATCAAACATCATAATTCTTCTCCATATCGACCAAAGATGAACGGCGCGGTGGAAGCTGCCAACAAGAACATCAAGAAAATCATACAAAAAATGACAGTAACCTACAAAGACTGGCATGAGATGTTGCCTTTTGCTCTTCATGGTTATCGCACATCTGCGCGTACTTCAACAGGGGCAACTCCATTCTCCTTAGTCTATGGTATGGAGGCAGTTCTTCCAATTGAAATTCAGATTCCTTCCCTAAGGATTATGAAAGAAGCCAATATAGACGAAGACGATTGGATTCAAACATGGTTGGACCAGATAAACTTGACTGATGAGAAAAGGTTCGCAGCTATTTGTCATGGTCAGCTATACCAAAAGCATATGATCAAAGCCTTCAACAAAAAAGTCAAAAGTCAAGCATACCAAACTGGTGGCTTGGTTGTCAAATGCATCATCTTACCACAAGGTGATCCCAGAGGCAAATGGACTCCCACCTACGAGGGACCATTCATAATCAAGAAAATATTCTCCGGCGGCGCCATGTTGCTTACCACCATGGATGGTGAGGATTTCCCACATCCTGTGAATGCTGACATAGTCAAAAAATACTTCTCTTAAAAAGAAAAACGAAAAAAAAACAGCTCGCTAAGTTGAAAACCTGAAAGGGCAACTTAGGCAAAAAATGAGCGTCTCGGTGGATTGAAAACCCGAAAGGGCGGTCCAGGCAAAAGTTAGAGACTAAACAAATATTATCCCGGTAGGCTGAAAACCTGAAAGGGCAGCCTAGGCAAAAGTTAGGGAATGAAGCAAACAACTGTATTCAGTTCAGCTGCCTACTCACCATCAAGATTCAACACCTCAAAGACACCGATCAGTCCAATCACTTTCTTCCAACAAGTGAGGGATGAGATGCTCGAAGACAGATTGGCAATAGCAGAGTTGAAACTTGACTGGATCGTTTTCACATAGCTATTTATCTTTATAAATATTTTCCAAAACTTTCTGACAGTTTCCTACTTCTAGGATTGTTGTCTCCCTGTGCTAACCAGCCTATCATGGCTCTTTTTCAAAAATCAATGCAGCTTAGGCTCAAAAATCACCATTTTTACTTTTTCTGTTTAAATACGTAAGCGTCCCAATGATAATTTTGAATGAGCATGTGCATTTGAATATGATTGATGTTTACCAGGAAAAACAGGAATGGCATTCAGGAAATGTCCCAATTATCTGGACATCATCCCATCAGAAGAAAACCACCAAGAGAAACGCATTTCTCAGCAAATTCCTCAAAAAGATTTTCTCTTCAAAAAAAGTCTTATCCCCCAGCAGGGTTGTTCCAGATTACTATCTTCAGAAGGTGTGATCCCCGCACCCGGACTTGGTCAGATAGTGCATCGGAGGATTATGCATCTTCCTCATTCCCATTTGAAAGGGCATCAGAACTTCCAGCTACCTTTCATTCCCAAGTGATATTCAAAGATCCTTCAACAGAGTACCATGATTCTCAAAGAATTTCCCCAGCCAAGGGTACTCAAACAAGACAAAAGATCATCAACGATCACAATATAGTCATATCCAGATGACTGGCGGAAATTTATTTTCCCAAATAGAAGCTCGACATCTCACATTCATACATCACATATTCATATTCATATTCATATTCATACATCATACATCATGCATCATGCGCATATTCATACACAACATCACATGCATATTTCTCCGGGAATATCTCACATTTACATGCATTATAAACATTGCATATCACTAACTTGATTTTCCAGGTAGACAGATATCTTCAACAAAGATGTTCTCAATCACATGCAGTGTTCACCTGAACTCCATGAACAGTTCTCTCAGATATAATCAAGCCAAAGATTCATTCTGATCACTTACCAACTCAAAAACAGACATTGCAGATCTAAAGCGATACCTCAGACGGTTCCAAAACGATCTAGCATCACAGATCTAAAGCAATACCTCAGACGGTTCCAAAACGATCTAGCATCACAGATCAAAGTCGATACCTCAGACGGTTCCAGAACGATCTAGCATCACAGATCTAAAGCGATACCTCAGACGGTTCTAGAACGATCTAACATTGCAGATCTAAAGCGATACCTCAAACGGTTCCACAATGATCAACTTCCAAAATCTAAATCGGAAAAACTTTGGACAAGTTCCGTAACGATTATCTTCCAAGACTTAAAGCGGTAACCTTGGACGGTTCCGAAACAGTCAACACAAAGACTTTCAAATCCTTCATCAAGATATAATCAATGGATTCATTCTGATGAACAAACCATCAACACATTTACCAGGTGGCATCTGAAAGCCCATCTCAAGTAATGTTTCAATCTGCCAACAACATTTCGCAGACGACATTCAAATGCAACTTCCAACATCTCTTCTGATCAAGGTAAGTGCAAATTTTCAGGGCATCTAAATATTCAATCATCTTCTACCTTCATATTTCAGACAATCTCTTCAGGTTTAAGAAGATTGAATAGGGGCAACTGTTATACCCCAAAATTTGCCCGCATCTTTTTTTCAAGAAAAACTCCAATCTGAAAATTAAGAGTCTCATATAATCATGGATTTTTATTTCAACAAATATCCTGACATATGAAATACTTAGTTTTTAGAATTTTTCTTATACAGTAATTTGGCTTGCAGTTGAATTTATTCTTATGCAAACGCCAAATGCTGTTTATTACTTCACACATGCTATTTATTTATTTACAGATAAATAGTACTGACACAATTGGTACAAAGTTAAATCTTTTTTTTTTGCAGGCGCAGAATCAGGAAACTCAGACTGTACTGGTAACAAGTAGATTATTATTATCTTTTGTTTCCCACTAATTTTTGTACTATATTCCATTATTTTCAAAAATCTTTTCAAATCTCTTTTTCAAAAATCAAATCTCTCTTTTTCCCAACACTATCTCCACTTTCTTTCAAATCTTATTTCCACTCAAATTTTCCTTTTGTACGGAATCACATCATTCCCCAACGTCTCTATCCTTCTTTCCATTCTATAAATACCTCCCATTTTCTTCCATAAAATCTCACATAAAATTCTAATTCATCTCTCAAATTTCCACTTCATAATCCATCCTTTCTTCTTCCCCGACAAAATGGCGAAGCGGTGGGAAACGTGTTTTCTTATGGTCATCACCATTGCTACGGTGATCATGTCTTTCTTCTGTCTACATAGCCCGAAACACTGTGGACCTGGGATGCTTATGCTCCCAATCATCTACATGTTACTATTTGTAGCATGGGTTATCAATCGTCATTCTTAAAATTTGCCGTATTTCTTATTTCTTAAATGTACCGTTTATTCGCCGTACTGTTCAATATAGTATGTAATATTTGTACTGTCAGTATTAAATGTTGTACTATTTGTCATAATATTGCTTAATTACTCAGATAATATTTTATGTGTTTTCTGCCAGTCAAATATTCATTTTTCTGTGCATTAAATGATTTTCAGGGTTATTATCGGTAATTTTGCCCGCATACAGTAAATATTAGTTATTTATTATGTCTGTGTTTTTAACAAGTCATGTAAATAAACTTTCATTTTTCACATAAAACATAAAACAAAAACAACAAAAAAGAAAATTAACTTTGACTGTTGATTTTTCACTCTAACTGCTACATCAATACCTGGACAGTCAGTTGACAGCCAAACTGCTGGCAGTACAATTCTCAGTGTTTTGTACCATCAATCAAATCAATCTTTCACAATTAAAAATTCCAAGATTTTTGTTCTAGAAGTCTTCTGAATATCACGCGATTAGCAGAGACTCAACACTGCACAAAAATCAGGTACGCTTAACTGTCTCCTACATAAACAGTCCCTGACTAGGGTTTTCTTGTTTTTACAGGAGAAACAAATTTTTGAGAGCTCAAATGGATTTCATACACATCCATATATCTCAAAGTACCATCATACAAATTTTCAAACTTCAAATCACTCAGACGCACCGTCAGCAGCTCAAACAGTCAACAGACGACCCGTTTGACCAAAAAAGTCAACAGTCAGTCAAAAATGAAATTTTTTGTCAAAGTCCATATTTTGTCAAAGGATTCATAATTTGATCATTGGATGATCATAATTCATCAAGGAAAGATCAAAAATCAACAAAACCCTAAGATTCAAAATTAGGGTTTTTACCTGAAAAGTCAACTCAACTTTGACTGGTCATAACTCTCTCATCCTTCATCCAAAAAATTCAAACCAAAGCTCATTTTGAAGGAAATTCAATTATCTTTCAAATGCCATTGATCCCATGGTCATCGGATTCACCATTTGAAAAATATGATCAAAGACATTACAGGTCATTTTCAAAGTCAACAAAAAGACACTTTTTTCAAAAGGACACACAAGGAGCATCAAAAATCATTTTGACATGAGACCAAAGACATTGGTTAGAGGACTCTTTGAGGTTTCCAAAAAGTGCAAGATCTCCTTCATATGACAAAAATTGAGGGATTTACACCTTGTTGAAGTTGGCTAAATTTTGGAAAATGCATAAAACCAACATTGCTCAAAAATGCATTTTTTCCAAATGGGGCCAAGTTTTCATGGTTCAAACATCTTTGCCATGTTATTTTGGGCCTCCCACGACCAAGACAAGGCTCACATCATTTTTATCCATTTTTTGGCATAATTTTATCTTATTTTAAGATTAAATTAAAAGGAAAATGGATGGATAATAGGTAGCTTAATTTCCAAGCATGACTCACCCAAGGAATCTTCATCTTTCTGCAGAGAATTGAAGAGCAAGGCAAGTGCATTGAAGGCAAGAAGACTTGGTCAATAATTCAAAGCTTTTTAATATAAAAAATTCAAGAATTCCACAAAGGCAACTAGATGCTTCTTAGCTTCAATTCTAAGCACTCAATGCTTATATATAGGCTAGCATGCTTCAGTAACATAGGGAGGACGAATTCAGTAGCATTCATAAGCACATAGCACTCTTGTAACAACTTGTAATTTTCAAAGAAACTTGAAATTCGAATTTTAAGTTTCAGTCAATTTCAATACAAAATAAACATTCAAACATCATCTCTGAGCTTCACTGAAACAATTCCAATCATCTCCAAGTCTTAAACCTCATTGAATCGAGCTATATAGGCCACGGTTTGTTCAAACTAAAACTAACTTATATCTCATAATCCATGCATACTTAGCAAGATGTAGACATATATTTGTGTTTGGTTTGAGGTCCTAATCGTTTCTGGAAACTTAATTGAAGTTTGGAAGCTTATACGAAGGATCACCATTTTAGGGTTCGAACCTTTAAATTTGGGGTTTTACGATCCATGCAAAATTATGAACTCTAAATAGTATCATTGAACTCGCATGAACAAAACGAATTAAATGGTGGCATCGCGCCAAATTTATGTTGTTGTTTGCTTGTATTCGCTATTTCCAACAGGTGTAAAAAGTCAGAGTTTCTGCAACACCTGCAAATGAAAGGTGTAAAAACTCTATCCTGAAGAAGAAGATGATGCGTGGCGTCCTCTGATTGGATGGAGGGCGCGCGCGTGTTTTTTAAATTAATTTTGGATTCAGTGTTTTGCAGGTACGTCACGTGCCATGGTCCCTCACCATCTGGGCCCTCTGATCCACTTGCCAGCTCATCCAACATTCCAAAACACGCAGCTACATCATACTCCCTCATAAATTTCCACACCTGATCAGTATCCTTTTATTTTCTATTTTTATTTTAATTTCTTTGTTAAATTAATTAAAAATAGTTTTAAAAATCTAAAAAATACACAAAAAAAATTTTTAGACTTCTAAAATAATATATTATTTTCAGAAATAAAAATATTTTATTTTTCTTCATAATTCCAATATTTTGCATAATTAATTAGTATATTTTCTTTTTAATTATTCTAACCAATCAAAAAATCATAAAAAAAATTGTTCTTTATGTTAAATATTGTTTATATATCATAAACTAATTTTGTATATATTTTGAATAATTTTATCTTTAAGTTTTAATTATTTGTATAATTATTTGCATAATTATGTTTTAATTAACTTAAATCAATTTCAAATCAATTCCAAAAATTCAAAAAAAATTAGTTTTGTTTTAAAATTAATTGACAAATATTTTGCACATATTTTAAACTTAATTTCTAGGTTTAAACCTATTTTCATCTTTTTTTCTTCATTTTAATTTAATTAATCATGCATTAATTATAATTAAAATCAATCATAAAAAATCCAAAAACATGCCGTTTATTTTTCTCGCAATTTAAATTCCTAGATAAATGTATAGGATGTCAAATTCATGTAAATAGGCTAGTTTACATTTCCTGCACAATCGATGTAATAGCGTAGATTTACTTTCCGCACTTTACATTTCCGCATTTTAATTTCCAGCAAATATAAACTGCGTGTATGTCAAAGATAAAATTGAACCGTTAGATCACTAACTTCAAAGATAAAATATCTGAATCCAATCACAATCACACTTGCACCTCTTAAGGTAATCCCTTCTCATTTTTTTCAAAATCAAAGTCAAAATTCTACTATTTTGAGTACAAAATCGAACCTTGCGTTTATATCCGATGAAAGGATAGATTTTTAAAGGAAATAGGATAAAGACCTTACAACTCAGGGTAGACCTCCTAGTTTGCTTGCTCAAATCAAAACAAACAAAATTCTCATACATTGTTGTTTTTTCAAAACTTTCCAAAAAAAACAATACTTTGTATACATCCAAACACGGATTATTACAAAGTTAACGTTCTTTTCAAAAATATCTTTCGAAAGATAAACAAGCATTTTGTATACATCCACACACGGATCATTACAAAATTCAATTTACAAAAGTATTTGAAACCACATATGAGCATTCTAAAGCAATTGAAAAGTGATCGAAAAACAAGTGAGCTAAGCAAACTTAAGAGCCCATGGATAACCATGGATACAAAGGGTGCTAACACCTTCCCTTTGTATAACCTACCCCCTTACCCAGAATGTCTTAAAGGTCTTTTTTCTGTTTCTTTTATAAACCTTTCCTTAATTGGATAAAATAAAAGGTCGGTGGCGACTCTGTGAATTTTCAAAAAATGCGAAAGCATTAAGCGATAAAAAAAGAGTCAGTTCACGTATCTCTACAGAACAGAGGTATGGCCCGGATTAAAAAACGGAGGTCCACACATGCCTTCCCACAGCTCCGATTTCATAAGATCATATCCCCACAGAGCAATTCTCAAGAAGATATCTTCAAACATACTCGTCCCGACAAAGACATGACTCCCCAACAGAGTTTACATCTTCAACACTACCGGTTCTCCAACACTTTGCTCTTCTCCAACATGGGTTACTAATACTTTTGTCCCCAATCAGGGTCCATCAAGTTACTGATCATCCCCAAGCAAGAATCATAAATTCCCAGCTGAGCATCTTCAAAACAAGATCAGACATCAAAATCACAAAGGCATAGAGATTTATTTTCTCAATCAAGACAACATAAATCATATTCACATATCATATGTTATAAACATATTCATACATTGCATACATTACCTCATAATGAGTTCATCCATAACATACAAAGTTTCTCATTTATTTTGAGGGACTCATTACATAATACATGCATCATGACATTGCATAACTATACCTATTGCAGGATACAGGCACAGACAAATGAACGAAATCTCCAACTTTCCAAGATCTAATTCAACTACTACGAATAGTACTGACACGGTCAACGCTCGAAGATCTAATTCATTTACCATGAACGGTAATGACACAGTCATTTTCAAAGATCTAATTCAGTTACTACGAACGGTACTGACACGGTCAACACTCAGAGATCTAATTCTATCATCACGAACGGTGTAGACACGGTCAATGACCAACTAAGTCTAATTCAGCTACTACAAACGGTACTGACACGACAAAAGATCTAATTCGGTTACTACGAACGGTGCTGACACGGCCAACTCTCAGAGGTCTAATTCTATCATCACGAACGGTGTAAACACGATCACTGACCTTCCCAGTCTAATTCAGTTACTACGAAGAGTGCTGACACGACAAGAGAATCTAATTCTATCATCACGAACGATGTAGACACGATTATCTCTCCAAGATCTAATTCGGTTACTACGAACGGTGCTGACACGATCGACCTTTAAAGAATCTAATTCTATCATCACGAACGGTGTAGACACGATCATCTTCCAAAGTCTAATTCAGTTACTACGAACGGTGCTGACACGACCAACTCTCCAAAAATATAATTCATATACTATACGATCAACATTCAAACAACTACTTCTCAAACACTTCAGTCTCGACATCTGGATGGCATCTTTAAGCCCATCTCCGACAAAAGTCCCTACTTCAGCTAGGGCAAATTTCTTGGTATTCTAGTGTTCAATCCTCTTCTACCTTCAGATTCCGACTGGCATACAAACACTTCTACATCCTCGGGTATAAGAATATTGAACAGGGGCAGCTGTCATACCCCAAAATTTGCCCATACTATTTCTCTTGTTCAAACTCAAGTCAAGGTACAAAGCTCAAAGCATACTCTCCTAAACAATGAACCCCCGAATTAGGGTTTTGTCTCTCTCCAAGTAAAATCAGGTTCTGATACCCCCGATGGACTCCATGGCCTCTCATATGATTCAAATAATCCTCACGCCAAGTTTCAAGCCCCGATTCAAAAGATTGGTCACTCAATTGTTCAGAAAGTCAATAATCGACTAAGTTAACCTAAAAGTCAACTATGGTCAAAGTAAAGTAAAAACCCCTGATTTTTTGTCAAGATCCTCATATTGAAGTATCATTCACCATTTGATCAAGAATTGATCATGGTTCATCAAGGAAAGATAAAAAATCAACAAATCAAAAGGTTTCTAAATTAGGGTTTGTATAGGAGAAAGTCAACTGAACTTTGACCAGCCATAACTCCTACATGGAACGTCAGAAAATTTTCCATCCAAATCTCATTTTGAAGGAAATTTGATTCTCTACAAATTTGTCTCTCACATGCCAAGTCTAGAAATGCTTCATTTGAGAGATATGGACTAAAACATTATAGGTCCTTTTCAAAAGTCAACAAAAAGTCACTTTTTTCAAAAGGACATAAAATGAGCATGGAAAATAATTTTGATTTGAGACCAAAGACACTGGTTAGAGGACTCTCTAAGGTTTCTAAAAAGTCCTAGAACACTTCCATACCTCAAAATTTGAGAGAGATAATCTTTGTCAAAGTTGGACAAATTTGAGAGGGAAAATGTGAAATAAAAGGCCTCAAATTGATTTCTTTTGCAAAGGAGCCCAAGTTTTTATGGCCCAAATTTGCTTCACAACCCATCAAGGAGTTCTAAGTCCAAGTCCATGAATATTTGATTTTTATTGAATTTTTTATTGAATTTTTATTCATTTAAAAATACGATTTAAATCAAATAAGTGAAAAAAATAAAAAGATTTGATTTGTTTCTATTATCCAATCAATTTTAATCATTCAATGGGCTAAAATATGAGGCAAATTTGTTGCAATAGAGATTGGAAAGAAAGGGATAAGATTTGAGCCAAAATTGGAAATCTTCATTCAAGGATTCAATCAAATATCAATTTTACAAATTACAAAGATTGAGTCCATATTTGTTGACCTAAGATTCTCCTTATAAGTATCTGAATAGGTTCAAACGAAAGGAGGAGGGGATGCAGCCTCAAGAACTCGTACCTTGCTCTCAAAATTTCAAGAAAATTCAGAATTCGGTTTCTACATTGCAGCTCGATTCAAGCCATATAAGGTGTTCCACTCAATCCCTGGGCGTTTTCTAGACGTGATCATATCCTCTCCATCGATTGGAACACTCAGAATCAAAGCCTATAACTCACGGTTTGGCCGATTTTTGTTTATCTCGATTCCATCTTTTCCTGCGTTATAATTGATTTTTGAGTGCATATCTTTGTTTATCTTGATGTGGTAGTTGATTCTAGGCTCTTAATTCATTGTCTCCATGCATAAATCGTGATATGCCATGAACGCCGTTTAGAGTTTTGCTTTAGGGTTTCTTCATACATGTATAATTAGTACAAATTGAGGACACCATTAGAATCGTGTGAACAAAACGAGTTTACCTATGGTTTTGTTTTTTATTTTTATGCTTGTATGGAGATTTTGTGAATTCGCAGGTGTGATAGGTACACCCTTTTACAACTATCCTATTAAAAGCGCTGTAAAAAGGGTATTTACAGGTTTTAGTGAAGAAGAAGACGAGCTGTCATCATGTTACTGGCCAGTTTCAAATTCCGTGCGCATTACCCCACTAACCAGTTTGTTTTTTTTATTTTATTCATCAGGTGCATATGTATAACAACGAAACGCATTAGGCTTGGTGGTGTGTGTGCATATTTGGTCATGTACAAGTCGGGGGTTCGAACCCTGCGCATGACAAACTTTTTTTGTTTTGTTTTCTTTAACCATCCATGCAGATCCTGTGTGTGATGCGCGCATGTGTTATTACACACCCTCAAGATCCAACCGTCAGATCTGCATCGTCTTGAATCCAGCGCCCCAGGATTAGGGGACTATCATATGGACATTCATTCTCACTATACTGAATCACCAAGCTAAGTGTCTTCTCATTCTCTTTTTTTTATTACTATTTATTTATTTATTATTTATTATTTTCTTATATATACATATATTTGTATATCTATGTTTAAATAATAGTTTTGATCTTAATTTCTTTTTTCACAAATAACAAATTTATATTATTTTATTTATTATATTCATTTTATTTTATTTGTTTTAATTATTTAAATTAGATTCATTTATTTAAATTTCTTTATAAAACCATAATTAATTTGTTTTGATTAACAAAATTTATGAGAATGCTTTCTTGTCTGATTAAAATTTTCTTTTCCTTGATTTAATTAATTAGGTTGCGAAACCAATAATTAATTAAATCGATCACTGATTTTTATTCACGCTCGAATCAGGGTTTGCGAGAACATGCCATACACTGAAGTATTTGTTTTTTTGTGCCTTTTTCAGGGTTGCTCTTCAAATACGCTCCGACAACGCGCCACATCAAATACGAAGCTAAGTATTCGATTCATTTAAATTTCAAAGTCTATTTTGTTTCCTTTGACTTTAGGGTTTGCCCTTATATTTTTGAACTGTGCGTACATTCACTTCATCTATTTTCTGCCTTTGCCATTTTAAGGGTTAACCCCCGAGGCTTCCTCCGCCTGTCAACCATGTCAGATCAAATCCAAATGCAAAGCTAAGTTTTGTTTATTTGTTTATTATTAATTTCTTTATCCTTTATTTTTATTAGGGTTAACACTAATTACCCCCGAACCGATAATGCACTCACCCCTCTGTTTATTCTTTCTTTTCCAATTATCAGGGTTTGTCGACTGCCAAAGCTACGAGTATTGGTAACCCTAAACCCTATCCTCAATTATTACTTGTGTTAAACCTTTTGCTTTTTAATTATATCCCGCTGGTTTCAATTCCCCTCTCCTCCGCTGGTTACAATTTCCCTTCCCCGTATTGCTTTAATTGTGTTGTCTATATTGCTGTGGTTAGTAATTTTAGGGAGTGTAACTCTGAACTAAATTAGAATCACCTAATTATAAGACAATATAATTGAATATTGTTAGAACAAGATTTGTTCGGATCAATATTCTTAGTTTTGATGATAACAAGGATATGAATTTTGTGTGAGATAATGTGGTACTCTAATACGTTGCAATTTCCCTTTCAGGAAATATATAAAGAGTATGCACAAATCAGCGCTCAGAAGCTTTGACTCAGAAGGTTCAGCATGCAACATCAGAACATGGTCTGGCAAGACATCAGAAGATGGTCAAGGGAGAATCAGAACATGGGTCTATGGAAGCATCAGAAGAACGTGAGTCCAGAAGCAGAAGCACTGAAGTTCTCATGGTATCACGCTCAGAAGCACTTGAAGATCAGAAGACAAGAAGATGCTATGCACCAAGCTGTTTGACTATGATGATATGCAAACGTTGTATACACAAACATCAGATCAGAAGCAAGTACAGGTGGCATGCTACGATGACTGACAAAAGGAACGTTAGAAGCTATTAAAGGCAACGTCAGTAGACACAGCGTAAACAAGGCTCGAGGTAGTTGACAAAAGCGTGAAACATTAAATGCAATGCTGTACGGAATACGCAAAGCATTAAATGCTCCCAACGGTCATCTTCTCAAGTGCCTATAAGTATGAAGTTCTGATGAGAAGCAAGGTTGACGATTTGCTAATAATTATCTTGCTGAAACGTTGTTCAAACTCAAAGCTCAGAAACTTCATCTTTATCAAAGCTTACTACATTGTTGTTGTAATATATTAGTGAGATTATTCTTAAACTTTAAGAGAAATATCACTGTTGTGATTATAGCTTTTCAGAAGCAATTGTAAAACTCTTATTTGATTACATTAATTTGTAAGTAACTAGAGTGATCAAGTGTTGATCAGGATACTCTAGGAAGTCTTAGCTTGTGTCTAAGAAGTTGTAATTAGAGTGATCACGTGGTGGTCAGGATACTCTAAGAAAGTCTTAGCTTATGTCTAAGCATTTGTTCCTAGAGTGATCAGGTTGTGATCAGGATACTCTAGAAGAATTAGTCGTGGACTAAATGGAAAACCATTGTAATCTGTTGAGATTAGTGGATTAAATCCTCAGGTGAGGTAAATCACTCCGTGGGGGTGGACTGGAGTAGTTTAGTTAACAACGAACCAGGATAAAAATAACTGTGCAAATTGTTTTTATTGTTCAAGTTTTTAGACTACACTTATTCAAACCCCCCCTTTCTAAGTGTTTTTCTATCCTTCAATATGCATCAGAGCGCCGGTTCTAAGGTGCAAGCACTTAACCGTGTTTAGAAAATATTCAGGAAGAGAAAAACACTTCAGTAGAAGATGGCTGGTGAAATTCCAACAAATCCATCTGCATCTACATCTGGCTCTGCTGAGCAATATAATGGTAACAATGGTTATACTAGACCACCAGTATTTGATGGTGAAAATTTTGAATACGGGAAAGATAAACTGGAAAGTTACTTTCTTAGTCTAGATGGTGAACTATGGGATCTTCTGATGGATGGTTACAAACATCCAGTGAAAGCCAGTGGCTTAAGGCTTACTAGGCAAGAAATGGATGATGATCAGAAGAAGCTTTTCAAGAATCATCATAAATGTAGGACTGTTTTGCTGAATGCTATCTCTCATGCTGAGTATGAGAAGATATCTAACAGGGAAACTGCCTATGATATATATGAGTCATTGAAAATGACCCATGAGGGAAATGCTCAAGTCAAAGAGACTAAAGCTCTTGCTTTAACCCAGAAGTATGAAGCCTTCAAGATGGAGGATGATGAAGATATTGAGAAGATGTTCTCAAGATTTCAAACTCTAACTGCTGGATTGAGAGTTCTGGATAAAGGCTACACCAAGGCTGATCATGTAAAGAAGATCATCAGAAGCTTACCGAGAAGATGGGGTCCAATGGTGACTGCATTCAAGATTGCAAAGAATATGAATGAAGTTTCTTTGGAAGAGCTTATCAGTGCCTTGAGAAGCCATGAAATAGAGCTGGACGCAAACGAGCCTCAAAAGAAAGGTAAGTCTATTGCATTAAAATCTAATGTTAAAAAATGCGCTAACGCTTTTCAGGCTAGAGAAGAAGATCCTGAAGAATCAGAATCTGAAGAAGAAGATGAACTGTTCATGATCTCCAGAAGGGTAAACCAACTCTGGAAGAGCAAGCAAAGGAAGTTCAGAGGCTTCAGAAGTTCAAAGAGATTTGAACATGGAGAATCTTCTAGTGACAGAAGATATGACAAAAAGAAGGCTGTTTGCTATGAATGCAATGAGCCTGGACATTACAAGAACGAGTGTCCAAAACTTCAGAAGGAGAATCCCAAGAAGAAGGTTCATAAGAAGAAAGGTCTTATGGCAACATGTGATGATTCTAAATCAGAATCACAATTAGACTCTGAAGGAGAACAAGCCAACTTTGCGCTGATGGCTACAGAAGATGATGGATCAGAATCTACATCAGAATTTGATTCTGAAGAGGTATTTTCTGAACTATCTAGAGAAGAGTTAGTTTCTAGTCTAACAGAACTTTTAGAACTCAAGGCTCATCTTAGTATCAAATACAAAAAGCTGAAGAAGCAGTTTGAATTTGAAACTAAGAAGCTGGAATTGGAAAATTCTGAACTGAAGGAAAAAGTTTTAAATCTATCCAAAAATAGTGGATCTCCTTCTGAAACAGAAAAATCCGTTCCTAGCATGAATCACATTCTGAAAGAATATGATTCGAGCTTCAGAAAGTTCTTATCTAGAAGTATTGGCAGAAGTCATCTTGCTTCTATGATATATGGTGTTTCTGGAAACAGAAGGTTTGGTTTTGGCTATGAGGGCGATACCTCACATAAATTTGAACCGTTGATGATCTGAAGATCACATACAAGCCATTGTATGATCAGTTCAAATATGGCCATGCACATGATATTAGGCTCACCTCACATGCACAGAAGTTTAACACTGCTCACACCAAGAAGCATGTGACACATCTTAAGAAATATCATGCTGACAAACCTAAAGAATATCATGCTGTTCCTCCTGTTAAATATTTTGCTAAACCCAAGTTCAATCAGAACTTGAGGAGAACTAACAAGAAAGGACCCAAGAAATTATGGGTACCTAAGGAGAAGATAATTTCTATTGCAGATATCCTTGGCGGCAAAGAGGACAAAAAAGCAAAATGTCATGGTACCTGGACTCTGGGTGCTCGCGACACATGACGGGAAGAAGGTCTACATTCCAAGACCTGGTGCTTAAACCAGGTGGAGAACTCAAGTTTTAAGGAGATCAGAAGGGAAAAATCATTGGCTCTAGAACCATAAGTCTTGGTAAATCTCCTTCCATAACTAATGTACTTCTTGTAGAAGGATTAACGCATAACTTATTATCCATAAGTCAATTAAGTGACAGTGGTTATGATATGATCTTCAATCAAAAGTCTTGCAAGGCTGTAAGTCAGAAGGATGGCTCAATCCTATTTACAGGCAAGAGAAAGAACAACATTTATAAGATTGATCTTTCAGATCTTGAGAAGCAGAAGGTGACTTGCCTTATGTCTGTTTCTGAAGAGCAATGGGTCTGGCACAGAAGATTAGGACATGCTAGTTTGAGAAAGATTTCTCAGATTAACAAACTAAATCTGGTCAGAGGACTCCCTAATCTGAAATACAAATCAGATGCTCTTTGTGAAGCATGTCAGAAGAGCAAGTTCTCCAAACCTGCATTCAAGTCTAAGAATGTTGTCTCTTCCTCAAGGCCGTTAGAACTCTTGCACATTGATCTGTTTGGCCCAGTCAAAACAGCATCTGTCAGAGGGAAGAAATATGGATTAGTCATCGTAGATGATTATAGACGCTGGACATGGGTAAAGTTCTTGAAACACAAGGATGAGTCTCATTCAGTGTTCTTTGAATTCTGCATTCAGATTCAATCGGAGAAGGAGTGCAAGATCATAAAGGTCAGAAGTGATCATGGTGGCGAATTTGAGAACAGATTCTTTGAGGAGTTCTTCAAAGAAAATGGTATTGCCCATGATTTCTCTTGCCCTAGAACTCCACAGCAAAATGGAGTTGTAGAGCGAAAGAATAGGACTCTACAAGAAATAGCCAGAACCATGATCAATGAAACCAATATGGCTAAGCACTTCAGGGCAGAAGCAATAAACACTGCATGCTATATTCAGAATAGAATCTCTATTAGACCTATTCTAAATAAGACTCCTTATGAATTGTGGAAGAACAGAAAGCCCAACATTTCATATTTTCATCCTTTTGGATGTGTGTGTTTTATTCTGAATACTAAAGATTATCTTGGTAAGTTTGATTCTAAAGCACAAAAGTGTTTCCTGCTTGGATATTCTGAACGCTCTAAAGGCTACAGAGTATACAATACTGAAACATTGATTGTAGAAGAATCAATCAATATCAGGTTTGATGATAAGCTTGGTCTTGAAAAACCAAAGCAGCTTGAGAATTTTGCAGATATAGATATTGATATATCAGAAGCTGTAGAACCAAGAAGCAAAGCTGCAGAAGCTGGAAGTCTCAGAAGCAATGGATCAGAAGATCAAGTTGCTGCATCTTTAGAGAATCTCAGGATTTCTGAAGAACCAACAGTCAGAAGATCACCTAGACTTGCTTCAGCTCATTCAGAAGATGTGATCCTTGGAAAGAAAGATGATCCAATCAGAATAAGATCATTTCTTAAGAATGACAATCAGAAGCAGTGATCAGAATCTGAAGGCATAAAGTCTTTCAGAAAAATACAGTTGTCATCTACTTTCTGATGATGAACACGTGTCTGTACGGTTGGTACAAAGCGTGCAGTTGAAAAGACGCCCACCTAGGTAACTGTGTTAAATCATTTCATTTACCACGTTCTCTCTCCTAATGTCATTTCTCATTAAATGCATAATGATGTTTTTTTTAATCTATTTCTTTTCAAAACAGTTTTTTTTAAATCGTTTAAATAACCCGCCTCATATTCTTTTTTATTTTCTTTCTCTCTCTCTCTCTCTTTTGCGCATCTCCTTCGTTGCATCTGTTTTCAAACCCTAGTTTCTGATTTGATCTCGAAGCTTAATCATCATGAACTCATCTTCAAGTTCATCAAACCCAGCAGAAAAACTCACCTCTTCACAGATTCTTCTACGCAAGTATGAGTATGCTCCATTGAAAATGTGCTTAATTCCCACGGAAGAACTGGAAGTTCTATGTGAATCTGCTGTTGACATCAACAATCTAAAAGCAAATGGCTTTAAGTGTGATGTAATAATCTTTGAGCAAGGTTGGTCTAAATACCTTGATAGATTGGCTGGACCAATTTATCCTGAACTTGTGAAGGATTTCTGGGTACATGCAACAGTTACTCCAACTGCCATCATTTCTTTCGTGCTAGGGCATGAAGTGGTTATCTCTGAAAAGCTCATCAGGAAGCTGTACAATCTTAATGATGAAGAAGGTTGGTCTGGTCTTCAACACGCAACAATTGACTGGACTCAAGTTGAACAACAAATCTCTCTGGCTTTTGGAATTGATTCTCATAACACGGGCACCTTAAGGCCATTTTATAAAGTATGGGCTGAGATTATTCTGGGTTCTCTTCACCATAGAAAGAGGATGCTCTCCTCCTCCTACATCAGTCCGGCTCACAAGTATACTCTTTTCTGCATTGGCAAAAAGACAGAGATCAACATCTCTCATATTCTGTTTGAGAATCTGAAGACTTCTATCTTTGAGTCAAGAGAAGATGAAAAGGCGAAGTACCCTCACATTCCAAGAACGACTATTCCTTTCGGAAGAATGATTTCAGACATTCTGATTGAAAGCAAAGTGCTGGACTCCATCAGAAAACTCAATGCGTCTCATTTTCTTGGAGTAGTTCAAGGTCCCATCTTCAATGGTGTTGATTTGTTCAGACTGGAACTCATTAAGAATGTACCTTTTGTGTGCACAAGCTTTCCTGACATTCTGTCAAGAAGAGTTGCTGTTAAAGGATTTGTCTCTTTGTTTCATAAAGAACTTCATCAGGCTGTCAAGCTTTACCTGGAAGATTGTGTTAGGAAGCAATCAGATGTTGATCCTGCTTGGATCCGTGGCAGAGTACTTCCGTCCAAAGCTGATATTCTGAAGAAGGATAAGAAGGAACAACAGGCAAGGCTAAAAAGAAAGGCCCGAGAAGATGAGGCTGAGAAAGCCAAGAAGTTGAGGGTCACCTATGATCCTGACAAGGTGGCATCTTCTGAACACAGGGAGAAAAGGATGAGAGTCTCTTTTCACAAAACCAGATCTTCACGTGCTTCTTCTGAATACGCCTTCAGGCAGGTTTTTACTCCACCTCCTTCTGTCCCTAAACCTTCTCCCCTTTCACCTCTTTCTAACCCAAAAGTAAACTTCACTATACCAAATCCTTCTCCATCTTCTTCTTCCACTCCCTTTCTAAACCCCACACCTCTGAGTATTCTTCCCCTAACTCCTTCTGATAAATCCTTCTCACCAATCCCTTTCATAAATACTCCATCTTCTTCTGAACCTATACTTTCTGTTACTCCATCCACATCAATCATTCCCTCAAATGTCTCTTCTTCCTCATCCATCGTTCCTCCACCCTCTTTATCCCATCCCTTACCTACCAGAAAATCCAAACCCTACTGTCTTCTCTACCCTAACTACAAATTTACCTTCAATCCGCCTGAACCTGAACCCTATACCTACCTGGAATTATTCAGACATGAGGTGATTAGCAGTCTAGACCTTCTGAAGGATGCATTCCTAAATGGTCTGGATGATGTATCTACAAGAAGTCTCTGGAGAAGCTTTCGTAAGGATTTTCAAGTAGAAGCAATGGGAGTACAGAAGAGACTAGTGGCTGCTGCCCCTGGTTACCCTGGTTATCTACTGGAGGGTGGTAATGGTATGTAATACCATCCTCTCAGAAATTGTGTTGCCGCGGAAGAGAAGCCATTTGTGGATGAATTGGAAGTAGCAAGACTGGCTGCTGCGTTGGAAGCTAATCCTTGCAGGGAAATTGTGGTTTGGAGACCTCAATATCCAGTTCTGCTCGGGGATTTCAAGACCCTCTTTGACTTTCTGAGGGAAAACCCTTCTAAGGAAGACCCAAGCTTGGTCATTCCAGAAGTTGTTGACCCACCAGAAGTTGAAGGTCCTTCTGCCCCCAGGAATCTAGCTGCCATTCTTCAAGCACTTGAGAATGGAGATTCTGAGATTCCAGCTGCAGAATATGGAGATGCTTCAATGGAAGAAGCAGATGTAGAAGATCATGTTGCTGAATCAGTTCCTGTTGAGGAAATCCTTGCAAATGATCTCTCAATGGAAGCTACAAATCCCAATGCCATCCCCTTGGATAGAAGCTGTGAAGCTTCTTCTGTTGAACCTTCCCGTCTTGCAAGGACTCTGGAAGTTCTTCAAAAGAACCAGGATGAGAAAGCTTAGTCAATGCTGAGTTTAGAGCTTTCATAGAGAAGCAGAATGAGCACAACAATGGGGTTCAAGAGATGCTGGCCAAGATCTTATCAAAGCTAGGGTCATCTTAGATTGAGTCTTAGTTGTTTTGTTTTTTTCTTTTGCTGCATCTGTTTTGTGCATCTTCTCTTCCTTCTCTTCGTGTACTTCTGTACTTGTCTGTTTGAACTTCAATAAAAATCATTTTTTTCTTCCATGTGGTTCCTTTTGTTTTTATCTGAATCTTTTATGTTTTTTGATGATATGACAAAAAGGGGGAGAAATATGTGATAAATGATTTGATTTAATCAGTTGCATTACTAACAGAACTTGCAAAGTTCTATGCTTTAAGTTGTGTTGTTGCAGGAACTGAAGATCAACATAAGAAGCAACAAGATGAGGAAAAGCAATTCTATAGACAATCAAGCTCTTGGATTCTTGAAGCAAGCTGAGTGCTATGAAGCTTCAGGATCAGAAGCAAGAAGGAAGAATGTTTAGATATTCTGATGATTGAATATGCTCTGAAACATTATGCCTATGTGTTCTGATACATATTATGTGGCTCTGATACATTTTATGTGTTCTGAAACATACTCTATGTTCTGACTCTTTCATGCTGACTTTTGTCGTTTAGTTTTGTTCTGTAACATTTCAGGATGTAGAGATGCTCTGATGATGCTCTGGTACATTCAACAATGTTCTGATACAATCTAGCATGAAGTGATGTAAGAAGAAATTCAAGCTCAGAAGCTGTCCTAATGGAAGCAGAAATCAGAAGCTGTGAATGTTCTGAAGATAAAAGAAATTCAAGCTCTGAAGCTGTTCTAATGGAAGCAGAAATCAGAAGCTGTGAATGTTCTAAAGATCAAAGAAATTCAAGTTCTGAAGCTGTCCGATGGAAGCAGAAATAAGAAGCTGTGAATGTTCTGAAGATCAAAGAAATTCAAGTTCTGAAGCTGTCCGATGGAAGCAGAAATCAGAAGCTGTGAATGTTCTGAGGATCTAAAGAAATTCAAAGCTCTGACGCTGTCTTATGGAAGCAGAAATCAGAAGTCATGAATGTTCTGAAAATCAAGCACATGTGAACGTCTCTACTGAAATTCTCAGGGAAGTCTTTTATTTATAAAATTCTTCTAGTATTAATTTCAGGGGGAGATTATTCATCTCAGGGGGAGATTGTTAATCTCAGGGGGAGACATATTCACATGCTTATGCTATAGCTGTGTAATTATCTTTAGCCGTCTGCTCTTTCTGATCGCAAATTCATATCATTTATATATGTTTTTGTCATCTTCAAAAAGGGGGAGATTGTTAGAACAAGATTTGTTCAAATCAATATTCTTAGTTTTGATGATAACAAGGATATGAATTTTGTGTGAGATAATGTGGTACTCTAATACGTTGCAATTTCCCTTTCAGGAAATATATAAAGAGTATGCACAAATCAACGCTCAAAAGCTTTGACTCAGAAGGTTCAGCATGCAACATCAGAACATGGTCTGGCAAGACATCAGAAGATGGTCAAGGCAGAATCAGAACATGGGTCTATGGAAGCATCAGAAGAACGTGAGTTCAGAAGCAGAAGCACTGAAGTTCTCATGGTATCACGCTCAGAAGCACTTCAAGGTCACAAGACAAGAAGATGCTATGCACCAAGCTGTTTGACTCTGATGATATTCAAACGTTGTATACACAAACATCAGATCAGAAGCAAGTACAGGTGGCAGGCTACGACGACTGACAAAAGGAACGTTAGAAGCTATTAAAGGCAACGTCAGTAGACACAACGTAAACAAGGCTCGAGGTAGTTGACAAAAGCGTGAAACATTAAATGCAATGCTGTACGGAATACACAAAGCATTAAATGCTCCCAACAGTCATCTTCTCAAGTGCCTATAAGTATGAAGTTCTGATGAGAAGAAAGGTTGACGATTTGCTAATAATTATCTTGCTGAAACGCTGTTGTGGACCTCCGTTTTTGGCCATACCTCTCGCGGAGAGATACGTGAACTGACTCTTTTTTTTTGTTTCTGCTTTCGTATTTGAAAATCAGAGAGTCGCCACCGACCTTTTATTTTATCCAATTAAGGAAAGGTTTATAAAAGAAACAGAAAAAAGAACTTTAAGAAATTCTGGGTAAGGGGGTAGGTTATACAAAGGGAAGGTGTTAACACCCTTTGTATCCATGGTTATCCATGGGCTCTTTAATTTGCTTAGCTCACTTGTTTTCAATTGCTTTTAAATGCTCGTATGTGGTTTCAAATACCTTTGTAAATTGACTTTGTAATGATCCTTGTGCGGATGTATACAAAGTGTTTTTATCTTTCAAAAGATGTTTTTTGAAAAAAGAACGTTAACTTCGTAATGATCCTTGTTTGGATATATACAAAGTATTGTCTTTTTATTTTGAAAAACAACAGTGTATGAGAATTTTGTTTGTTTTGATTTGAGCAAGCAAATTAGGAGGTCTACCCTGAGTTATAAGGTCTTTATCCTATTCCCTTTAAAAATCTATCCTTTCACCGGATATAAACAAAAGTTCGTTTTGAAACAGTTGAACTTGATTTCTTTGACTTTTGAAAAGAATGAGAAGGGATTACCCTAAGAGGTGCAAATGTGATTGTGTTTGGATTCAGATATTTTATCTTTGAAGTTAGTGATCTAACGATTCAATTTTATCTTTGGCATACACGCAGTTTATATGTGCTGGAATTTAAAATGCGGAAATGTAAAATGCGGAAAATAAATCTACGCTATTACATCGATTGCGCAGGAAATGTAAACTACGCTATTTACATGAATTTGGCAACCTATACATTTATCTAGGAATTTAAATTGCAAGAAAATAAAAGAAATGTTTTTGGATTTTTTGATGATTTATTTTAATTATAATTAATGCATGATTAATTAAATTAAAATGAGGAAAAAGGATGAGAATAGATTTAAACCAAAAAATTAAGTTCAAAATATGTTCAAAAGGTTTGTTAATTAATTTTAAAACAAAACTAATTTTTTTGAATTTTTTGAAATTGATTTCAAATTTATTAAGTTAATTAATACATAATTATACAAATAATTAAAACTTAAAGAGAAAATTATTCAAAATATGTACAAAATTAGTTTATAATATATAAACAATATTTAATATAAGGAACCATTTTTTTTATGATTTTTGATTGGGTGAAAATAATTAAAAGATAAATATATGCATATTATCTAATTAATTATACAAAATATTTAAATTATGAAGAAAAGTAAAATATTTTTATATTAGAAAATAAAAAATTATTTTAGAAACTTAAAAATATTTTTTGTGTATATTTTGGATTTTTAAAACTATTTTTAATTAATTTTATAAAGAAATTAAAATAAAAATAGAAAATAAAATATTAAAGGAAAGATCCTGTGTGGTAAAGGACCGAGAGTCCATGGTGAGTCTGCAAGGCTGAGAGTGTTAGATGGAGAGTTGAGAAGATCCAATGGCTGTGGGATGAGATTACATCATAGCCACATGGAAATCAGAGCACGTGATCATCCAGATATTCAAAGTCCACGCTGGGACCCACGCTGACTGACCAACGAATGAGAGGAAGAGAATCTGCCACGCGTGCTGGTCAAGGATTCAACGTCACTATTCATCATCTTCTTCCTTTTACCTGTGGAATTAGCTGCAGATTTACCTGCGGAATTTCCTGCGGATTTTCTTTCAGATTTCCATGCATTTGAAAACCTACAAAAACAGCTATGAACAAAAACAAAAGGGACCCAAATCGACTTAAAATGACCTCCTGAACACGATGGTGGCGTTAGTTTTGCTATTTGAGTGCTGTAGCTATGGATTCGAAGAGATTAAAGTTTGAACATGCATGAACACTCATCAATGGTATTGAGCAATTTTCACGTGGAAACCAACATGTTAAAGCCCAGACCTGCCCTATAGGACCTCATGAACTCATTAGAATGATTAGATTACATTGAGGTTGATTAAATATAGGAACCGTCTGAGGTATCAGCTTTAGATCTTCGATGGTAGATCGTTCTGGAACCGTCTGAGGTATCAGCTTTAGATCTTCGATGGTAGATCGTTCTGGAACCGTCTGAGGTATCGACTTTAGATCTTCGATGGTAGATCGTTCTGGAACCGTCTGAGGTATCAGCTTTAGATCTTCGATGGTAGATCGTTCTGGAACTGTCTGAGGTATCAGCTTTAGATCTTCGATGGTAGATTGTTCTGGAACCGTCTGAGGTATCGACTTTAGATCTTCGATGTTAGATCGTTCTGGAACCGTCCGAGGTATCAGCTTTAGATCTTTGTTGCTTGTTTTTGAGTTGATAGGTGATTTGGAAGGAGAGATCTCTTCAGAATGAATCTTTGGTTTGATCATATCTGAGAGGACTGCTTATAGAATTCAGGTGAACACTGCATGTGATTGAGAACATCTTTGCTGAAGACATCCGTCTGCCTGAAAAAATCAAGTTAGTGATATGTAATGTTTATGATGCATGTAATGTATGTGTCGAGATTCTCGAACTAAAGGAGAAATATGCATGTTATGTTGTGTATGAATATGTATGGATATGCGTATGATGTATGATGTATGATGCATGATGTATGATGCATGATGTACGCGTGTCAAGCTTCTATTTGGGAAAATAAATTCCCGCTAGTCATCTGGATATGACTATATTGTGATTGTTGATGATCTTTTGTCTTGTTTGAGTACCCTCGGCTGGGGAACTTCTTTGAGAACCATGGTACTCTGTTGAAGGATCTTTGACTACCGCTTGGGAATGAAAGGTAGTTGGAAGTTCTGATTTGATGCCCTTTTAAGTGGGAATGAGGAAGATGCATAATCCTCCGATGCAATATCCGACCAAGTGTTGGTGTGGAGATCAGACTTTCTGGAGATAGTAATCTGGAACAGCCCTGCTGGGGGATAAGATTTCTCGAATTACTTCGTTTGGGAGAGAAAATCTTATTGAGGAATTTGCTGAGAAATGTATTTCTCTTGGGGATTTTTCTTCTGATGCTGGTTTCGGGATGATGTCCAAATGATTGGGACATTACCTGAATGCCATTCCTGTTTTTCCTAGTAAACATCAATCATATTCAAATGCACATGTTCATTCAAAATTATCATTGGGACATTTACGTATTCAAAACAGAAAAAGTGAAAATGTTGATTTTGAGCCTAAGCTGCATTGAAAAAGAGCCATGATAGGCTGATTAGTACAGGAAGACAATAATCCTAGTAGTAGGAAATTATCATAAAGCTTTGGAAAATATTTATAAAGATAAATAGCTATGTGAAAACAATCCAGTCAAGTTTCAATTCTGCTATTGCCAATCTGTCTTCGAGCATCTCATCCCTCGCTTATTGGAAGAAAGTGATTGGACTGATCGGTGTCTTTGATGTATTGAATCTTGACGGTGAGTAGGCAGCTGAATGGAACATAGTTGTATGCTTTATTCCCTAACTTTTGCCCAGGCTGCCCTTTCAGGTTTTCAGCCTACCGGGATAGTATTATTTAGTCTCTAATTTTTTCCTGGATCGCCCTTTCGGGTTTTCAATCCACCGAGACGCTCATTTTTGCCTAAGTTGCCCTTTCGGGTTTTCAACTTAGCGAGCTTTTCTTTTCAAGCGAAATACTTTTTGACTATGTCCGCATTTATAGGGTGTGGGAAATCCTCGCCATCCATGGTGGTAAGCAACATGGCACCGCCGGAGAATATTTTCTTGATTACGAATGGTCCCTCATAGGTGGGAGTCCATTTGCCTCTGGGATCACCTTGTGGTAAGATGATGCATTTGACAACCAAGCCACCGGTTTGGTATGCCTGACTTTTGACTTTCTTGTTGATGGCTTTGATCATACGCTTTTGTTACAACTGACCATGACAAATAGCTGCGAGCCTTTTCTCATCAATCAAGTTTGTCTGGTCCAACCGTGTTTGAATCCAATTGTCTTTGTCTAGATCGGCTTCTTTCATAATCCTTAGGGAAGGAATCTGAATTTCAATTGGAAGAACTGCCTCCATACCATAGACTAAGGAGAATGGAGTTGCCCCTGTTGAAGTACGCGCTGATGTGCGATAACCATGAAGAGCAAAAGGTAACATCTCATGCCAGTCTTTGTAGGTTACTGTCATTTTTTGTATGATTTTCTTGATGTTTTTATTGGCAGCTTCCACCGCGCCATTCATCTTTGGTCGATATGGAGAAGAATTATGATGTTTGATCTTGAACTGTATGCAAAGTTCAGTAATCATTCTATTGTTTAGATTTGTGCCATTGTCTGTGATGATCCGTTCAGGGATGCCATACCGACAAACGAGATTGTGCTTGATAAATCGGGCCACCACATTCTTGGTGACAGAAGCAAATGAAGCGGCTTCTACCCATTTTGTGAAGTAGTCAATAGCGACCAGGATAAAGCGATGTCCGTTGGAGGCAGTAGGTTTGATTTCTCCAATCATATCAATACCCCACATTGCAAAAGGCCAAGGAGCCGTCAGCACGTTTAACGGGACTGGAGGTACATGTACTTTGTCAGCATATATCTGACATTTGTGACAGGTTCTGGAATGATGATGGCAGTCCGTCTCCATGGTAGACCAGTAATAACCTGCTCTGAGGATCTTTTTAGCCATTGTATGTCCACTTGAATGAGAACCAAAGGCACCATCGTGTATGTCTTCCATAATCTGTTCTGCTTCCTTCTTGTTTACACAACGAAGTAAAGTCGAATCATGGTTGCGTTTGTATAGGGTTCCATTACTTAGAAAGAATTTGGTAGCAAACCTCCTTAGAAACTTTCTGTCGTTAATGGACGCCCCTTCAGGGTACTCCTGAGCTTCGAGATATATTTTTACTTCATGGAACCATGGTTTTTCTTCTGTTCCTTCGGCATCGATCTCATTGCAATAGGATGGTTCATCTTGTCTGTAAATGGTGATTATCGGCGCCTCATTGTCCCACCTGATTTTGAATATGGATGACATGGTAGCTAAGGCATCAGCTAGTTGATTTTCCTCGCGTGGGATGTGTTCAAAAGTGATTTCTTTGAAATAAGGAATCAGACTCAGCACATATTCTTTGTAAGGAATTAGATTCGGGTGCTTCGTGTCCCATTCCTCTTTGACTTGGTAAATTACCAAGGCCGAGTCTTCGTAGACCTTCAGGAACTTGATTCTTAAATCAATTGCAGCTTTGAGACCCAGAATACATGCTTCGTACTCGGCTATATTGTTAGTGCAGTTGAAGCATAATCTGGCAGTGAATGGTGTATAACCTCCTGCAGGAGAAATGATCACAGCTCCGATGCCATTGCCAAGTGCGTTAGAAGCTCCGTCAAAAACCAAGTCCACCGGGATCCTGGCTCGGGTCCTTCTTCTGGTCCTGGTTGTTTGTAGTCATTGACTAGCATAATGTCCTCGTCTGGGAAGTCAAAGTTCAATGCTTGATAATCATCCACTGCTTGATGATCCAGATGATCAGCTACCACACTTCCTTTAATTGCTTTTTGTGATGTGTATTGAATGTCATATTCTGTTAGGATCATTTTCCATCTTGCTATTCTTCCAGAGAGAGCAGGTTTATCGAACACGTACTTGATAGGATCCATTTTGGAGATTAGGAAAGTGGTGTGATTTAGCATATACTGTCTTAGTCGGCGAGCCGCCCATGCTAAGGCACAACAAGTTTTTTCGACTAGTGAGTATATTGTTTCACAATCGGTAAACTTTTTGCTAAGATAGTAGATTGCATGCTCCTTTCGGCCGGACTCGTCATGTTGCCCCAGTACGCATCCCATTGAATCTTCTAACACAGTTAGGTACATTATCAGGGGTCTTCCTTCCACAGGTGGTAGCAAGATTGGCGGTTTTTGGAGATACTCTTTGATTTTGTCGAAGTCTAACTGGCATTTGTCATTCCATATTTCCACTTGATCTTTCTTCAACAGTTTGAAGATCGGCACACAAGTAGTGGTCATATGGGCAATAAATCTGGCGATGTAATTCAGACGTCCCAAGAATCCTCTGACTTGTTTCTCGGTACGGGGTATAGGCATTTCTTGAATGGCTTTGACCTTGGCAGGATCAACCTCAATACCTTTGCTGCTGACGATGAAACCTAAGAGTTTGCCGGATCTCACTCCAAAGGTACACTTATTTGGGTTCAGTCGCAACCTGTATTTCTTGAGTCTGTCAAACAGTTTGTGTAGATGACCCAGATGTTCTTCCTCGGTGTTGGATTTTGCAATCATATCATCGACATACACCTCTACCTCCTGATGAATCATATCATGAAACAAAGCTACCATTGCACGTTGATATGTAGCTCCTGCGTTCTTTAAACCAAAGGGCATTACTTTGTAACAAAAGGTTTCCCAGGGTGTTGTGAAGGTTGATTTTTCCATGTCTTCGGGTGCCATCTTGATTTGATTGTACCCTGAGAATCCGTCCATAAAGGAGAATACCTTGCATTGTGCGGTATTATCAACCAGTACATCGATGTGAGGTAAAGGGAAATCATCTTTGGGGCTTGCCCGGTTCAGATCTCTATAGTCTACGCACATTCTGACTTTCACGTCTTTTTTAGGCACAGGCACGATGTTAGCTATCCAAGGAGGATAACTTACAACTTTCAGGAATCCGGCATTGAATTTCTTTTCAACCTCGTCTTTGATCTTTTTTGACATATCAGGCCTACTCCTCCGCAGTTTCTGCTTGACTGGAGTGCTACCTTCTTTGATTGGCAGGCGATGAACCACAATGTCCGTGTCAAGGCCTGGCATATCTTCATAGGACCAGGCGAATATCTCGACGTAGTCTTGAAGCATTTGAATAAGTTTTTGCTTGACACTGTGTTCTAAATCAGCCCCTATTTTGACTTTTTTCTTTTCTTCGTTGCTGCCCAAGTTGATAACCTCAATTGGTTCCTCATGAGGCTGTATAGCCTTCTCTTCTTGTTCTAGCAGCCTTGCAAGTTCTTTTGGTACTTCACAATCTTCCTCACTTTCGTCCTCAGTTTGGTAGATCGGATTTTCAAAGTCATGACGGGCAATAGCAGAATCGTTATCGACTGGATTCAACGTGAATGTGAATCTGCATTTTATTTATGCGAGTATGTGTGAGAAAACATAGCTATTTGAAAGCAAATAAAGAAAGAAAAAGGATCACAAATTTTGAATATGCAAACGTCCCATGATTTTATTGAATGCACATGATCATGATATGACAAGCCCTTATAAAAGGACCAGTGTGCTTCGGGCAAGGCACACGGCTTTCAAGCTCATGGTTCGATAGTACAGGAACCATTTTTATCTTTGCACAATATACACAAAGAAAATAGGAAATTTCATTTACTCCTGATCAAAGGAGATCACATCCTCAGCTTTCCAGTTGTTCAATCCATTGTTGTGAGCAGGGAGTATCCAGCTGTTCCAGTTGCAGTTGTCTTCTTCATCTTCCACAGCATTGATTTTATTAGTGGGGAAATGAGTCGGTGATCTTTCGGGATAAGTGATATACTCTGCTGGATACGAGAGCCCAGGCTGAGATATCTCTGTTGGCTGAGCGAGGTGCTCGATAAGGCCGTCCCATCCAGTCGGGATGATGTTTTGGATAGAGACTTGTGTATCCTGGTGAGGGGTGTATTCTGACAGAAAGTAACCCTCGTTATTTGGTGCTTCCCTAGCTTCTTCAAGAGTAAAATTGTCATCATAATGTTCATCCCATCCAGTTGGGACAATGTCTTCCATGGCGACTTGTGAGCTCGGAGGAGCGGAATATTTCACCATAAAGTCATATTTGCCACTAGGCTCTCTTAGCGTATCCCAAATTTCTTTAGGTGGATTCTGACATTGCTGAGTGCTAGGACTTGTGAGACTTTTGTCATTCTCAAATTGATCACCCCATCCAGTTGGGGTAATATCTTCCATAGCAATAAAAGAACTCTGAGGTGCGGTATATTGGTAATTATATCCGCCGCTTGGATCTCCCAAAGTATCCCACATTCCCATGGAAATGGGTGGAATTTCATCTGGATATGGCTGAATGATATGGTTCAAGAACACTCCATCGTCTTCGATGGCGTTTACTCCTTGGCTGGTGAAATGTGACATTAGTTCTCCAGAACAAGGACTTTGATTATTCTTTTGATTTTCACTATCATAGCCCAGGCCTAGTTTGTCGGACTTGTATGGTATATCAAGAAGCTGTCCCCATACTGTGCAATCACCATTTTCGATCACAGCTTTGGCATCTTTGAGAGAAACAATAGTTGTAGTTGGAGTAGCAAAAATATGCTTGGTGGTAGAGACATCTGGAGAGACCACCTCAAAAGATTGGTAGGGAGTTTCGATGAATTCGTCATCCAACTCAACATATTTGGTATTGCTCAGGTGACTAACCACATATTCCTCTTCGCCATAAACTGTGACAATCTTTCCTTTTACTGGATATTTCAACTTCTGATGCAGAGTAGAAGTTACAGCGTTTGCCCCATGTATCTAAGGGCGTCCAAGTAAACAAGAATATGCTGGGTGAATTTCCATTACGTAAAAGATAAAATCAAAGATCTGAGAGCCCACTCTGATTGGGAGATTCACCTTTCCGCACACTGTTCTTGTTGACCCATCGAAGGCTCTTACCACAACATCGCTTGGTTGTAACATAATTCCTTCGAAATCAAGCTTTTCTAGTACTGTTTTTGGTAACAGGTTCAAAGAAGAACCGTTATCTACCAGCACATGAGATAGAGTGGTGCCATTACATTCAATGGAGATATGTAGGGCTTTATTGTGATTCTTTCCAGCAGGGGTTAGATCGATATCAGAGAAACCGAGGCTGTTATTCACGGTTAGATTGGCAACACAATTCTCAAATTGATCGACCGAAATCTCTTGAGGCACATGCGCAGCTTTCAGGAATTTCATCAGAGCTTTGGCATGAGCTTCTGAATACTTTAGCAGAGATAGCATTGAGATTTTTGAAGCAGTGTGCCCCAGTTGCTCGACAATATTGTAATCACTCTTGCAGATGATTTTCAATATTTCCTCCATTTCTTGTTTTGATGGATCCTCAACAGTGACTTCCACCGGTATTTGAACTAGTTCAACTTGTGGCTCTTTGCCTCGAGCGTTGATATTTTGATTAGGAACTGGGACCTGGACTGGACCAGCAGCAATATTTGGAGAAATTTCTGGTGAAAAGATTCTTCCACTTCTCGTGATCTTGCTGGTACCCACAATATTATCCACAGTCGGAGCAACTAACTTTGTGGCCTCTTTAGTCGAGGTATCCTGTTTAACTCCATGGACATAAACATTAGTGTCGTAACCCCACGGGACAACTTTGTCTGAGGAGTATGGAAATGGAGTTGGACTAGAAATGATTACTGATGCCACTTTGAGTGTAGCAGAAATTTTGAACGGAGCCTTGGCAGAGATTTTGAATGGTAAGTTGGAGATAACTGAGGCATCCTCTATTCTCATCCCGTTTGCAAATACTTCGCATAACACGTCCATAGAAGGGAGCCTCTCAAACATAATGATACGGTGATCCATCCATTTTTGAATTCCCATTCTCAGATTTTCACAACCGTTGGGCGAGTAGGTGCAATAAAAGCAATCAGGGTCACAACCTGGAAAGTAACCAGCTTGGGTTAGCTTTCCTTTTACTTCGAGGTGCGGAGTTTATAATTCGCTCACATCATAGATGTAAACAGTGTCCAGGATAGCGTTAACAGTTTTGTCATGCTTCGACATAGGTGCCGTGATGACATTTGGAGTTTCTGGAGGATCGAACTCAATTTCCCCAGCATCAATCATATCTTGTATTTTATTTTTCAGGGCCCAGCAGTGATCTGCGTCATGTCCTGGACAGTTTGAGTGATACGCACATGTTGCATCAGGGCGATAACTCGGAGAGGAAGTGTTGACATTCTTTGGAGGATCTTTTAATGTGATCAGATCCGCTTTTAGCAAATGCTGCAATGCCTGAGAGATTGGCATGTTGATTCTGGTGAAATTTCTTCTTGGCGCATCTGGTCGACGCGTATATTTTGGCTGTTGGTCTTTTTGAGGCGCTGATGTGGAGATTAGAACTGCCCCCACAGATTGGTGTTGCTCACTTTTGCGACCTTTCTGAATTTGCATTGTATTAACCTCATTTCTCCCACTAATGGGCCTTTTTGTAGTACCAGAGGAGGAGCCTATTTGAATTTTTCCATTTTGAATGCCACTTTTGACACGTTCTCCGGTCAATATCAGGTCAGTGAATCCTGACGATGAGCTTCCCAGCAAATGACTATAGAAAGGGCCAGTTAAAGTGCCCATGAACATGTCGACCAGCTCGCGATCAGATAAGGGTGGTTGAACCCTTCCAGCCATATCTCTCCACTTTTGTGCATATCCTTTGAAACTCTCTTTTGGTGCCATGGACATGCCCCTCAGTTGAGTACGGGTTGGTGCAAGGTCAACATTATATTGATACTGTTTGTAAAAAGCAGCAGCTAAATCTTCCCAGGCATGGACTTTGGTACTTTCCAGCTGGTAGTACCATTCGAGCTGTGTACCCGACAGACTTTCTTGGAAGAAGTGAATCCACAATTTGCTATCTGTTGTGTGAGGTTGTATCTTCCTCACATAGGACCTCAGATGTAGTTTTGGGCAAGAAACTCCATCATATTTTGCAAAGACAGAAACTTTGAACTTTGGAGGGATAACAACATCTGAGACGAGCCCCAGATCATTGAAATCTAAGCCAGGTATTTTTTGTATTTCCATAGCTTTCATGCGTTCTTCTAACTGTTGGTATTTGTCATCATCCTGTTCGTCTCCAGAATGATAATCTTCTTCATTGGAAGAGAGAGAGAGGGTTTGGCAGAACCCTGGTTGCTGTGATTGTTTCCTTATTCACCATCACCGACTATTTCAGGGATCGGTGGCTTTTTTAACCTTTTAGCTGGCATTCTGATCTTTCTTTTCAGTTGGCTCAAGCCTACAGATCCTTTGGGCTTCTTTTTCTTCTTGATCATCAGGGTTTTCAGTTCTTGTTGCCCCTTTGCCAGTTCCAGAATTGCCACTTGAACTTGGGCGTTCTGTGCTTCGAGATTCTTGATGCTTGTCTCAGATTCCATCTCTTCTGACTGAAAAAAACAGCGAGGAGATGAGAAATCCGTCATGTGAGCCTGTTTATGCAATGTGTATGAATGGATGAAATGTATATGCAATGTATATGAATGAAATGTATATGCAATGTATATGAATGAAATGTATATGCAATGTTTTCAAGGATCTTAGAGTTTAGATTTGTTAAAACAAAGGAGAAACAAACATTAGTTAAACAATTTATTTCTTTTTTTTGCTTTTTTTTTTCTTTGCCTCATTCGGGCTTACAAAACAGAAATAAAGGAAATGAATGATCCCTCAGGTCTCCCATGGACGCTTTCTCTTCGCCCCCAGGAATGTGTTGATCTGCTGTTCTTCTTGGAGTTGTCCGGTGAGCTCCAATAATCTTCTCTCATAGTCTTGACAGTGTGCTTTGAACGTGTCTCTTTCCTCTTTTAGTTGAACCCAAGATTTCTGCAACTCTTCTAGGTCAGTTAGCATATCCGGGTGTAGAATAACTTGAGGTTCGTCTCCTTCGACTTTTGGCTCAATAGTCACAGGTAGAATAGCGGGATATGGCATGATGAGTTTTTGAGCATGAGCCCGCACCCATCTGAGGTAAGGTTCCATAGGGATAGAATTCCATTGCCCCAAAGTTTTGCTTTCTATTCTATAGACACTGTCCCATGCATGTATAAACCTTCGTCGGTGTCTATGGGAATCATCCTCGTAATCAAATACAATGCCACGGATAATCATGTCGTGGGGACCGTTGCTCCTTGCATATCCGACTTGGCGTAAAGCTAAAGAGGGATTGTAAGTGATGCCCCCTTTGATGCCAAGGAGTGGCACATTAGGGTACTCTCCACAATGATTAATGATAGTAATGTCTCCTTGAAAGAAGTTGTTCCATCGAATATCAGAATGAGACAAAGACATAATCCTGCGAGACCATTGCATTCTTTGTTCATTTCTTAACACTGATCGGGGAAGATGAAATGTAAACCACCTTGCCAGTAGTGGTATACAACACATAAGAGTTCCTCGTTTCTTCATGGTACGAGTGTGTAGAGAATGTAGAATGTCTCCCAGCAATGTTGGTACCGGGTTACGGGTTAGGAAAAGGTTGATAATGTGTACACTTATGAATTGGTCGGGATTAGGGAATAAAACCAACCCATAGATTAAAAGAGCCACAACCTCCTCAAAAGTTGGATAACTTTTGTTTTCTAGTAATAATCGAGCCTTTTCCATTAAGAACTTAGCAAGCAAACCCTTAACTCCACTCTTTGTTTCCCAATTGGACTCGATTTCCGATTTTCGCAAATGTAAGGCAACAACAATGATTTCAGGTTTTGGAATCCTTTCTAAACCAGTGAAAGGTAATTGATCTCGAACAGGTAATCCAATTAGTTCAGAAAACTCTTCCAAAGTGGGTACTAACTGGTAATCAGGAAAGGTAAAGCAATGATGTTCAGGGTCAAAGAACTGGAACAGGACCCATATCATGTCTTCTTCAAATTTTGAGGTAACCAAATGGAGTAGGTGACCATGTTTTTCGGTGAATTGAACATTCCTGGGGAATTTTGATACTAAGTTTTTCAGTTCAGATGGTACCGTTGAGATGTTGATTCGGATGTAATCTCTGGTGGCGGGAGCCATTACCTGTAATAAATAAACAAAGGTAAACTCTTTGATCCTTGAAATGATTAGTGAGAAAATGATATGCTTATGATGCTTATGATGTCAAACATGTGGCACACACAAACAAATCAAACAATAGCCTTAGGTTTAAAGGCTTGCATGAAGCTGATTTGGTTAAAACCTGTCCTAGAATAGTATTCGGGTTCTATGATCCTTGGAGGTAACATCTCAATACGGCTCTCGGACGGCCGATCAAAATATTCCTCGAGGATAACTAACTTCGATCAATTTCAAAGCTAGCCACTTAATAGGCCACAAGTCAAGTTCAATTAAAAGGTTCTAAGACAAATTAGTGTTTGATGACATTTCGGAAGCCTAATATACTCCTTGATCGTTTTCAAGGGACATCAGTATAAACCAAAGTATCGCACTAACGATGACTACCAGATCAACCGTATCGGTACATGCTGTACAGTTTCCTTGGTCTATTGTCATATACTTAAGGTATCTCGAGATTAGGGTTAGAATCTTTCACACAAGCAAAATACCCAAACAAACCTTTGAAAAATAGAGCAATCAAGTCAAACAATTGAAAACATCGAAGTGATCTATTCTCTAAAGGTAACCCCTTTTGAAAACATTTTGTTTTTAGAAAGTATGTCCCCAGCAGAGTCGCCAGTTCTGTGGACCTCCGTTTTTGGCCATACCTCTCGCGGAGAGATACGTGAACTGACTATTTTTTTTTGTTTCTGCTTTCGTATTTGAAAATCAGAGAGTCGCCACCGACCTTTTATTTTATCCAATTAAGGAAAGGTTTATAAAAGAAACAGAAAAAAGACCTTTAAGAAATTCTGGGTAAGGGGGTAGGTTATACAAAGGGAAGGTGTTAGCACCCTTTGTATCCATGGTTATCCATGGGCTCTTTAATTTGCTTAGCTCACTTGTTTTCAATTGCTTTTAAATGCTCGTATGTGGTTTCAAATACCTTTGTAAATTGACTTTGTAATGATCCTTGTGCGGATGTATACAAAGTGTTTTTATCTTTCAAAAGATGTTTTTTGAAAAAAGAACGTTAACTTCGTAATGATCCTTGTTTCGATATATACAAAGTATTGTCTTTTTATTTTGAAAAACAACAGTGTATGAGAATTTTGTTTGTTTTGATTTGAGCAAGCAAATTAGGAGGTCTACCCTGAGTTATAAGGTCTTTATCCTATTCCCTTTAAAAATCTATCCTTTCACCGGATATAAACAAAAGTTCGATTTGAAACAGTTGAACTTGTTTTCTTTGACTTTTGAAAAGAATGAGAAGGGATTACCCTAAGAGGTGCAAATGTGATTGTGTTTGAATTCAGATATTTTATCTTTGAAGTTAGTGATCTAACGATTCAATTTTATCTTTGGCATACACGCAGTTTATATGTGCTGGAATTTAAAATGCGGAAATGTAAAATGCGGAAAATAAATCTACGCTATTACATTGATTGCGCAGGAAATGTAAACTACACTATTTACATGAATTTGGCAACCTATACATTTATCTAGGAATTTAAATTGCAAGAAAATAAAAGAAATGTTTTTGGATTTTTTGATGATTTATTTTAATTATATTTAATGCATGATTAATTAAATTAAAATGAGGAAACAGGATGAGAATAGATTTAAACCAAAAAATTAAGTTCAAAATATGTTCAAAAGGTTTGTTAATTAATTTTAAAACAAAACTAATTTTTTTGAATTTTTTGAAATTGATTTCAAATTTATTAAGTTAATTAATACATAATCATACAAATAATTATACAAATAATTAAAACTTAAAGAGAAAATTATTCAAAATATGTACAAAATTAGTTTATAATATATAAACAATATTTAATATAAGGAACAATTTTTTTTATGATTTTTGATTGGGTGAAAATAATTAAAAGATAAATATATGCATATTATCTAATTAATTATACAAAATATTTAAATTATGAAGAAAAATAAAATATTTTTATATTAGAAAATAAAACATTATTTTAGAAACTTAAAAATATTTTTTGTGTATTTTTTGGATTTTTTAAACTATTTTTAATTAATTTTATAAAGAAATTAAAATAAAAATAGAAAATAAAATATTAAAGGAAAGATCCTGTGTGGTAAAGGACTGAGAGTCCATGGTGAGTCTGTAAGGCTGAGAGCGTTAGATGGAGAGTTGAGAAGATCCAATGGCTGTGGGATGAGGTTACATCATAGCCACATGGAAATCAGAGCACGTGATCATCCAAATATTCAAAGTCCACGCTGGGACCCACGCTGGCTGACCAACGAATGAGAGGAAGAGAATCTGCCACGCGTGCTGGTCAAGGATTCAACGTCACTATTCATCATCTTCTTCCTTTTACCTGCGGAATTAGCTGCAGATTTACTTGTGGAATTTCCTGCGGATTTTCTTTCAGGTTTCCATGCATTTGAAAACCTACAAAAACAGCTATGAACAAAAACAAAAGGGACCCAGATCAACTTAAAATGACCTCCTGAACACGATGGTGGCGTTTGTTTTGCTATTTGAGTGATGTAGCTATGGATTCGAAGAGATTAAAGTTTGAACATGCATGAACATTCATCAATGGTATTGAGCAATTTTCACGTGGAAACCAAAATGTTAAAGCCCAGACCTGCCCTATAGGACCTCATGAACTCATTAGAATGATTAGATTACATTGAGGTTGATTAAATATAGGAAAATAAAAATTAATTATGTATGAATATGAAGAACACTATGCACGTGTTACGACTCTCATGGGACCATATTAAGGGTTCATTCTTACTCTATATGATCTCAGAAGATGATTGGAAAGCTTATTTCGTATTGATACTGATTGGAAATATGAAAATGAAAATTACAAAGTTTGGAGATTTTTTGAGAATTTTGTGAAGTTGATGGCTATCTCTCTTGCTGTTTTTCGTGGCTCCCTTTGTTGTTGAAGTATGCCAAGCTATTTATAGGCCAAGAGTGCTTAGAATCCAAGCCAAGAAGCTTTTGGATGCCTTTGTTGAATTCTTGATTTTTAAATATTAAAACCTTTGAATTGTTGACCAAGTCTTGCTCCTCTTGAATTCTCTTGCCTTGTACTTCAATCTTCTGCAGAAAATTAAAGATTCTTGGATGACTCATGCTTAGAAACTAAGCTATCCATTATCCTTCCCTTTTCCATTTTTATTTAATCTTAAAATAGGATAAAATTAAACCAAAAATTAATAAAAATGGTGTGGGCTTTGTCTTGGTCGTGGGAAGCCCATAATATCATGGCAAACATGTTTGAACCATGAAAACTTGGCCCCATTTGGAAAAAATACATTTTTGAGCAATGTTGGTTTTATGCATTTTCCCAAAATTTAGCCAACTTCAACAAGGTGTAAATCCCTCAATTTTTGTCATATGGAGGAGATCTTGCACTTTTTGGAAACCAAAAAGAGTCCTCTAACCAATGTCTTTGGTCTCATGTCAAAATGAATTTTGATGCTCCTTGTGTGTCCTTTTGAAAAAAGTGTCTTTTTGTTGACTTTGAAAATGACATGTAATGTCTTTGTTCATATTTTTCAAATGGTGAATGTAATGACCATGGGATCAATTTCATTTGAAAGATAATTGAATTTCCTTCAAAATGAGCTTTGGTTTGAATTTTTTGGATGAAGGATGAGAGAGTTATGACCAGTCAAAGTTCAGTTGACTTTTTAGGAGAAAACCCTAATTTTGAATCTTAGGGTTTTGTTGATTTTTGATATTTCCTTGATGAATTATGATCATACAATGATCAAATGATGAATCCTTTGACAAAATATGGATGTTGACAAAAAATTTCATTTTTGACTGTCTGTTGACTTTTTGGTCAAACGGGTCGTCTGTTAACTGTTTGAGCTGCTGAAGGTGCGTCTGAGTGAATTGAAGTTTGAAAATTTTTATGATGGTACTTTGAGATATATAGAGGTCCATGAAATCCATTTGAAGTCTCAAAAACTTGTTTCTCCTGAAAAACAAGAAACCCTAGTCAGGGACTGTTTGTGTAGGAGACAGTTAAGCGTACCTGATTTTTGTGCAGTGTTGAGTCTCTGCTAATCATGTGATATTCAGAAGACTTCTAGGACAAAAATCTTGGAATTTTGGATTGCAAAAGATTGATTTGATTGATGGTACAAAACACTGAGAATTGTACTGTCAGCAGTTTAACTGTCAACTGACTGTTCGGGTATTAATGTAGCAGCTAGAGTGAAAAATCAACAGTCAAAGTTAATTTTCTTTTTGTTGTTTTTGTTTTATATGAAAGATGAAAGTTTATTTACATGACTTGTTAAAAACACAGACATAATAAATAACTAATATTTACTGTATGCGAGCAAAAATTACCGATAATATCTGTAACACCCCTCTAATAACCCGCGGCAAATAAACAATTATTAAATCAGAGTAACATGTAGAGAGGCATCACAATTCATAAATAATGAAAACACACGTCAGCATAAGTCATGCAATTACTGAAACACCTGAAATCATAACTCATTAACCAAATCCATGTTCTACGCAGCAGAAATACTTCATCAAGTCAACATTATATCACTAATGTATCAGACTTCAACCAAAACAATTTAAATATAGAGTTACAATCAGTTTTCCAAAACAAGCGTTCCCAGTGTTACAACTACCAGAGCATGACACCTGACACTAACTAAAACACTGACTCATGAGCTAATCCTCACCAAGTCGAACAGCCGCTATCCTCAATCTGAAAATGACAACATATAAGGGTGAGTCTTGTCATAATTAACAAATATTATAAGGTTATAAAGCAATAACACGTCACAGTTGCATCATTCACCCAATTGTTTCATAAACAGAAATTCAAACAAGTCAACAACAATCAACACATCATTCAACATTCACAACACTGGAATACATCCAATCATGTTATAAATTATGCATATGAATGAACTGACACTATGCATGTGGTACCAACATCATCCAATGGGACTAACCCATGACCGATCCACATCATCCAGATACGGCCCTGCCAGCACAGATTCCACACAATGGGAATCATGCCCTTCACTGATCCAACACCCCTTATGGATACAGTATCATCAATGAATATGAATGAATGCAACATATATAACATACTTATACCATCATCATCATCATCACCAATATCATCATCATCATCATCAAGTATGTTCATATATATTAACATCATTCAATCACCATTCTATCATCATCACATAAAAACATACATGTATTTTGCACCAATCATCATAATCAATAAGAAATAGCACACAAGTATTCTCATCATTCTAAAACCAATCATTCATCATCATATAGATTATTCTATAAGGTTCATTTAGCCCGAAACGGCGCATCAAATGGACCAACGGGTTAAAACGTTATGCCTCTTTGAACTTTTAAAATTATCTCAACAACCCAAACAGCACGCGGCACCATCACCAGTTCGCGGCGCGAGCTGAACGTCCCAAAAATTCATTGGCTCTCTGCCAAGCTGTTCACGGCGCAAACATCCACACGCGGCGCGAAACGAGAAAAAGTTACGCCTTCGCGGCGCGACCACAGGTACGCGGCGCGACCTGAGCGTATCACGACTTCCTGGCATTCTGCCCACCTGTTCGCGGTGCCAACCCTATGCACGCGGCGCGAACCGGCGATTTCAGAAACCCCAACCTGCAGAAAACAACATTCTATGCATTCCAAACACACCCAATACATACCAGTACAAACACAGAGGAATAGAATGCACAAACAACACAAATTACGTCTCATAATACACCAATTACACATCAATTGAGACCATAACAACGTAGACATCATAAATTCAAGCATAGAGATCAAACATCATACAATTGACTCAATCCCTAAACCTATCATATGACTCAATCTACCCGAATTCCACATCTATTCAGTATTATCAACCCCTAACCCGATAATAGATGATAATCAGACAAGTCCCCCCTTACCTTAGACAATCTTCTTGATCCTTGGTCTCTCCCTCTACCGTTCACCTTCACGTTCCTCGTTCCTCAGGCTTCTGTTCTTTCACGTTCTTTCTTTCTTCCCAATTCCAATTGTTTTATGAAATAATAATAATAATATTAGTAAAGGGTCTTCTTATAATAATAATAATAAGAACTTATATACAAAAGCCATTTTCGTATTCATGGTGCAGCCCTCACAAAATGGGTCATAACTCTCTGCTCGTAACTCCAAATCAGGTAATTCTCGAAGATTTAGATTCTACACGGAATTTCCTTCGATTTGATATATTAATTTATGTCAGGGAGGTTCTCGACGAGGGAGATAAGCGAGTTTGAAGATTGCAAATTCTTGCTGAAAGTGAAGAAAGGGGCTTACGAGTTTGATGGAGAAAAAGGGGAAAAGTCTAGATTCTTGGCTAAGGTAAGGGGGGACTCTTCCGATTAATATCTATTATCGGGTTATGGATAATAGGACTACTATAGATATATTATTTCATGTCAATTGAGTCGTATGATAGAGTTGGGATTTTGGGAATGTTTGTTGATAATTATCTATTTTGATGAATTCCATGAATTTGGTGTTGTATGATGTTTGATGATGCATAATATATGTTATATGTTTGTATGATATATGTTATGTGGCTGTTTTGTGGTGTTTGAGCAACTTGAATCGATTTGGTTGAGGTTGAGGAATTTGGGATTCAGGTTCGTATGCTATCAATTGCAATTGAGATCTCTGATTTTTGCCAGCTCGCGCCGCGAAGGTAGGTTGGTGCCACGAAGGCGTAGTTCTTTTCTTGTTTTGCGCCGCAACCTTTGTTTGCGCCGCGAAGACGTCGTTTCCTGGCAGCGCGTCGCGAACATTTTGTGGCGCCGCGTGCTGCTAGTGATTTTGGAAAGTTTAAAGATGCATAACTTTCGAACTGCTGGCCTATTTTAAGTTCCGTTTCGAGCAGGATGAAGCTTATGAAATATTATTTGTGTTATAATAATAAAATGAGCAGCATCTTGAATTTATTTTATCAACATTTGCTTGTTTTGATGTATGATGTGTTATGGATATATATGATAAGATGTAACGATATAAGCTATGTTTAAAACATGATTCCTGCGATGATTTGTTTGTTGGTATGATGAATCATATGAGATAGTTTTGTGATGATGTGAGTATGATGTGAATATCTTGTTTGTTGTATGGATGACGTATTGTTGACATATATGATGAAATGTGATAGTATAAGATGTTGCTTTGAAAAACATTATGATGTGATGATTTGTTGAGAATTGTATGATGATGATTGCTTTGTTTGGAATGATGTGGATACATGTATGTTCTTTCTTATTAATGATGATGATTAATGTGGACACATGTATGTTCTTTAATGATGATGATGATTGATGTGGACACATGTATGTCCTTTAATGATGATGATGATTAATTGTATTTGAATGATGCTAATGTATATAAACATACTTTGATGACGATGATGATGTTGATGACGATGATGATGAAATGAGTATTTGATGATGTTACTCATTAGACTTGACGATGGTATAAGTATGTTCATGTATGTTTGCATTTATTCATATTCATTGATGATGTTGTATCCATGATGATGTGTTGGATCAGTAAAGGGCATGATTCTCATTGTGTGGAATCTGTGCTGGGAGGGCCGTATCTTGATGATGTTGGTACCACATGCATAGTGTCAGTTTCATTCATATGCATGACTTTTATAACATGATTGGATGTATTCTAGTGTTATAAATATTGATGATGTGTTGGTTGATTGTTTTGTGATGATGAAACTTGTCTGGATGTCTGTTTATGAAACAATTGGGTGAATGATGTAACTATGATGTGTTATTATTTATGATTCAATAACATTTGTTAATTTGAATGAGACTCACCCTTACTGTTGACATTTTTAGATTGGCGAGTAGCGGCTTTTGGCTTTGGTGAGGATAGCTCATAGGTCAGTTTGTTTAAGTATAGCGTCGGTGTCATGTTCTGATATTGTAACACCGGGGAATGCTAATTTAGAGTCTATGATGTTACTCTATTGTGTTGTTATTGTATTAATTTTGTGGGATTCTGCATAGATGATGTTATACTTATTCGTACGATGAATATTGCGTTGTGTAAAAACATGATTTTGTTAAATTGATGATTCGTTCCTAAGTGAAGCATGACAATTGATTTATGATAGATTTGTTTTAAATTGAATTGTGGCACCCTTGTTTTCATGTTTTACTCTGAATTATTTTATTAATTTCCGCAGGGTTTAGAAGGGTGTTACAACATTCATCCAAGACAAGAGAACTTATGCTCACTCCCTAGCGATACCTAACTGTTACAACCCTGCAACGGCTATTTACATAATTAAAAATGAACAATAACTGGATCTTGCTTCATAGCTTCTATCAAGAATACAATACTCAACTCTTACCTACAGGTTTTGAGTGAGAATAATCACTTCTCTTGAATCTTCAATCTTCTGATTTGATTCTTCCTGAATCTTAAATCTTCTGATCTGATTCTTCCTAAATCGTCAATCTTCTGATCTGATACTTCAATATTATTTTAACCTTTAAATCTATGCCACATAGGATTACAAAATATTCCATAAATATCCAGTATCTGTTGAGTAACAAACTGAATCTTCCTTCCAGTTTTGCAGGTGCGATGCCATGAGTTGATGTCATGACATTCCATATAACATCTTGTTTGTACTTGTTTTGTTCTTTTTATATTTGTAAGATTCATATAAAATTATATTTTGTTGCTATTATGTTTTAGACAAACATAGATGCCAATCAGCCAATAAAAGCACTAACAATCTCCCCCCTTTAGCATATTTTGGCTAAAACTATACATTTATTAAAAATGTAGCAAAACGTAACTGCTTCAACTTTCAAGACAACTAGCAAGAACAAAATTTTACATTCTCAGAATTGGGCTTTAGTACCTTCTGTTCTTCAAGCTTGAACCACATCATAACATCTTCAGTCTGCTACAAAATCCTTTGTTTCTTTTTATAGTAGCAAAATCAGAAGATGACATTCTCTCCCCCTTTTAAGACATAATATGACAAAGAGTAAACCGATGTGATAATATGCAGTGGAACACCTTCATGCATTACAGATGGACCCGAGGAAGACGATGGGAGAAGGCCTTTGTTTTGGAGGACCAATCGTGGTATAAGAGACCCCTTCCTCAGTCTTGAACCAGAAACTGAATCCTAGCTTATACCCTGAGAGAGGACTTGAGTGAAAACTGTCCACCAGTCATAATAACTCAGAACACAAATAACAATTGTGTTCATAACTCAAATCACAAATCACAATGAAAATTATTCTGATACTGAAGGTTGTATATAGTGGAACATCTTTGTTGTTATTGCAGAAAAACTCATGGTAGAGACCATCAACATCCCCAACCCATGTTTTTCTTTTTCTGAAGAGGTTTTGGTATAACAACCCATCATAATACCAAACCCAGACACGACTCATAAGAACACGCATGAACGACATCTTGAGAGAGTTTGATTTCTGTAATTCATGGAGATGCTATTATATAGCCATTGGAGATTATAGGAAATAACAATGGTCTTTGGTCTTGTTCAACGGTCAAACGGTTAATTAGGAAACAGTTCTAAAAGCAATTACTCTTTCCAAAGCAGCTTTTGATAATTTTTCTAATAGGACTTATCTTGAAATACCAGTGCATGCATAATCATTGAGTGTTCTTTACACCAACCATTGATGTGTAGATAAACTTCAAGTCAGATTTCCTTGTTTGACTTAGAAGGTTCAATGTCTTTAAACATGTCATGACATCCTGTCAGACATTGTCACTTTTCTTCATTTTAAGTACATAGCTCAAGATTCTGCAAAAGATTAAGACAAAGCATCCTTTGGACCAAGTAACAAACTCCCCACTTACTCACTAGTCATAGACATAGACTTCTGTTGTTCTAAACACCTTGATACTGTTAGACATACAACTACCTCATTAGTGTAAAGAAGTAATTGTGGTTTCCAGTTGCACATGGTTAGATTTAACCATTAATAAATAACTGACAAAATGTCACATTTTCTTCATGATGTTAAAGTATTTTTAACCAAGAAACTTTTTTTAACAAAAGAAGTTACTCCCCCTATCCGAGATAGTCTGAGCTTCTTCAAGGAATAAGCCTAAAATTATGAATGGAAAATATAAGATTCATCTTCATATCTTCAAGAGCCGCACCCTTTGTTCAACTATCTTTCTGAACACACTCACTATAGAAAATTTGCTCCTTTACATTAAATACTTACACTAGAAGTAAGATGTCATAACATTATGTCTGACATTTGTACTACCAGTATACTCCACAAGGTTCATCTCTTTCTTCAACAGACCCTTGCCTAATAACTTATCTCCTCCAGAAACGATCAATTGATGACCTCTTGATACTAGAAGCACACACAGAGAGGTTGCCACAATATCAACATACATAGCTGCCACTTCTTGAACTTTGTTGAGCATAACCTTACCATGTTTGAATCAGATCATGGTCTGCTTAAGAAAATTATAAATCCTTCTTGATATGGTGTTTCTCAATCTCACACATTGATTAACATGCTCCTTGAACCAGAAGGATTCTCCTTTATCCTTAACTGTGTTGATCAAATCATAGAACTTTTATCTTCATAGTCATATTCACTAAGTGAAGTCTTCATTATGAAAGTAATCATATATTGCCAAAACATATTACTTACATCCAGATCAGAATATACCCATTCTAATCCACATTATGCCTGAACTGCCACTTTAGACAATAATGTCGCTTTTTCAAACTTCTAATGCATATTCCTAGTCCTTCTTCCAGCAAATATGCACTTTGTGATGTTGACATCACTCAAGACACAAGTTCATATGAACTGAAAAAACTCTGACTATCCATAGAGATAACACTTCTCTATAGAGGACTTGGAACACAAGAAACAATTTGTGCTCACGACACGAAACAAGACTCTCATTATTTACCAAACAACTGTAAAGAATGACCTCAGACTTAACACTGTCTGAACACTACCCTTAAACCCTATGATTGTCTCAATTAGACAACCATAACCTAGACTCTAGACATTTCTCATATCCAAAAGAAGAACATGAGGGACTCAAACAAGACTCAAATAAAATGAAAAGACTCTATAAACTTGAGCAATTTAAACAACATACCTGGACTTTAACTAAAGTCTTAATCAATATATGTTATTTGAGGACGAACTGCACCAGGTGGACTTGTGCATAGGTTGGATCATGCACTAGATTAGAATAAGTGATACACACCATCAATCCATGACTTCAGATGATAATGCAAAGAATATTCTTTGCTGGTCTTTGAGAATAAACATGATTTGAGTTATGTTCTGATGTTTTGTGTGACTTTGTTCTTCTTGGTTCAAAATTTAGTCTTTGAAAGACTTTGCATTTGGATAGAAGCAGAATAACATTGTCTTTGCTGATCTTCATACTCTTTTACTCCCCCTGAGATATACAACTTTAGGACATCTTTGATGTTCGTCCTTGAAGTTCCCTTCTGTCATACCCCAATTTTTGACCTAAGATACCACTTCATATCATTTGCATATACATCATTTGCATCTCTAACAAATTGCATAGCTTGTGTTTGTTACTTGTGACTCAGCAGGATTTAATCAGGAAATCACTCATCAGTACAAGTAACAACCAACTAGGGTTTTGTTCTCCCTTCATCTCAAATGAATCATCTTCATCAACAATCAACATTTGGTCCTCAGAGATTCATTTCAACAAGCTCAAAGGCTCTGAACCAACCAGATTAGGGTTTTGACTGAAGATAGCATACTCCTGACTTTTGCTCAGGATTTGACCTAATGATTTGGGACATGACCTGAAGACCCCAAGTGCATCATTTTGACCTAATCCATTGGCTCAAGACATCTCCTACACAAGGATTGATCAACAGTGAAATTTCAAATCATCAGATTAGGGTTTTGAACTATCAGGGACTGAAATCAGGGATCACATTTGGGAAATCCTAAAAATCCCCAAGAAGTCAATCAAAGGTTTCAATCATCTTCAAATAATCCCTATGACGATATCCAATGGAAATTGCATCTCAATTCAAGATCCACAGTCATCAATTTTATCAGGTCGACAATTAGGGTTTTTGACCTAATTCACTGAACAACTGACCTTTTAATCAGGACATGGTGTCACAACTCAAACCATGGCTCAATATACTCTAATGCTTCAATGTGATTCATTCATACCATCCATTTGGTGAGGATAGCCTGTTTCATTTGAAATCTCCAGAAACGCGATTCGTCTGAAAAAGTCAACTGTACAAGATCACCATTGACTTTTGGAGAATTTTGGTCAACCATGACTTTTGAAGTTTTGAATCATCAATATATGATATATGAAGTCATTTGATCAAGAAAAATCAAGAAAATCAATCAAGAATCAAAAAGTCAAAAGTTTGACTTTTCATACTTAGAAAGTTTTTTCCAAACTTTGGAAGGGAATTTCTGAAAATTTCACCTACAAACTGAAAAAAACTTCCAACATGAAACTTGTAGATTTTGATCCAATAAACAACTTTGACACATATAATTGTTTTCCATAAGATCAACCATTTAAGAGATATGGAGCTTCAAAGTTGGTACTTTTTGAAAACTTCACTTAAAATCTCGTTTTCTTCAAAGTTTATGAATCTTTTTCATCCATTTCCTTAAGGGTCTTGAAGAAACTTTCAACTAGGCTTTTGAAGTGTGTAACATGAGCTTTCCAAAATGTCCAAGAGCATGAAAAAATATGGAGTGTAGCCATGGTTTTGAATTTTGACATTAGTGAACTTTTCACTTGAAATTACATGCCATTTTCACTAAGTTATGAACCAATTTGCCAAATGATCCAAATGATGATGCATAGATGCAATAATTGATAGATATTTTCTGATTTGAGATCAGAATGGAAGAGGATAAGAAGCTTGAGAAATAACCATGGTTAAGTCACTTTTAACCATTTGCATTTAATGTGAAAGATTCGATTTTATCTCTTAAGCCAAATCATCATTCTTGATCAACTTGCAAGAGCTTTGTATTCAGAAACTTTGGCCTATAAATAGAGGTCCTTACCTCATTCAAAATCACACCAAAACCTCATAAACATAGGTTTTCTCTTCCTTTCTTAGAATGCAAGTTTCATGGTTTTCAAAAGAGGTAAAATTCTCAACCTCTAAACCTTTGAAGTTCTAAGCAAAGTGATGCTTCTAACACTTCCCAAATACCATATGGAAGTTGTTTGAACCTTTGAAACCTTCCAAAAACACCTCAAACTCAGAATCATCATCTCACCTCCAAATATGCATAACACTAGCCTTATCATGCCAAAATGAAATCCAGACCAATTCTGTCCAAGTTAATCATCCAAACACATTCCATATACCATATATGAACTGTTCCAACCATCATACATGATCTGAAACACCAAAATCACTAAGCTTGATCCTCACTTGAACCATACTGCAGATCGAGTACCATGGATTGATCAAGAGGTTTTCAAATTGTTCCAGGCATCCAAACATGTTCCATAAGGTCCACTGAAGGTGTTCAGATCAAGAAACAACATCTGGAATCCCTCATTTGCAGAATTCGATTTCCAGTTTTGCCATTTTTAAGGTAAGCTCTCTTGAACTTCAAACTCATACATACACGCATCATAAATGAAATATTGCTTTGCCATCTTGTTTCTGCATATGCATGGATCATTAACCCTCAGTCAATTGCCAATTATCTTGCACAAACACGATTTCAGATTGAATCATAGATTTAGGGTTCTTCGTGTTCATCAGAAAATTAATGATCTTAGAGTGAAAATAAATGAAATTAAAGGTCACCATCATGTTCCTTGTGAAAAACCGAGTGAGATAGACCCTTTGATTGATCAAAACAACACAGATTTGAAGAAGTTCAAAATTCAGTTAGGGTTGTGTTCTTGGCGCGTTTTTTCGTTCAAAGAATTCAAATAATTGTTTTAAAATATAATGTATTGGACGCGTATCATAAACAAGCTGCACGCGCAGCTCAGTTGGTCCATGTTTTGGTTGGTAAGAGAGAGGGCGTGGGTTCAACACCCCTAGGGACCAAAACCAATTTTTTTAGTACCTATTTTCTTTCATTTTCTTCACAACTTCAATTAATTATTTAACTAACCAAATCAATTCATTTTTGCTTCATTTTTTAAACACTATTCATTTAACATATATATTTTATGAATACCAAAAAAAATCATCAAAAAATATTTATTTGACACATTTTTAATTAGGTTTAAAATGACTTGTTTTTAAGTACTTTTAATACTTTTAAATACTATTTTTCATTTGATTTTCAAACTTAATCACTTGTAAATATTTTTTGAGCAAACCCTAATCATTTAGGTGTTAATTAAGCATAATCTTTTTGTTTATCTTGATTAATTTGATTTCTTTCAATTTCAAATCGTTTTAAAACAAGCGATCGCGATTCTTTTCAAAAACGATAAACCATCTCTTTTTGATTTCAAAAGAAACCATTGATTAAATCTTTTTAATTGATCAATTGATTTTCAAAGCGATGTTGGGCCTCTCGAATATTAGAGAGTATAAGTCCCTTTCTCTTTCTTCTTACAGTTTTTCTTTGTACAGAAAACTCTTTCAAAACAATACTTTTCAAACTGTTTTCAAAACAACAAACGACGCGTCTGTAAATAAAACCATCCACCATGTTTTATAAAATAAAACATGGGCCTCCACATAGGTATAAGTCCCATTCCTGTACATGAAATTAGGTATTTCATTGTACACCTTTTTGTACATACACTTTTTTGTACATATCTCGATCAATTTGTTTTTTTTAACTTTGAATAACTAATCAAAAATGAAGGTTTTCTTTAAATCTTCCCAAAAATACCATGGGCCTCCATGTAGGTATAAGTCCCAAGCCCTTTGTGAATACTTGTTTACATAGCTTTTGAATAAATTCAAGTGGGCCTCTCCCCGAATATGAGTCCCGAGCCCCTGTGTATACAAATGGATCATGCTTACAGGTATATTTCCTTCATAAACTCCATTATATATACACACATTTTGTCATATATGTATAACTATTCATATTTGTTCATGTACTTGTTCATACTTGTTCGTACTTGTTCATACTTGTGATTGTGTTATATATGCTTGTTCAACTTAGTACAACACTAGGTTCCCCATAGCCTCCTATTGGGCTTCGTGCAAAGAATCTCCCCTAGTTTAGGTTAGGACATAGAGTATGGTTTCCCGGTGAAATTGCTCTAAGAGCTCAAACCAACTATACCATGCCTCCCCTTGGACTTTGTACAAACGAGTGACCCTCCCATAGCCTCCATACTGGCTGATTAATCAAAGTTTTTTGTCACAAGGCTGACTTCATTGAAACTTTTGCCACAAGGCTGGCTGATTAATCAAAACATTTTGTCACAAGGCTGACTTCATTGAAAGTTTTTGCCACAAGGCTGGTTAAACAAACAAAAACATCTTTATCATTCTAAGCGCCATAAGTGGCATGGCCCAGGGCTTATAATGAAAATATTTTCAAACAAATCAAACAGATGTATGTGATGATATAGATTAGATACATCGAACATTTAGATGACATTTGTCTCTTTTCCTTTGCTTCCACTAGCATAAGTGGGAACTATGATTGCTCTGACTTTCTCAACATCCCTTTGAGAATACGTAGGCACAAGGTCGTATCCTTGGCGAGCAAAACAAAACACAAAAAACCATTCAAACCTTAGCACCCGTAGACCCCGAGCTACAGATGCTCTGATTCCCTCTAAGGGATATGTATGCAGAGGATCGCGATGATCTTTGCGAGCATAATCAAACAAACACCTTAGGTCCCACCTATTTCACAAGAACCTCCACCACAAAGGATGAAAAACAAAATAAAGAAACCTATAGAGTACTATAGATACGTTGGGTGCTAATACCTTCCCTTCGTATAACCAACCCTCTTACCTGGAATCTCTCCCCCACTTATGCATTGCGTTTAGTTTCGGGCTTTGCATCTGTTTTTAGGTTATTGCAACTTTTTTCCTTTTCCTCCTTTGGAAATAATAAAAAGTTTGGTCCGTACAAAAGAAAAATCATTTTTTGAGCACTCGAGCCCAAAGAAGGCATCAAGTGTCTCATCCAGAAAAAAGACAAAGATTTTTCCCCGCGACAGAAAAATGGCGACTTCACTGGGGACAAAACTTTTTATTGTTTCCAAAGAAAGGGTTATTTCTATTTATTTTGTTCTTTTTATTCTTGTTACATGTGTGGTTCCTTGGTTCTGTTACTTGTGTGATTTTGTTACAAGTGATACATTATGGACAAATCCTAACCCGGATTAAGTACACATAAGAATTAGGTGGAGGGTATAGTCATGTATGGCATACAAGGAGTTCAGTCCTTAAAAAGTCAGCATGAGAATCCTTCCGCTCAGTGGAGGTTCCTTGTTGGTAGTATATGTTTAGCAAGTTCAGTTGCGAAGACATTATTGCTTTCATTGAACTCTAGAAGCTGAGTTGGCTGTAGAACCCCAACCCATCCTGGCCTTATTAGGTTGTGGTGCAGAAACTATTCAGGTGTAGACTTGGATTAGTTGTCATGCGGAGAACCACACTCAGACGAGTTTTTCTTGAGAATATTGCTGGCTCACAAGTTCAGTTGTGCAAGCCGGTAATATCCGAAAGAAAAATGTGGACTCTGACGTATCAGTAGAACATGTTTTGCAGGTGATAAACCCTAGTACTATCCCATGTTTGGTTCTCTGACCTCATGCTCGTGATGCTGGACCTTTGAACCTATGTGTACCATGTTTGTGTTACCATGTTTGTAGAGTTATGTTTGAATTACCATGTTTGCGCTACCATGTTTGTCGCACCATGTTTGCTTTACCATGTTTGAATATGTGGCATCCATGCATCCATGCATTCATACATTCATTAAAAAAACCCATCTTTTTCCATAAAAACATGATTTTTCCAAAAAAAATTAGAGAAATTTTCCTTGCAAACATTATAGGATTGAGTTATGGAGTGGGTAAAGAGGCATACCAAGAAATACGGTTTCAAAGCTCCTAATGTGGAAAGACTGAAAGAGTTAGCATCTTTTGTACAAGATCCTTCCGATTTTAGGAAAAGCCATGGAAAGCTTTTGCCTATTTTGAACACTCATGTTGATGAAGGACTTCTCAAAACTCTGGTTCAGTTCTATGATCCCGTCTATCGGTGTTTCACCTTTCCAGACTATCAGTTGGTACCAACCTTGGAAGAATATGCCAATCTTTTGGGTATTCCTGTGTCTGACAAAATACCTTTCAATGGTTTGGAAGCCATTCCTAAGTCACCAGCCATTGCAGCGGGTATCCACTTGAAGAAATCTGAAGTAGAGAGTAATTGGACTACCAAAGGAAACCTTCCGGGTTTGACTTCGCAGTTTCTAATAAAGAAAGCTTTTGATTTCATTGAAACTGGTAGCATGATAGCTTTTGAAGCTGTATTAGCCTTGCTCATCTATGGGTTGGTTCTGTTTCCCAACATCAACGACTTTGTTGATATCAACGCCATAAAGATCTTTTTGAATGGAAATCCTGTTCCGACTTTGCTTGGTGACATGTATTTCTCTATTCATCACAAAAATCGCCAAGGTGGTGGAATCATTGTATGTTGTGCACCTCTTTTGTACAAATGGATTGTTTCACACTTACCTAAGTCTCCTATTTTCACGGAAAACCGAGAAGGTTTGCATTGGCCTCGAAGACTTATGTCCCTTACTAATAATGATATTCATTGGTATACCTTGGCTCGCTGCGGTACAGAAACCATTAATAGTTGTGGAGAGTTCGCCAACGTACCCCTCATTGGTACACAAGGAGGAATTAACTACAATCCGGTCTTGGCCCGACGACAACTCGGGTATGCAAATTCAGTTAAACCTGTTGGTCTCGCAGTGGAAAGTTACTTCTACCAAGAAGGGGAGGATCCTCAAGGGTTGAAAACAAGAATGGTGAGAGCTTGGTACGACGTCCGATGGAAAGGGAAAGGTGATATAAGGAACTGCATTGCTACGAACGCCTACACCAGCTGGGTGAAGAAAAGAGCAAAGGAGTTTCAAATGCCTTATGATTATGAAAAACCCATGTTCCCTGTGGTGTCTCAACTACCCAATGTTCCCATTAACACTGTGGAAGAGTACCAGGAGATTTTAGCCAAGATAAGGTTAGAAAAGGACTCTTGGGAAGAAAAGTTTCGTAAAACTGATGAGGAAAATAGAAAGTTGAAAAAAAGGGTGAAAGATCACGAAGAAACTCTCTATTATCAAGATGGATGGCTCATGAGTAAAGATGAGAATATTCGTCGGAAAGATGCCGCAATCAGGAGGTACATCAAAGAAAGCAAGAAAAATCTTGAAGCCTCAACAAGCAATGCTCCGATGCCTGACAATTGGAAGAATGTTGTTGACAAACTGAGGGCTGAAAAGGCAGAGTTGAAAGCTCACTATGGGAAAGAAATCATGAAGCTCAAGCTGCATAATGCATTTGGTTCTTCGTCTGATGAAGATGCTTAGGATTTGCTTAGATTTTCATTTATCATTTGCTTCTGTAAGGAGCTACGCTCCAATGTTGTAACATTTCCCATTATTCCAATAAAAGAATTGTTTGTGTTCAAATATTTGCAACGAAATAATCTTTAAAATGTTTGGAAAAATCATAAATTTCTTTTTGCATACATCATTCTGCATATCGAGTCTGTTGTATAGAGTCTTATCTTCTGGATCTTTCTCCAATAGATCGTCAAGTTGTCGCGTCTCAAAGTTTCTCGACCGCGCTCGCAATCAGATCACAGATACAATACTCGTTCAAGCAGAAGAAGAGTAATGGAACACTCTGAACAAGAGAATATTGAGCTCCGTGGTACAGTGACCACTCTTCAGGAAAAGTTGGAAAGTTTCACTACTCTGGTTGACTTTTTAATGGCCGCACAGAATCAGCCGCCGCCACCCAACAGTCAAGCAACACTAACATCTGAAGTCACTACTCCAGTTTCTACAGTTGCATTCAACATTCCATCTTTCTCCATGCCAGAAGGTTGGGGCCCGCCTTTCAGCTTTGGTACAGGATTCCGCCATAATTTCTCTGGGGTTCAAACAGCTACAACTGAAGCGCCTGCGGCACAAGGTTCGGCGTTTATTCCACATTCAGGGGTAACTTTTTCCCAGATTACTATGGCACTTTCTCAACCCACTATGACAGTTCCGACCCCTACGGTTCACACTGTTCCTTATGATGGCAATGAGATTTATCATGATCAAGGTGATAGCACAAATCAGCGTAATCTTGTGGAAGATCTCCAAGAACAGTTCAACAAGATTCAACTAGAAGTCAAAGCTATTCGTGGCAAAGATTTGTTTGGAAAGAATGCCCAGGAGCTATGTTTGGTTCCCAGTGTACAAATACCAGCTAAATTCAAGGTCCCAGACTTTGAGAAGTACAAAGGTAGTTCTTGTCCACAAAGCCATCTTGTAATGTATGCCAGAAAGATGTCTACTTATGAAGATAATCATCAGTTGCTTATCCATTACTTTCAAGACAGTTTGACTGGTGTCGCACTGAAGTGGTACACAGGTTTGGATAGCACCAACATTCGGACTTTCAACGACCTAGGTGAGGCCTTTGTCCGACAATACAAATACAACTCGGATATGGCTCCAGACAGAGATCAGCTCCGATCCATGGCTCAGAAAGATCATGAAGCTTTCAAAGAGTATGCCCAACGATGGAGAGAAACTGCTGCTCAGATTAATCCACCGTTAAAAGAAAAAGAGATGACAAAGATCTTCTTGAATACTCTCAGTCCGTTTTATTATGAACGCATGATTGCTAGTGCTCCAAGTGATTTCACCGAAATGGTAAACATGGGGATGCGTCTAGAAGAAGGAGTCCGAACCGGACGTCTAACTAAAGAAGGTGGATCTTCAAGCGGAACCAAAAAGTTCGGAGGTGGTTTCCAAAAGAAGAAAGAACAAAGTGTTGACATGGTGTCCCAAGGAAAGTCAAGAGGAAATGTTAATCGTCAACAACAGATTTCTGCTATTGCGCCAGTCGTTAATACAGCATCAAATCCGGGATTTACCCCGCAGTTTCAACAACAACAGCCTCGACAACAGGCTCAACAGTTCAACAACAATCAGAATCGTGTGCAAAGAGCTCCACAGTTCGATCCGATTCCAATGACCTACACAGAATTGTACCCTGCTTTGATTGAAAGAGGTCTTGTTCAAACTAGAGCACCACCACCAGTACCTGAGAAACTTCCATGGTGGTACAAAGCTGAGGTCTCATGCCCTTATCATCAAGGAGCACCTGGCCATGATCTTGAACATTGCATAGCTTTGAAATATGAAGTTCAGAGGTTGGTTAGATCTAATCTCCTCTCTTTCAGAAATTTGAATCCAAATGTGCAAGCAAATCCGCTGCCGAATCATGGAGGGCATGTTGTAAACATGGTATATGGATGTCCTGGCCAATACCAAGTCTATAATATCAACTTCTCAAGAGCAGATTTGGTACAAATGCACGCTACTCTTTGTCGGGGGCAGAATTTTCGCCAGCATCAATACGGTTCCTGTAGAATATGTTGTGTGGATCCTCACGGGTGTTCGATTGTGAGAAGAGATCTCCAAGTTTTGCTAGATAATGGTACTATTGAGATCTACAGAAATAGGGATGAAAATAAAGTTAACATGATAGGATGTTATCCGCATGAGCTTTTAGTCTCAGATATCAACTCGGAAATGCCTAAAGTTAACGTCATCGTTCCTCATTTCAACCTGCCTGAGCGCATAGAAGTTACTTACAACAAGCCAAAGGTTCCTGTTGCTCCTTTGATCATTTGTCTACCTGGACCTGTTCCTTATGACTCTGACAAGGCAGTTCCATACAACTACAATGCAACAATGATAAAGGATGGACAAGAAGTTCCTTTACCAACTCTTTCATCTGTCGTGAACATCGCTGATGTGAGTCGAGTAACAAGAAGTGGACGTGTGTATACTCCACTACCTCCAAAGCAGCCTGTTGCTCCTGCAACCGGGCAAAATCTTGTCAATACACCAGTGGGGAATCCTGAGGAAACTCCTGTCAGTAATACAAACACTGATGTTGGTCAATCCAGTGGAACCAATGTCAATCCTGACTTTGATGAAATTTTGAAACTTATCAAAAGAAGTGAATACAAGATTGTGGATCAGCTTATGCAGACTCCTTCAAAGATCTCAATACTTTCATTGCTTTTAAACTCAGAAGCCCACAGGGAAGCCCTGATGAAGGTCTTGGATCAAGCTTTTGTAGACCATGATGTGACTGTTGATCACTTTGATGGGATAATAGCTAACATAACAGCTTGCAACAATTTAAGTTTCTGTGATGAAGAACTCCCCGAGGAGGGTAAAAATCACAATCTTGCTTTGCACATTTCTATGAATTGTCAGTCAGACTCTTTGTCCAATGTGTTGGTAGACACCGGATCTTCCTTGAATGTGATGCCAAAAACAACTCTTGCTCGCTTGTCTTACCAAGGAATGCCTATGAAGTTCAGTGGTGTAGTTGTCAAAGCATTTGATGGATCGCGAAAATCTGTTATCGGCGAAGTCAACCTTCCCATGACAATTGGTCCACATACATTTCAAATCACCTTCCAGGTCATGGACATTCAAGCTGCTTATAGCTGTCTGTTAGGACGACCATGGATCCATGAGGCAGGGGCAGTAACTTCGACGGTCCATCAAAAGTTAAAATTTGTAACAAATGGAAAATTGGTAACAATAAGTGGAGAACAAGCCTTGATGGTGAGCCATTTGTCCAATTTCTCTTTTATCAGTGCTGATGATGTGGAAGGAACGCAGTTCCAAGGTCTCTCTTTAGAAGACGAATCTTCCAAAAAGAAAGCATCAATCTCTTCTTACAAAGAGGCAGTGAAAGTAGTAAAAGATGGAACTACCACTGGCTGGGGGCAAGTTGTGATCCCTACCAAGATTGAAACCAGAGCAGGACTCGGATGTTCACCAACATTCTCAAACTGCACCAAGAAGGATGAAACCCTTCGTCCGATCAAAGAAACATTCATTAGTGGAGGATTCCTTAACCCAATTCCTCAAGAGGTTAATGTCCTTATCGAGGAATGCATCGAAGAAGGTCGCTCCGATGATGAAGAAGAATAGAAATGTTATCTCAATGACTCGGGATACATATCTCAGGAAGAACCATATCCTCCTTCAGAGAAATCCAAAGGCAACAAAACTGAGCCTGTTCCTGCAGAAATCTGGGATACTTTGGGACAACCAAGTGGCAAATTTGATTATATGGTGAAATATACTGCACCTGAAAGTTCAAAGATTGCGATTGAAGATATCCAACCAACTGGATGGGGAGATTCCTTTGAATATAATAGTCAACCAGAAGAAGCTTATCAGCCCTGTCAATTTTCTCAGCAGCCTGAAATTACTGAAGATTTCGGCTTCAACGCATCTGCCAAGGTTTATAATCCTGAAGATGGTTATTATCACATAAATGCCATTTTTGAAGATGAAGGGGAAGATGGCCCCGCAACTGACTCGGAAAGTGTCGCTGACAATGAGTCTCTTCATCCTGAAGACTGGGAAATACATCCTGAAAATTCTGAAGATTGTGACTCGTCTTATGCTCTTCAAGAAGTAGAAGAAGACCGTTTCAACTCTACAAAGAACAAGGTTGACAAACCAGGACCTTCAAATCCTGCTCGACCAGCGGTCAATGTCAATACTGAAGATAACTCTGGGGAGAATTTTCCTGAATAAATAATACACAGAGGAGTTCGTTGCTACTGGAAAGCTGTCGACGTTCCGAATGTTGTTCGCCGCTCAAAGTAATCACCTCGTTGTTATTTTGACCTCCTGCCTTGCCCAAAGCAAAAAGATGTTTTATAGGGCTTTGCTTTTAAATGTTCCGCCCAAATAACTTTGTGTATAGGGCTTTGTTTTAAAAGTTTCCCTCTTTGTCCTGCCCAAGACAAATGAGTTTGTGTTTAGGGCTTTGTTTCAAAAATGAATCATAAATAAAGCGTCATTTTGAATTCCCTACATTATATGTTTTATTTTTGCTTTTTCTGGAAATGGTAATCCTAAAAAACCAAAATAAAAAAAAACAAAAAAAAAACTTTTTCAAAAAAAATCTGCATACACTCCTGCATTCATAAATTTTCTGAAATAAATATAAATCACATGTGCAGATTTACTATTGATAAACCCATTGAATGCAATAACCCTATGCCCTCTCCCAACTTTGAGTTTCCTGTGTTCGAAGTCGAAGAAGAGGAAGAAGAGGAGATCCCGGACGAGATCTCTCGATTACTTAAGCACGAGGAAAGAGCCATTCTGCCTCACAAAGAGCCTTTAGAAAAGATCAACTTGGGTTCTGAAGAAGACAAAAAAGAAGTGACCATTGGATCGCTGCTCGATACTGATGTCAAGAGTAAGTTGACAGACCTTCTCAAAGAATATGTTGATGTGTTTGCCTGGTCCTACCAAGACATGCCTGGGTTGGATACCAACATTGTTCAGCATTACTTGCCATTGAAGCCAGAATGTCCGCCAGTTAAGCAGAAATTGCAAAGGACTCACCCTGATATGGCTAACAAGATCAAAGTGGAAGTTCAAAAGCAACTCGACGCAGGTTTTCTTGTCACCTCGGAGTATCCTCAATGGTTGGCCAACATAGTGCCAGTTCCGAAGAAAGATGGCAAAGTCAGAATGTGTGCTGACTACCGTGACTTGAACAAGGCCAGTCCAAAAGATGACTTTCCATTACCACATATCGACATGCTGGTCGATAACACCGCTAAGTTCAACGTCTTTTCCTTCATGGACGTGTTCTCCGGTTATAATCAGATTAAGATGGCTCCTGAAGACATGGAGAAGACATCTTTCATCACCCCATGGGGTACCTTTGGCTACAAAGTGATGCCGTTTGGATTAAAGAATGCAGGTGCAACTTACCAAAGGGCAATGACTACTCTCTTTCATGACATGATGCATAAAGAAATTGAAGTTTATGTGGACGACATGATAGCCAAGTCCAGCACAGAAGAAGAACATATTGAATACCTTTTGAAGTTGTTTCAACGACTAAGGAAATATCAGCTTCGCTTGAATCCTAACAAATGTACTTTTTGGGGTTAAATCTGGAAAACTCTTGGGTTTCATTGTCAGCCAAAGAGGTATTGAAGTAGATCCCGACAAAGTCAGAGCTATTCAAGAGATGCCTGCACCAAAGACTGAAAAGCAAGTAAGAGGGTTTCTCGGACGATTGAACTATATCTCCCGGTTTATCTCTCAAATGACTGCTACTTGTGGGCCAATTTTCAAGCTTCTCCGCAAAGATCAAGGGGTTGTATGGACTGAAGATTTCCAGAAAGCGTTCGACAGTATCAAAGAATACCTGTTAGAACCACCAATATTGATTCCTCCAGTTGAAGGAAGACCATTAATTATGTACCTTACTGTGTTGGAAGAATCCATGGGTTGTATGCTTGGACAACAAGATGAAACCGGTAAGAAGGAGCATGCCATCTATTACTTGAGTAAGAAATTCACAGACTGTGAGTCTCGTTACTCCATGCTCGAAAAAACATGTTGTGCTTTGGCCTAGGCTTCAAAACGTCTCCGCCAATACATGATCAACAACACTACTTGGTTAATCTCCAAAATGGATCCGATCAAGTACGTGTTTGAAAAGCCTGCCTTAACAGGAAGGATTGCCCGATGGCAAATGCTGTTATCCGAATATGACATTGAATACCGTGCTCAAAAAGCGGTCAAAGGAAGCATTCTCGCCGATCATTTGGCACATCAACCAATTAATGAATATCAATCTCTCAAGTTTGACTTTCCTGATGAAGATGTCTTGTACTTGAAAATGAAAGATTGTGACGAACCATTACCTGAAGAAGGTCCTGATCCTGGATCAAGATGGGGCCTAATTTTTGATGGAGCAGTAAACGCTTTTGGCAATGGAATTGGGGCAATCATCATCACTCCCAAGGGTATTCATATCCCGTTTTCCGCCAGGTTGCTATTTGACTGTACTAACAACATCGCAGAATATGAAGCTTGTATCATGGGTCTCGAAGAAGCCATTGACTTAAGGATCAAAATCCTAGACATATATGGAGATTCAGCCCTCGTGATCAACCAAATCAAAGACAAATGGGAAACTTACCACCCTGGCTTGATTCCTTACAGAGATTATGCAAGACGTCTGTTGACTTTCTTCATCAAGGTTGAATTGCATCATATACCTCGAGATCAGAATCGAATGGCAGACGCCTTGGCTACTCTATCTTCCATGTTCAAAGTCAATCATTGGAACGATATGCCTAAAGTCAGAATTACGCGCCTTGAAAGGCCCGCCTATGTATTTGCAACTGAAACAGTCATCGATGATAAACCGTGGTTCCACGACATCAAACGCTTCCTTCAAACTCAAGAGTACCCACTTGGGGCATCAAACAAAGATAAGAAAACTCTAAGGAGACTTTCTGGCAGTTTCTTCCTGAATGGAGATGTGCTATACAAAAGAAATTTCGACATGGTTTTGCTCAGATGCGTGGACAGACACGAAGCAGACATGTTAATGCATGAAGTGCATGAAGGGTCCTTTGGAACTCATTCAAACGGGCATGCAATGTCCAAGAAAATATTAAGGGCAGGATACTATTGGTTGACAATGGAATCTGACTGTTATAAACACGTGAAGAGATGTCACAAGTGCCAGATCTACGCAGATAAGATCCATGTGCCACCGACTCTACTCAACATTCTCTCATCTCCATGGCCTTTCTCAATGTGGGGCATCGATATGATTGGAATGATCGTACCCAAAGCTTCAAACGGTCATCGTTTCATCTTGGTAGCAATTGATTACTTCACCAAATGGGTCGAAGCAGCATCTTATGCCAATGTTACAAGACAAGTGGTTGTGAGGTTTATCAAGAATAACATCATTTGCTGATATGGTATTCCCAGCAAGATCATTACTGACAATGGTTCAAACTTGAACAACAAGATGATGAAAGAATTGTGTGAGGAATTCAAGATTGAGCATCATAACTCTTCTCCTTACAGACCAAAAATGAACGGCGCCGTTGAAGCTGCCAACAAGAACATTAAGAAGATCGTCCAGAAAATGGTCGTCACTTACAAAGACTGGCATGAAATGCTGCCATTTGCTTTACATGGGTACCGTACTTCAGTGCGTACTTCAACAGGGGCAACTCCCTTTTCTCTAGTATACGGCATGGAAGCTGTGCTCCCCGTAGAAGTTGAAATCCCATCAATGAGAGTCCTCATGGAGACTAAGTTATCAGAGGCTGAATGGTGTCAAAGCAGATACGATCACTTGAACTTAATCGAAGAAAAACGTATGACTGCTCTATGCCATGGACAGTTATACCAAGCAAGGATGAAACAAGCCTTCAACAAAAAGGTTCGACCTCGTGAGTTTCAGGAAGGCGACCTCGTGCTTAAAAAGATCTTGTCTTTTCAACCAGATTCTAGGGGCAAATGGTCTCCTAATTACGAAGGCCCGTATGTTGTCAAAAGAACATTTTCTGGCGGCGCCATGACTCTTACAACCATGGATGGTGATGAAATCCCACATCCTGTGAATGCTGATGCAGTCAAGAAATACTTTGTCTAAAAAATACAAAAGAACAGCTCGGTAAGTCGAAAACCCGCAAAGGGCGACTTAGGCAAAAATGAGCGTCTCGGTGGACTGAAAACCCGAAAGGGCGGTCCAGGCAAAAATTAGAGACAATAAACAGAAAAAATTCATCCTGGTAGATTGAAAACCTGAAAGGGCAATCTAGGCAAAAATTAGGGATTTATGACAAAGTAACTGCATCAGTCCATACTTCGTCACCTGGGGAGTCTTTTTCATCAAAGGATCTTCAATCAAATCATCGCCGATCTGAAGCGACAAGCACAGTTGGAACTCAAAGTTGTTAGAGGGAATAATGGTTATTGCTTTCAATGTAGCCTTTTCCACATAATTACCATTTCCAACTTTTGTAAATACTCCATGGAATCACGCCTTTAGCTGATTACCATCCTATTAAATAAATTTGAGCCTTGTGCCCATTTGTTTGCAATCTTTAATTTCTTTTAGCTTGCAAAATGACGCTTTAATTGTGTTATTCATTTTTGAAAGAAAAAATAAAAAAAGTTTTAAATGAATTTACTTCACTTTTTCAAAATAAAAGCGAAACTTTCCTTTGAGTTGTGAACAACAGAAGGAACATCAATAGCTATCTCCATAGGAATGAATCAAAGATTATGATAGGAAAAGCTCTTCTATCCCCAGTGAAGAAGGTCTTCTATCCCCAGTGACGAAGATTTTCCATCTCCAGTGAGGAAGTTCTTCCATCTCAATAAAGAAAAGATGCTCATCTTCCCCAGAGAAGTTTAAAACATGCAATACCATTCATCACCTGTGTTATCTACACCGTGTTGAAGAACACTTGCCAAGTATCTGGTTGTATTGCGACGTCGGTCCTTCTCCAGTATATACTTCTTTGTCTGTCAGTATTGTCAGCATGCATGCTACATTCACGACATTCATCATTCGTACATATTTGCATCATTTATGCATTCTTGCATTTTTCAATGTCTGCTTAAAATCACTTGTTTAGGATATATCTATCTTCAAAAAAAAAAAGAAAAGAAAAAAAGAAGAAAAGAAATAGGTATGGGCGTGTTATCTCTCCAATAGATTGTCACCCATAAGCAGAAAGAACATCTTCTTTCTCCAGTTCCCCACTGAGATCATTCCTCGTGGAAGAAGGTTGCTTTAGTTTCTCCTCTCAAAACTAAGGAGAAAATCCCCATTCGAGTTCATTCCTCATGGGTACAAAGTCTTGTTTGCCTATTTCTTTCCAATTCATTCTTGGTTAGAATCCTGTCTTTACCAGAGATTCAAATTCCGATTCCTTAAATAGAGTCGTGAAAAACAGACAATAAGCAATAGCCTCATCATCTGAGCAGCTTATGTCTCTTTCAAAAGATTTTTCCTCTCAAGGAAATCAATCGTGAAGACCATTTGACAATCAGGGTCTTATTGCTGTTCACAAGGCTGAATAACCAGTAATTTCCCTAACAAAGTCTCCAGGATCATTTTATCACTCGGCTGATAATTGATCATGTCTTCAAAGCCACTATCACGAGGCTGGTAGTCGGTAACCCTTTTGTTCTGGTTATATTATTTAACATGTCTATCACAAGGCTGATAGTCGGTAATATTAACCGAACCTTTGAAACTCTTTTACCTTGTCAAGTCTATCACAATGCTGATAGTCGGTAATACAGTTTCATGCCTTTCACCTTCGCATTATTAACAAGTCTATCCCTGTGCTGATAGTCGGTAATGTCGATAGGTAAGCTTTTCTTACAAAGCTATCATTCCCCGGTGAAGCATACACTTGCTTTCCCCGAAAGGAAAAAACGGATTCTCTTCCTAAAACGGATTGAGACATCCTTCCCAATCTCTTCTCCCCAGTGGAGTCAGTTTTGATATCCCTCGGTAAAGACATCCTTGCACCATTCGCAATTTTGGTATCTTAGGTCCAAAATTCGCGTCTTCTGATATTTAAGTCTCTTCCACCCTATCAAAACGAAGATTTTCAATCTTCATGTCTCAGGTTGAAGAAACTTAAATAGGGGCATCTGTCATACCCCAATTTTTGACCTAAGATACCACTTCATATCATTTGCATATACATCATTTGCATCTCTAACAAATTGCATAGCTTGTGTTTGTTACTTGTGACTCAGCAGGATTTAATCAGGAAATCACTCATCAGTACAAGTAACAACCAACTAGGGTTTTGTTCTCCCTTCATCTCAAATGAATCATCTTCATCAACAATCAACATTTGGTCCTCAGAGATTCATTTCAACAAGCTCAAAGGCTCTGAACCAACCAGATTAGGGTTTCGACTGAAGATAGCATACTCCTGACTTTTGCTCAGGATTTGACCTAATTATTTGGGACATGACCTCAAGACCCCAAGTGCATCATTTTGACCTAATCCATTGGCTCAAGACATCTCCTACACAAGGATTGATCAACAGTGAAATTTCAAATCATCAGATTAGGGTTTTGAACTATCAAGGACTGAAATCAGGGATCACATTTGGGAAATCCTAAAAATCCCCAAGAAGTCAATCAAAGGTTTCAATCATCTTCAAATAATCCCTATGACAATATCCAATGGAAATTGCATCTCAATTCAAGATCCACAATCATCAATTTTATCAGGTCGACAATTAGGGTTTTTGACCTAATTCACTGAACAACTGACCTTTTAATCAGGACATGGTGTCACAACTCAAACCATGGCTCAATATACTCTAATGCTTCAATGTGATTCATTCATACCATCCATTTGGTGAGGATAGCCTGTTTCATTTGAAATCTCCAGAAACGCGATTCGTCTGAAAAAGTCAACTGTACAAGATCACCATTGACTTTTGGAGAATTTTGGTCAACCATGACTTTTGAAGTTTTGAATCATCAATATATGATATATGAAGTCATTTGATCAAGAAAAATCAAGAAAATCAATCAAGAATCAAAAAGTCAAAAGTTTGACTTTTCATACTTAGAAAGTTTTTTCCAAACTTTGGAAGGGAATTTCTCAAAATTTCACCTACAAACTGAAAAAAACTTCCAACATGAAAGTTGTAGATTTTGATCCAATAAACAACTTTGACACATATAATTGTTTTCCATAAGATCAACCATTTAAGAGATATGGAGCTTCAAAGTTGGTACTTTTTGAAAACTTCACTTAAAATCTCATTTTCTTCAAAGTTTATGAATCTTTTTCATCCATTTCCTTAAGGGTCTTGAAGAAACTTTCAACTAGGCTTTTGAAGTGTGTAACATGAGCTTTCCAAAATGTCCAAGAGCATGAAAAAATATGGAGTGTAGCCATGGTTTTGAATTTTGACATTAGTGAACTTTTCACTTGAAATTACATGCCATTTTCACTAAGTTATGAACCAATTTGCCAAATGATCCAAATGATGATGCATAGATGCAATAATTGATAGATATTTTCTGATTTGAGATCAGAATGGAAGAGGATAAGAAGCTTGAGAAATAACCATGGTTAAGTCACTTTTAACCATTTGCATTTAATGTGAAAGATTCCATTTTATCTCTTAAGCCAAATCATCATTCTTGATCAACTTGCAAGAGCTTTGTATTCAGAAACTTTGGCCTATAAATAGAGGTCCTTACCTCATTCAAAATCACACCAAAACCTCATAAACATAGGTTTTCTCTTCCTTTCTTAGAATGCAAGTTTCATGGTTTTCAAAAGAGGTAAAATTCTCAACCTCTAAACCTTTGAAGTTCTAAGCAAAGTGATGCTTCTAACACTTCCCAAATACCATATGGAAGTTGTTTGAACCTTTGAAACCTTCCAAAAACACCTCAAACTCAGAATCATCATCTCACCTCCAAATATGCATAACACTAGCCTTATCATGCCAAAATGAAATCCAGACCAATTCTGTCCAAGTTAATCATCCAAACACATTCCATATACCATATATGAACTGTTCCAACCATCATACATGATCTGAAACACCAAAATCACTAAGCTTGATCCTCACTTGAACCATACTGCAGATCGAGTACCATGGATTGATCAAGAGGTTTTCAAATTGTTCCAGGCATCCAAACATGTTCCATAAGGTCCACTGAAGGTGTTCAGATCAAGAAACAACATCTGGAATCCCTCATTTGCAGAATTCGATTTCCAGTTTTGCCATTTTTAAGGTAAGCTCTCTTGAACTTCAAACTCATACATACACGCATCATAAATGAAATATTGCTTTGCCATCTTGTTTCTGCATATGCATGGATCATTAACCCTCAGTCAATTGCCAATTATCTTGCACAAACACGATTTCAGATTGAATCATAGAATTAGGGTTCTTCGTGTTCATCAGAAAATTAATGATCTTAGAGTGAAAATAAATGAAATTAAAGGTCACCATCATGTTCCTTGTGAAAAACCGAGTGAGATAGACCCTTTGATTGATCAAAACAACACAGATTTGAAGAAGTTCAAAATTCAGTTAGGGTTGTGTTCTTGGCGCATTTTTTCGTTCAAAGAATTCAAATAATTGTTTTAAAATATAATGTATTGGACGCGTATCATAAACAAGCTGCACGCGCAGCTCAGTTGGTCCATGTTTTGGTTGGTAAGAGAGAGGGCGTGGGTTCAACACCCCTAGGGACCAAAACCAATTTTTTTAGTACCTATTTTCTTTCATTTTCTTCACAACTTCAATTAATTATTTAACTAACCAAATCAATTCATTTTTGCTTCATTTTTTAAACACTATTCATTTAATATATATATTTTATGAATACCAAACAAAATCATCAAAAAATATTTATTTGACACATTTTTAATTAGGTTTAAAATGACTTGTTTTTAAGTAATTTTAATACTTTTAAATACTATTTTTCATTTGATTTTCAAACTTAATCACTTGTAAATATTTTTTGAGCAAACCCTAATCATTTAGGTGTTAATTAAGCATAATATTTTTGTTTATCTTGATTAATTTGATTTCTTTCAATTTCAAATCGTTTTAAAACAAGCGATCGCGATTCTTTTCAAAAACGATAAACCATCTCTTTTTGATTTCAAAAGAAACTATTGATTAAATCTTTTTAATTGATCAATTGATTTTCAAAGCGATGTTGGGCCTCTCGAATATTAGAGAGTATAAGTCCCTTTCTCTTTCTTCTTACAGTTTTTCTTTGTACAGAAAACTCTTTCAAAACAATACTTTTCAAACTGTTTTCAAAACAACAAACGACGCGTCTGTAAATAAAACCATCCACCATGTTTTATAAAATAAAACATGGGCCTCCACATAGGTATAAGTCCCATTCCTGTACATGAAATTAGGTATTTCATTGTACACCTTTTTGTACATACACTTTTTTGTACATATCTCGATCAATTTGTTTTTTTTAACTTTGAATAACTAATCAAAAATGAAGGTTTTCTTTAAATCTTCCCAAAAATACCATGGGCCTCCATGTAGGTATAAGTCCCAAGCCCTTTGTGAATACTTGTTTACATAGCTTTTGAATAAATTCAAGTGGGCCTCTCCCCGAATATGAGTCCCGAGCCCCTGTGTATACAAATGGATCATGCTTACAGGTATATTTCCTTCATAAACTCCATTATATATACACACATTTTGTCATATATGTATAACTATTCATATTTGTTCATGTACTTGTTCATACTTGTTCGTACTTGTTCATACTTGTGATTGTGTTATATATGCTTGTTCAACTTAGTACAACACTAGGTTCCCCATAGCCTCCTATTGGGCTTCGTGCAAAGAATCTCCCCTAGTTTAGGTTAGGACATAAAGTATGGTTTCCCGGTGAAATCGCTCTAAGAGCTCAAACCAACTATACCATGCCTCCCCTTGGGCTTTGTACAAACGAGTGACCCTCCCATAGCCTCCTCTTGGGCTTACAATGCAAGGACCCTGGATTGTCCCTCCCATAGCCTCCTCTTGGGCTTACAATGCAAGGACCCTCGGATAGCCTCCATTTGGGCTTCGTACAAGGACCCACGGGCTTCTTATAAGCATCCCCAGTATCCAAATCAAATACCCTAGGAGATTAGACATTTATCATCTCTATGATAGGAGTATCTCTTCTATATCATCACAAACAATCAATCAATCAAACTTTTTTGCCACAAGTCTGGCTAATCAATCAAATTTTTTTTTGCCACAAGGCTGGCTAATCAATCAAACCGTTTTGCCACCATACTGGCTGATTAATCAAAGTTTTTTGTCACAAGGCTGACTTCATTGAAACTTTTGCCACAAGGCTGGCTGATTAATCAAAACTTTTTGTCACAAGGCTGACTTCATTGAAAGTTTTTGCCACAAGGCTGGTTAAACAAACAAAAACATCTTTATCATTCTAAGTGCCATAAGTGGCATGGCCCAGGGCTTATAATGAAAAGATTTTCAAACAAATCAAACAGATGTATGTGATGATATAGATTAGATACATCGAACATTTAGATGACATTTGTCTCTTTTTCCTTTGCTTCCACTAGCATAAGTGGGAACTACGATTGCTCTGACTTTCTCAACATCCCTTTGAGAATACGTAGGCACAAGGTCGTATCCTTGGCGAGCAAAACAAAACACAAAAAACCATTCAAACCTTAGCACCCGTAGACCCCGAGCTACAGATGCTCTGATTCCCTCTAAGGGATATGTATGCAGAGGATCGCGATGATCTTTGCGAGCATAATCAAACAAACACCTTAGGTCCCACCTATTTCACAAGAACCTCCACCACAAAGGATGAAAAACAAAATAAAGAAACCTATAGAGTACTATAGATACGTTGGGTGCTAATACCTTCCCTTCGTATAACCAACCCTCTTACCTGGAATCTCTCCCCCACTTATGCATTGCTTTTAGTTTCGGGCTTTGCATCTGTTTTTAGGTTATTGCAACTTTTTTCCTTTTCCTCCTTTGGAAATAATAAAAAGTTTGGTCCGTACAAAAGAAAAATCATTTTTTTGAGCACTCGAGCCCAAAGAAGGCATCAAGTGTCTCATCCGGAAAAAAGACAACGATTTTTCCCCGCGACACCTTCATTTGGAATTCGCCACAGTTTCCAAGTTTAGAAACCTCAGTTGACTTGCTACACAAGATTCAGATTGCCACACTCTGCAACTTGAAGTAGAAGAAACTATGATTGTATAACCATAAATTGATCTTCAACATACACATATGAGTTGTTTTATACATACATTGTAAATATCCAGCTCCCATCAAGATATTTAACAGAATAAGTATGCTACACCAGATACTCTTTCCTTTTTCCTTAATGTGTGAAGATAATTGAGAACTCATGGCTAGAAGAACTTCTTCTCAGTCCAGCATCCAGGTTCTAAACCTAATAAGTACTAAGTCTCCCGTCATAGTACTTACCGGCTTTTCAGTTAGAATTTTCTACTCACACTAGGTCATTCTGACTGATTACCTCTTCCCATTTGTACTTTATTTTCTTGGAAAATGAACTACAAAGAAACTGAAAATCTTAAGATGATGTTGTGACAACAGATATGACATCATCCTTCATGGTTCTTGGTTAACATCTTAAATATCAAATTGATAATACTCGGGGTAATAACAGAATACTTCAATTATCATCAATATCCCAACATATCAAGGGATATAGTAGCCAGTATCTCAATAAGCTTTTCTTCAGACTTTCATTCTGATTTTGAGATGATGGATGCCATAGTCTGTACCTATAGAGGAGATTCCCTCATTTAGGTTTCTGGAACAAACTTAGTTATAGCATGACACTTAATTAGTCAGATTCATCTGACTTCCTTGATTCCAAACAACACTACCCATTCTGGATAACAACTAGGGCAATACACATTCTTGACCATATTTCACTGTGGTAGAGTCACAATATTCAGCTCCAACAAATGCTCTATGGTTATGAATGACAATACACATATTTGGGTCCATTGATCAGAGGAAAATGCCAGATGTAAGATCTTCTTAATATCATAAAGGAATACCTTCATGAGTTTTCTTGAGGCGCTGAGCTTTTACTTCTAATTGAATTTGAGTAGAAGCACATGTTAATCGTGTCCTGATTAACTTATAGTCAAATGTCTCCTCTTCCAGACCAGGAGTAGGTTCCAAATAAATGTTCTCACACTACATTAGTTTAGCACCAAAACATCTGTTCTTCATTCGGTAGCTGCATACCATTTCTTAATGTCCTAACATCCAGTAGGACATTTGTTCCTCCTCCTTAGGAACACTTCAGCCTTGAAATTTTCAAGGTACACACTAACAGATGATTATCAATATCATTGATCAGTTGACATTCATCAACTCTAATAAACCATGCCATTATGAGTGGACTTGAGAGATTACTCAAGTATCTTCGACACTTTAATATAGCTGTCAATATCTGCCATACATTCCGTTGAATAAAAATAACCCTAGGGTTTCTTAGAGACTATGCAGCGGAAAATAGTCATACCTAAACAGAATTTACACAATGCTTACTTCAAGTGTTAGTTGTAAGCATGACAACTACATATTGATTGTTGCTCAACCTTGCACAATGCTTGCTTCTGCACCAAACAAAAAACTAGAACTAACCAATATCTTGACCTGATAAACTCACATAAATATAGAGGTTACCTTATCAATATCTTCACTCCCGTATGAAGGTTTTGATGCGATTCTTCTCTATCCATAGATACTGGTCGAATTAGTTCTGAAATTCAAATTCTTCACTCCCGCATGAAGTCTTTGGATTTAGTACTCCTTGTTCCAATATCACAGCTCTAGGTCAGGTTGGTCTAATCTTCCACATATTGGTACATCCTCCACTTCAAGGGACCATACAATATGAACATTCCTTGTTCAAACACTCTTCTACCTTCACCTCAACCAGAATATATCCCTCATTGATCTCGTCCAGAAACAGACAAGATGCCTGCTCTGATGCCAAATGAAAATTATGGTATGACAAACTCAAGATGACATTCACGATGTCAAGACATCTGATCTGTTATTAATGTAGCAGAGGCAGAAAGATCCATCAACTTTTAATTACTCCTAAGAAGGAGTCCTTAAGAGCTGGAATCACATATGTTCAGTCAACATAACCAGATTGTAAAGTTTCAATGGTTATGTACAGGAACATCTAACACTTCTGAACCTGATGTTATACACGATGTCATAACATCAATGACTGAATAAACAAGACAATGCAAAATATAAATAACACAGTTAATTGTTAACCCAGTTCGGTGTAACTACCTACCTTGAGGGCTACCAAGCCAGGAAGAAGATTTCACTATCAGTAGTACTATTTTATCTAAACAACCTCATGTTTAAAGATAAACAACCACTGGTTTACCTGGTCACTACACAATGTGACCTTTATCTTAGACATCCATCCAAGATAAGAGAACCTCTGCTCACTCCCTAGTGATACCTAACTGTTACAACCCTGCAACAACTATTTGCACAATTAACAATGAACAATAACTTGATCTTGCTTCACAACTTGAATTAAGAATACAATACTCAACTCTTACATATAGGTTTCGAGTGATAACAATTATAACACCCCTTACTAACCCCGCGGCAATTTTAACAAATATTCAGAGTACATGAAATAAGGGTGCCACAATTCATAATAAATAAACATCATTCGGTCATGTCATGCATTCACTGAGGTAATCATCATAAACTAAAACGTTTCATGTTAACATAGCGGAAATTTAATCAACGAACTAAGTTTAACATCTTTAAAACTTATCCTTCAAAACATCAAAATATAAATAGAGTCATAATCATAAACTCTAAACAATTGCGTCCCCAGTGTTACAACTACCAGAGCATGACACCTGACGCAAACTAAATACTGACTCATGAGCTAATCCTCACCGAGTCGAACAGCCGCTATCCTCAATCTGAAAATTACAACATATAAGGGTGAGTCTCATTATAATTAACAAATGTTATAAGGTTATAAAGTAATAACACGTCACAGTTGCATCATACACCCAATTGTTTCATAAACAGACGTTCAAAACAAGTCAAACAACAATAAACACATCATCAACATTTAAAACACTGGAATACCTCCATTCATGTTATAAATTATGCATATGTATGAACTGACACTATGCATGTGGTACCAACGTCATCAAGTGGGAATAACCCATGACCGATCCAACATCATCAAGATACAGCCCTGCCAGCACAAATTCCACACAATGGGAATCATGCCCTTCACTGATCCAACACACCCTTATAGATACAGTATCATCAATGAACATGAATGAATGCAACATATACAACATACTTATACCATCATCATCATCATCAAGAACATCATCATCATCATTAAGTATGTTCATATATATTAACATCATTCAATCACAATTCCATCATCATCATATTGAAAACATACACGTATTTACACCAATCATCATCCTCAATAAGAAGATAGCATACATGTATTTTCATCATTCTAAAACCAATCAATCATCATCATATAGATTATTCTATAAAGTTCACTTAGCTCGAAACGACACATCAAACGGACTAGCAGTTAAAAAGTTATGCATCGTTACACTTTTACAAAAAAAGTTCAAAACATCAACAGCACGCGGCGCCAGCTTGGTTTGCGGCGCGAACTGAGTGTTCCAAAAATCCTTGGCTCTCTGCCAAGTTATTCGCGGCGCAAACACCTGTACGTGACGCGAAACGAGAAAAAGTTATGCCTTCACGGCGCCAACACGGGTACGCGGCGCAACCTGTGCGTATCACAACTTCCTGGCATTCTGTACACCTGTTCGCGGCGCCAACCTTATGCACGCGGCGCGGACCGGCGATTTCAGAAACCCCAACCTGCAGCAAACAGCATTCTACATATTCCAAACTCACCCAATTCATGCCAATACGAACCTAGGGAAGTGGAATGCACAAACAACACAAAATACACCTCATAATACATCAATCACGCATCAATTGAGACCATACCAACACAGAGATCACGGATTCAAACATAGGGATCAAACATCATACAACTTGACTCAATCCCTAAATCTATCACATGACTCAATCGACCCGAATTCTACATCTATTCAGTATTATCAACCCCTAACCCGATAATAGATGATAATCAGACAAGTCCACCCTTACCTTAGACAAATTTCTTGGTTCTTAGTCTCTCCCTCTACCGTTCTCCTTCACGTTCCTCGTTCTCAACTTTTGTTCTTTCAGGTTCTTTCTTTGTTTCCCCAAATCCAAATGTTTTATAAAAACAATAATAAAATTAGTAAAAGGATTATTAAATCACCCCCTTTCTTTTACTATTTCTTCATATGGCCCAAATGCCATAAACCATTATCTATTCATTATTTTCACAAAATCCTTAATAAGTCTAATTAATAATTCAATATTCCAATTAAAATAATATTAAAATTATACGGGCGTTACAACTCTCCCCTACTAAAAGAGTTTTCGTCCTCGAAAACATACCTCAAGCAAAGAGTTCTGGATACGAATCCTTCATCTGACTCTCTAGCTCCCATGTAACGTTTCCATCAGCTGGTCCTCCCCAAGCTACTCTGACTAAAGCTATTTCTTTACCCCGCAGTTGCTTAAGTCTTCTGTCTTCAATCCTCACAGGCATTGTTTCAACTGTTAAGTTGTCTTTAACCCGTACATCATCCACTTGGATCACGTGGGACGGATCCGAAATGTATTTCCTCAATTGAGACATATGAAATACATCATGCAAGTTGGCAAGCATCGGCTGTAACGCAATAAGATATGCCATTTCTCCCACTCTTTCAGAAATTTGAAATGGTCCAATAAATCGCAAAGTCAACTTCTTTGACTACAAAGCTCGACCAATACCCGTCATAGGAGTAACCTTCATAAACACATGATCCCCCTCTTGAAACTTGAGTGTCTTCCTCCTTTTATCATAATAACTTTTCTGACGACTCTGAGAAGCTTTCATCTTCTCTTGAATCATCTTAATCTTCTCCGTAGTCTGTTGTACAATTTCTGGTCCAATCACAGCACTCTCACCAGCTTCGTACCAACACAGTGGAGTTCTACATCTCCTACCATACAATGCCTCAAATGGAGCCATACCTATACTCGAATGAAAATTGTTGTTGTAGGTAAATTTAATCAAAGGCAAATAACTATCCCAAGCACCTTTTTCTAACACACAAGCACGTAACAAATCTTCTAACGACTGAATTGTCCTCTCAGTCTCTCCATCCGTCTGCGGATGATAAGCAGAACTCAACCTCAGCTTAGTACCCAAAGCCTTCTGCAAACCTTCCCAGAACTTAGACGTAAATCTCGGATCTCTGTCTGACACGATACTATAAGGAATACCATGCAGACTCACTATCTTCTCAATATATAATTGAGCCAACTTTTCCATTGGATAATCCATTCTTACCCGTATAAAATGTGCAGACTTCGTCAATTTGTCCACCACGACCCAGATAGCTTCCCAATTCTTAACATTCCTCGGCAGACCCGAAACAAAATCCATCGATATGCTATCCCATTTCCACTCAGGAATAAACATCGGTTGCATAAATCCAGATGGCTTCTGATGTTCAACCTTTGACTTCTGACAAGTCAAACAAGAATACACAAACTCAACAATTTCTTTCTTCATTCCAAGCCACCAAAACAGCTTTCTCAAATCATGATACATCTTGGTAGCACCAGGATGAATACTTAATCCACTACGGTGTCCTTCTTCCAAAATACGTCTTCGAAGTTCCACAATATCAGGAATACAAACTCGGTCACCAAACCTCAGTATACCATTCTCGTCAACTCTGGATTCACCGCCTTTACCTTGGTTAATCAAAGTTAACTTATCAATTAACTCAACATCAGCTTTCTGACCTTCTCTGATTTCTTCAAGAATACCGCCAGTCAGCTTTAGCATACCCAATTTAACACTATTAGGAGTACCTTCACACACCAAACTCAAATATCTGAATTGTTCAATTAAATCCCATTCCTTCACCATTAGCATAGACATATGCAAAGTCTTCCTACTCAATGCATCAGCAACGACGTTTGCCTTACTCGGATGGTGATTCAAACCAAAATCATAATCTTTGAGGAATTCTAGCCACCTTCTCTGTCTCATATTCAACTCTTTCTGATCAAAGATATACTTCAGGCTCTTATGACCACTGAATACTTCAAATCTCGAACCATACAGATAGTGTCGCCACAACTTCAAAACAAACACCACAGCTGCCAACTCCAAATCATGAGTCGGATAATTCCTTTCATGCACTTTGAGTTGTCTCGACGCATAAGCGACTACTTGTTGATTCTGCATCAATACACCACCTAAACCCATCAGTGATGCATCACAATAAACCACAAATGATTCTGTCGGATTCGACAAAATCAAAAAAGGAGCACTAGTCAACCTCTTCTTCAGTTCTTGGAATCCTTCTTCACCTTTCACATCCCAAATAAAGGCCTGGCCCTTCCTGGTTAATTTAGTTAACGACAATGCTAACTTTGAAAATCCTTTAATTAATTTCCTGTAATAACCTGCAAGGCCAAGAAAACTATGGATTTCGGACACTGACTTCGGAGCTTCCCACTGAGATACAACCTCTATATTCGTAGGATCAACAGCAATACCATTCTTAGAAATTACATGTCCAAGAAAACTGACCTCTTCTAACCAAAATTCACACTTCGACAGTTTGGCAAAAAGTTGCTTCTCTTTTAACAACTCCAACACAGTTCTGAGATGTTCCGCATGTTCTTCCTCACTCTTAGAATATATTAGGATATCATCTATAAACACCACCACGAACTTATCGAGATAAGGATGGAAGATCCTGTTCATATATTCCATAAAAACACCAGGTGCATTAGTAAATCCAAACGGCATAACCAAATACTCATAATTCCCATACCTTGTTCTGAAAGCAGTCTTCTGAATATCATCGTCTTTCAAACGAATCTGGTGATACCCAAACCTCAAATCAATCTTACTAAATACACATGCTCCAACCAGCTGATCCATCAAATCATCAATCCTCGGCAATGGATACCGATTCTTGATAGTAACCTTGTTCAATTGTCTGTAATCTACACACAGCCTCATTGAACCCTCTTTCTTCTTTACCAGCAACACAGGCGCACCCCACGGAGAAACACTAGGACAAATGAATTTCTTCTCAAGCAATTCTTCTAACTGTTTCTTTAGTTCAGTTAACTCAGACGGCGACATACGATACGGTGCCATCGACACTGGACTAGTTCCCGGAACCAAATCAATAGAAAACTCTACTTCTCTTTCTGGTGGCAATTCATTCACATCTTCTGGAAAAACTTATGGAAACTCACATACCACTGGTAATTCGCTACTCGCCACTTTATCTTTCAAATCTACCAGTGCAAACAACATAAATACAGTTGCACCATCTCTGATAGCCTCATTCACCTGTCTAGCTGTCATTTCTAGATTCTCAGAACTAACCCCTTCAGGAAAAATTACCGTCTTCGCAAAACAGTTGATATGAACACGGTTAAATTCCAACCAGTTCATTCCCTGGATTACATCGAGTTGTTTCAACGGAAGGCACACTAAGTCCATCCCGAATTCTCTACCAAAAATGTCAACCGGACAATTCAAGCATGCAAACGAAATAGTTACTGAACCCGACGCAGGAGTGTCAATAACCATACTTCCATTTATTTCAGATAATTCCAAATTCAACCTATTAGCACAATCCAAAGAAATAAAAGAATGAGTTGCTCCAGTCTCAATAATCGCAACTAAAGGTGTGCCATGAATAAAACACGTACCTTTAATTAGTCTATCCTCCGGAGTAGTCTCTGATCTAGACAAAGCAAAAACCTTTCCTCCAACTTGATTCTTCTTCAGTTTAGGACACTGTGGGCTGATGTGACCCTCTTCACCATAATTGTAACAAGTCACAATCTTCTTCTTACAATCCGCGACAACATGGCCCACTTATTCACCCTTGAAGCACTTCTTCTGGTTCAACTTGCACTCATTCCTACGGTGCCCCATCTCACCACAATTAAAGCATCTGATACGAGCACTGGAATCTCCCCCACTGGGTTTCTTCTAATCAGTAGAATTACCTCTACCATATGGTTTACCTCTATCCATAGGCTTCTTACCCTTTCTGTCAACCAACTCGCGAGTGTGGGATGACTTAAGCTTGATGTTATCTTCCTCGAAAATCCTGCTACAATCCACCAGATCAATAAACCTTCGAATCCTCTAGTATCTAATACCCTGCTTGATCTCGTCACGAAGACCATTCTCAAACTTGACACATTTTGAGAACTCACTGGCTTCGTCATTATTGTAGTGCACATAGTACTTTTCCAGTTCCACAAACTTGGCAGCATACTCTGGTACCGTCATACTTCCTTGAACCAATTCCAGAAATTCAAATTCCTTTCTGCCCCTAACATCCTCAGGAAAATACCTCCTCATAAATTCCCTTTTAAATATAGCCCAAGTAATTGTTATACCACCAGCATCCAGTTCAGCTCTGGTTGACATCCACTAGTCGTTAGCCTCCTCAGATAACATGTGAGTGCCAAACCTCACCTTGAGATTCTCAGCACTGTCAATGACTCGGAAAATCCCCTCGATCTCCTTAAGCCATTTTTGAGCGCCTTCAGGGTCATGCGTGCCTTTGAACAATGGAGGATTGTTCCTCTGAAAATTCCCCAATTGCCTTTCAGCACTAATCCCTGTCCCTACAGCATCCCCACCAAGCACACCACCAATCATGCCCAGAGCCTCAGCGAGAGCATCATCGTTTCTTCCTCCTCTTCCAGCCATTGCTCTGCTTAATAATAAACAATCTAGTAAAAACAAAAGTATCGACAATTAACTCATAATAGTCTCATACACCGGAAAGACTGACACTAAGACTCTGGTCACAACGACCGACTATGCTCTGATACCACTATTGTAATACCGCTTACTAACCCCGCGGAAATTTTAACAAATATTCAGAGTACATGAAATAAGGGTGCCACAATTCATAATAAATAAACATCATTCAGTCATGTCATGCATTCACTGAGGTAATCATCATAAATTAAAACGTTTCATGTTAACACAACGAAAATTTATTCAACGGACTAAGTTTAACATCTTTAAAACTTATCCTTCAAAACATCAAAACATAACTAGAGTCATAATCATAAACTCTAAACAATCGCGTCCCCAGTGTTACAACTACCAGAGCATGACACCCGACGCTAACTAAATACTGACTCATGAGCTAATCCTCACCGAGTCTAACAGCCGCTATCCTCAATCTGAAAATGAAAACATGTAAGGGTGATTCTTATCATAATTAACAAATGTCATAAGGTTATAAAGCAATAACATGTCACAGTTGCATCATTCACCCAATTGATTCATAAACACACGTTCAAAACAAGTCAAACAACAATCAACACATCATCAACATTTACAACACTGGAATACCTCCATTCATGTTATAAATTATGCATATGTATGAACTGACATTATGTATGTGGTACAAACATCATCAAGTGCGAATAACCCATGACCGATCCAACATCATCAAGATACGGTCCTGCCAGGACAGATTCCACACAATGGGAATCATGCCCTTCACTGATCCAACACATCCTTATGGATACAGTATCATCAATGAACATGAATGAATGCAACATATACAACATACTTATACCATCATCATCATCATCAAGAATATCATCATCATCATCAAGTATGTTCATATATATTAACATCATTCAATCACAATTCCATCATCATCATATAGAAAACATACACATATTTACACCAACCATCATCCTCAATAAGAAGATAGCATACATGTATTTTCATCATTCTAAAACCAATCAATCATCATCATATAGATTATTCTATAAAGTTCATTTAGCTCGAAACGGCACATCAAACGGACTAGCAGTTAAAAAGTTATGCATCGTTACACTTTTAAAAAAAAAGTTCCAAACATCAACAGCACGCGGCGCCAGCTTGGTTCGCGGCGCGAACTAAGCGTTCCAAAAATACTTGGCTCTCTACCAAGCTATTCGCGGCGTAAACACCTGTACGCGATGCGAAACGAGAAAAAGTTACGCCTTCGTGGCGCCAACACGGGTACGCGGCGCGACCAGTGCGTATCACAACTTCCTGGCATTCTGTCCTCCTGTTCGCGGCGCTAACCCTATGCACGCGGCGCGAACCGGCGATTTCAGAAACCCCAACTTGGAGAAAACATCATTCTACACATTCAAAACTCACCCAAATCATACCAATACGAACCTAGGGAAGTGGGATGCACAAACAACACAAAATACACCTCATAATACATCAAACACGCATCAATTGAGACCATAACAACACATACATCATGGATTCAAACATAGGGATCAAACATCATACAACTTGACTCAATCCCTAAATCTATTATATGACTCAATCGACCTGAATTCTACATCTATTCAGTATTATCAACCCCTAACCCAATAATAGATGATAATCAGACAAGTCCCCCCTTACCTTAGACAAATTTCTTGGTTCTTGGTCTCTCCCTCTACCGTTCTCCTTCACGTTCCTCGTTCCCAACTTCTGTTCTTTCACGTTCTTTCTTTGTTTCCCCAAATCCAAATGTTTTATAAAAACAATAATAAAATTAGTAAAAGGATTATTAAATCACCCCCCTTCTTTTACTATTTCTTCATATGTCCCAAATGCCATAAACCATTATTTATTCATTATTTTCACAAAATCCTTAATAATTCTAATTATTAATTCAATATTCCAATTAAATTAATATTAAAATTATACTGGCGTTACAACAATCACTTCTCTTACCTACAGGTTTCGAGAAGGACATGGAAGCCATCCCACAACCTGGGTGGTCTACCTATAAAAACCCTAATGACTACATCGTTTCTAAACAAGGTTTTCTATATAAAACTAGGTTACAAAGATTTTTATTTATAACCTGATCCCAATTGGACTTGGGCTTACAAATCACAACACTCCTTATTGTTACAAATCTGCATAAATCTTCTGCTACAATTATGGTCTTTTAATCATGAGTTTCCTAATTTATCTCCTAAATTAGAAACTGTTGAATCTTCAATCTTCTGATCGAATTCTTCCTGAATCTTCAACGTTCTGATCTGATTCTTCAATATTATTTTGACCTTTAAATTTGCGCCACATAGGATTACAAAATATTCCACGAATATCCTGTATCTGTTGAGTAACAAGCTGAATCTTCCTTCCAGTTCTGCAGGCGCGATGTCATGACATTCCATATAACATCTTGCTTGTACCTGTTTTGTTCTTTTTATATTTTCAAGATTCACATAAAATTATATTTTGCTGCTATTATGTTTTAGCCAAACATAGATGCCAATTGAAGGAGTGAAAAATACTTAGAAAGAGGGGGATTGAATAAGGGTTGTTTCTTTTTTGCATACAAAAATAATGAACACAATTATTTTTATCTTGGTTCGTTTGAATTCAAACTACCTCCATTCCACCCTCACATGTGATTTACCTCCACTGAGGATTTAATCCACTAATCAAAAACTGATTACAATGGTTCTCCACTTAGATCAACCTCTAAGTTTTCTTGAGTTTACAGATCACAACTTGATTACTCAAGGAATTTCTTTTACAAAGATATAATCAACAATATAGAGATAATAATGTTTCTAAAATAGTGTAATTACTAAGTAACTTTTCTTTTAAGTTTATGATCTAGAACTCACTAAATATACAAAAGTATGTGAGCTTAAAGATGAAGATTGCTTGCTTTGATCAAGAGCTTTTGTGTGAGGAAAATTCAGAGTGTGTTGTAAGTTATAACGTAAGCTCTAGCCTTTTTCTTAGGCTGACAAGTTTTTTTTTATAGGCGTGAGAATGGGATCGTTGAACAAATCTGCATTTAATGCTTTGCGTGTATAGTACATGCCGCATTTAATGTTACATGCTTTTGTCAACTACCTATAGCCTTGCTTCAACTGCTTTTTCTGACTTTGCCTTTTGTAGCCATGCTTCTAACGTTCCTTTTGTCAGACACACAAACTATCCTTTCTAGCTTTTAATCATTTGCTTTCTTCTGGAATCAGACTTTATGATTTGCTTTGTTCATCAGAGTTTCCAGCATTTGGTGCAAGATAGAACTTCAACACTTCAGACTATGGAAGTTCCTTAAAGCGTGATACCTTTAGAGCTTCAGAGCTTGCTTCTAATGGTCATCATCTGATAACTTCAAAAAGATGTTTTGATGTCTTCAAGACCATGTTCTGATGTAGCCATCCAGAACATCTGGGTTAGAGCATCTGAAAGATAAGATATTGCATACTCTTTTACACCTTCTTGAAATGGAAAAAGTAACTTAGTAGAGTACCACACTGTCTTATACGAAAAACATTTCTAATGTTATCATTAAAACTAGAAAATTTCATCAGGACGTTTCATGTTCTAACACGAAATTGGGTGGAAAATCTGGAGGCTGCCTATGATCATAAGCTAGATCATGTGGCTGTTGGAAAGCTCTGGAACGATTTCTCCAAGGACATGCAAGCTGATGTTCTGAAAGTGTTCCAGAGCTTTCCAACAGCCACGTGATCTAGCTTATGATCATAGGCAGCCTTCATATTTTCCACCCAATTCCGTGTTAGAACATGAAATGCTCTGATCATATTTTCTAGTTTTGATGATAACATTAGGAATGAATTTTGTATAAGACAATGTGGTACTGTAATAAGTTGCTTTTTCCATTTCAGGAAAAGTGTAAAAGAGTATGCAATATCTTATCTTTCAGAAGCTCTGATCCAGATGTTCTAGATGGCTACATCAGAACATGGTCTTGAAGGCATCAAAACACGGTCTTGAAGTTATCAGATCATGACTATTAGAAGCAAGCTCTGAAGCTCTAAAGATATCACGCTCTAAGGAACTTCCATATTCTGATGAACAAAGCAAGTCACAAAGTCAGATTCCAGAAGAAAGCAAATGATGAAAAGCTAGAAAGGCTAGTCTGTGTGTCTGACAAAAGGAAAATTAGAAGTAAGTCTATAAAAGGCAAAATCAGAAAAAGTAGTTGAAGCAAGGCTCGAGGTAGTTGACAAAAGCATGTAACATTAAATGCAGCATTGTACTATTTAGGAAAAGCATTAAATGCAGAACTGTTCATCAGTCACATTCTCACGCCTATAAAAGGAACTTGTCAGCCAAAGAAAAAATGGCTAGAGCTTACGTTAAAACTTACAACACACTCTAAATCTTTGTCACGCAAAAAGCTCTTGAACAAAAGCAATCAATCTTCATCTTCAAGCTCACATACTTTTGTATTTTTTGAGTTATAAATCATAAACTTAAGAGAAAATCACTAAGTGATTACAGCATTTTAGAAACATCATCAATCTCTGTATTTGATTATATCTTTGTAAACCAAAATTCGTTTAGTGATCAAGTTGTGATATGTAGACTCAAGAAGACTTAGAGGTTGCTTTAAGTGGAGAACCATTGTAATCAGTTTTTGATTAGTGGATTAAATCCTTAGTGGAGGTAAATCACATGTGAGCATGGACTGGAGGTAGTTTAAATTCAAACGAACCAAGATAAAAATAATTGTGTTCATTATTTTTGTTTGCAAAAAAGAAACAACCCTTATTCAATCCCCCCTTTCTAAGTATTTTTCACTCCTTCAATTGACATCAGAGCGCCTTAGTTCTAGGTGCAAACACTTAACAGCGTTAAACAAAAGAATCAGGAGAAAAACACGCAAATGGCAACTCCAGTACCAACCACTATTGAACAAAACAAAAATGGTAGCTATGGTAGTAATAGCTTCAATGGATACAATAGACCACCACCAATCTTTGAGGTGAAAATTTTAAATATTGGAAAGATAGGCTAGAGAGCTACTTTCTATGTCAAGATGGTGACCTATGGGACTTGGTGTTGGATGGTTACAAACATCCAGAAACTGGTGGAGTCAAAATAAGTAGACAAGCTATGAGTGATGCACAAAAGAAAGATTTCAAAAATCATCATAAAGCAAGAACCATATTGATAAATGATATATCTCATGCTGAGTATGAGAAGATAACTAATAGGGAAAAAACCCATGATATTTTTTTATCTTTAAAAATGAAGGGAACACTCAAGTCAAGGAGACCAAAGCTCTATCTCTCATCCAAAAATATGAGGCTTTCAAGATGGAAGATGATGAAAACATTGAAGCAATGTTCTCTAGGTTCCTGTTTTTGACAACTGGACTGAGAGTTCTAGACAAAGGTTATACTAAAGCTGACCATGTCAAGAAAATAATCAGAAGTTTGCCCAGAAGATGGGGACTAATGGTTACAACTTTAAAGATAGCTAAGAATTTGAACAAAGTATCCCTTGAAGAGCTGATAAGCGCCCTAAGGAGCCATGAAATTGAAATTGATGCGAATGAACCCCAAAGGAAAGGTAAATCTATTGATTTAAAATCTAACAATAAAAATTATTCTAACGCTTTTCAGGCTAAAGAAGAAAGATCTGACGACTCAGAGTCTGGAGAAGAAGATGAGTTATCTCTCCTTTCTAGAAGAGTATATCAACTCTGGAAAAGCAAGCAAAGAAGATTTAAAAGTTTCAGGAAACCTGAAAATGGAGAATCTTCTGGACCTAGAAGATCTGGAAAGAAAAGCATAGTATGTTATGAATGCAAAGAACCAGGACACTTCAAGAATGAATGTCCTAAGTGTCATACCCCAATTTTTGACCTAAGATACCACCTCATATCATTGCATATGCATCATTTGCATCTCTAACAAATTGCATAGCTTGTGTTTGCTACTTGTGACTCAGCAGGGATTTAATCAAGAAATCACTCATCAGTACAAGTAACAATCAATTAGGGTTTTGTTCTCCCTTCATCTCAAATGAATCATCTTCATCAACAATCAACATTTGGTCCTCAGAGATTCATTTCAACAAGTTCAAAGGCTCTGAACCAACCAGATTAGGGTTTTGACTGAAGTTAGCATACTCCTGACTTTTGCTTAGGGGTTTGACCTAATGACTTGGGACATGATATCAAGACCTCAAGTGCATCATTTTGACCTAATCCATTGGCTCATAACATCTCCTACACAAGGATTGATCAACAGAGAAATTTCAAATCATCAGATTAGGGTTTTGAACTATCAGGGACTAAAATCAGGGATCACATTTGGGAAACCCTAAAAATCCCCAGGAAGTCAATCAAAGGTTTCAATCATTTTCAAATAATCCCTATGACAATATACAATGGAAATTACATCTCAATTCAAGATCCACAGTCATCAATTTCATCAGGTCGACAATTAGGGTTTTTGACCTAATTCACTGAACCACTGACTTTTTAATCAGGACATGGTGCCACAACTCAAACCATGGCTCAATATCCTCTAATGCTTCAACATGATTCATTCATACCATTCATTTGGTGAGGGTAGCCTGTTTCATTTGAAATCTCCAGAAACGCGATTCGATTGAAAAAGTCAACAGTACAAGATCACCATTGACTTTTGGGGAATTTTGGTCAACCATGACTTTTGAAGTTTTGAATCATCAATATGTGATATATGAAGTCATTTGATCAATAAAAATCAAGAAAATCAATCAAGAATCAAAAAGTCAAAAATTTGACTTTTCATACTTAGAAAAATTTCTAAGTGTTTTTCATGGTTTTTTCCAAACTTTGAAAGGGAATTTCTCAAAATTTCACCTACAAACTGAAAAAAACTTCCAACATGAAAGTTGTAGATTTTGATCCAATAAACAACTTTGACACATATAATTTTTTTCCATAAGATCAACCATTTAAGAGATATGGAGCTTCAAAGTTGGTACTTTTTGAAAACTTCACTTAAAACTTCATTTTTCTCAAAGTTCATGGATCTTTTTCACCCATTTCCTTAAAGAGTTTGAAGAAACTTTCAACTAGGGTTTTGAAGTATGTAATATGAGCTTTCCAAAATGTCAAAGAGCATGAAAAAATATGGAGTGTAGCCATGGTTTTGAATTTTGACATTAGTGAACTTTTCACTTGAAATTTCAAGTCATTTTGCCAAAGTTATGAACCATTTTGCCAAATAATCCAAGTAATGATGCATAGATGCAATAATTGGTAGATATTTTGCTGATTTGAGATCAGAATGGAAGAGGATAAGAAGCTTGAGAAATAACCATGGTTAAGTCACTTTTAACCATTTGCATTTAATGTGAAAGATTCCATTTTATCTCTTAAGCCAAATCATCACTTCTTTGATCAACTTGCAAAGCTCTTCATTCAGAATCCTTGGCCTATAAATAGAGGTTCAAATCACTCTTCAAATCACACCAAAACCTCATAAACATAGGTTTTCTCTTCCTTTCTTAGAATGCAAGTTTCATGGTTTTCAAAAGAGGTAAAATTCTCAACCTCTAAACCTTTGAAGTTCTAAGCAAAGTGATGCTTCTAACACTTCCCAAATACCATATGGAAGTTGTTTGAACCTTTGAAACCTTCCAAAAACACCTCAAACTCAGAATCATCATCTCACCTCCATATATGCATATAAAGAACCTTATCATGCCAAAATCCACACAAGCTCATTTCTGTCCAAACTAATGCTTCTAACACATCCTATATACCATATGTGAGCTATCCCAATCATCATCCCTGACCTGTAACTCCAAAATCACTAAGCTTGATCCTCACTTGAACCATACTGCAGATCGAGTACCATGGATTGATCAAGGGGTTTTCAAATTGTTCCAGACATCCAAACATGTTCCATAAGGTCCACTGAAGGTGTTCAGATCAAGAAACAACATCTGGAATCCCTCATTTGCAGAATTCGATTTCCAGTTTTGCCATTTTTAAGGTAAGCTCTCTTGAACTTCAAACTCATACATACATGCATCATAAACTAAATATTGATATACCATCTTGTTTCTGCACCTATGAGGATCATTAACCCTCAATCAATTGCATCATAACTTGCACCTACACGATTTCAGATTGAATCATAGAATTAGGGTTCTTCACGATTTCCAGAAAATTAATGATCTTAGAGTGAAAATAAATGAAATTAAATGCTATCATCATGTTCCTCGTCCAAAACCGAGCAAGATAGACCCTTCACTTGATCAATTTGGTTCGGTTTCAAGAATTTTCAAAATCAAATGGGGATGGTGTTCTTGGCGCCATTTTCTGTTCATAAATTTCAAATATCAGTTTTCAAATATAATTAAATGAAGTTGTTATAATAACAAGCTGCGCGCGCAGCTGGGTTGGCAAGTGTTTTGGCTGGTAAACACAAGGGCGTGGGTTTAACACCTCTAGGGACCAAAACAATTTTTTTACAACTATTTTTCTTTCATTTTTTTAACAAACTTCAATTAATTATTTAACTAACCAAATCAATTCATTTTTCATTCATTTTTCACACACCTCTCATTTAATATATATATTTTAAGAATATCAAAAAAAATCATCAAAAAATATTTATTTGATACATTTTTAATTAGTTTTAAAATGACTTGTTTTTAAGTAATTTTAATACTTTTAAGTACTATTTTTCATTTGATTTTCAAACTTAGTAACTTGTAAATATTTTTTGAAGCAAACCCTAATCATCTAAGTGTTAATTGAGGATGATCTTTTGATTAAATTGACTTCTTTCAAAATTCAAATTGTTTTAAAACGAGCGATCGCGATTCTTTTCAAAAACAATAAACCATTTCTTTTTGAAACTATTGATTAAATCCTTTTAATTGATCAATTGATTTTCAAAACGATGTGGGGCCTCTCGAATATTAGAGAGTGTAAGTCCCATTTCTTTTCTTTTTGTACAGTTTTTTTTAACAATAAAACTTTTTCAAAATAAAATCTTTTCAAACAGTTTTCAAACCATTTTCAAATCATTTTTCAAAATACCATGGGCCTCCACGTAGGTATAAGTCCCAAGCCCCTTTTATACATACCCATTCCAGTACATGAAATTAGGTATTTCATTGTACGCCTTTTGTACATATCTCAATCAATTTGTTTTTTAACTTTGAATAACAAACCAAAAATGAAGGTTTCTTTAAATCTTCCCAAAAATACCATGGGCCTCCATGTAGGTATAAGTCCCAAGCCCCTTTGTAAATACCTGTTTACATAGCTTTGAATAAATTCAAGTGGACCTTTCATCGAGTGTGAGTCCCGAGCCCTGTGTATACAAATGGATCATGCTTACAGGTATATTTCCTTCATAAACTCCATTATATACACACACTTTGTCATATATGTATAACTGTTCATATTTGTTCATGTACTTGTTCATATTTGTCCGTACTTGTTCATACTTGTGATTGTGTTATATATGCTTGTTCAACTTAGTACAACACTAGGTTCCCCATAGCCTCCTATTGGGCTTCGTGCAAAGAATCTCCACTAGTTTAGGTTAGGACATAGAGTATGGTTTCCCGGTGAAATCGCTCTAAGAGCTCAAACCAACTATACCATGCCTCCCCTTGGGCTTTGTACAAACGAGTGACCCTCCCATAGCCTCCTCTTGGGCTTACAATGCAAGGACCCTGGATTGTCCCTCCCATAGCCTCCTCTTGGGCTTACAATGCAAGGACCCTCGGATAGCCTCCTCTTGGGCTTCGTACAAGGACCCACGGGCTTCTTATAAGCATCCCCAATATCCAAATCAAATACCCTAGGAGATTAGACATTTTTCATCTCTATGCTAGGAGTATCTCTTCTATATCATCACAAACAATCAATCAATCAAAATCAAACTTTTTTGCCACAAGGCTGGCTAATCAATCAAACTTCTTTTTGCCACAAGGCTGGCTAATCAATCAAACCGTTTTGCCACCGTACTGGATGATTAATCAAAGTTTTTGTCACAAGGCTGACTTCATTGAAACTTTTGCCACGAGGCTGGCTGATTAATCAAAACTTTTTGTCACAAGGCTGACTTCATTGAAAGTTTTTGCCACAAGGCTGGTTAAACAAACAAAAATCAAACAGATGTATGTGATGATATAGATTAGATACATCTAGCATTTAGACGACATTTGTCTATTTTCCTTTGCTTCCACTAGCATAAGTGGGAACTACGATTGCTCTGACTTTCTCAACATCCCTTTGAGAATACGTAGGCACAAGGTCGATCCTTGGCGAGCAAAACAAAACAAAAAAAACCATTCAAACCTTAGCACCCGTAGACCCCGAGCTACAGATGCTCTGATTCCCTTTAAGGGATATGTATGCAGAGGATCGCGATGATCTTTGCGAGCATAATCAAACAAACACCTTAGGTCCCACCTATTTCACAACAGAACCTTCACCGTAACATAGAATGAAAAACAATAAAGAAACCTATAGAGTACTATAGATACGTTGGGTGCTAATACCTTCCCTTCGTATAACCAACCCTCTTACCCAAGATCTCTCCCCCCACTTTTAGGTTATTGCAGCTTTTTTCCTTTTCCTCCTTTGGAAATAATAAAAAGTTTGGTCGAAACAAAGAAAAATCATTTTTAATGAGCACTCGAGCCCAAAGAAGGCATCAGGTGTCTCATCCCACAAAAAAGAGGAACAAAACGATTTTTCGCCCGCGACAGGTGGATGTGTCCTATTTTTTGGATTCTAAGGTTTTTGCCAAGATGTTTCACCGGGAATAATTCATCTTGGGGGTTTGAACTACAGATCTCTAATTAGGAAAGAGCCTTCACCGGGAAGACATTCTCAATCCTAGGTCATATTCCTATAATATATATATATATAGTTTAACTGTCCTAAGGTTTATACTCAAACGTAGTTCTAAACTAATATATATGCACAATTTATATTTGACAGTAATTTAAATAAAGACTGTAAATTGAAAGCTTGTAAAGCCTAACCTGGATGGAGTGGAGGCCTTTGAAGAAGTGTGTACAAAGCTTTACCAGCAATTGATGGATAACAGTTGAATATATATATGATAAACAGTTAATGGTTTTTGGAAACAGAAGAAGTGAAGATGGACAAAGGTCACATAGGTATCTGAAGAGTTTCACCGGGAATAATGCCCTTCAAATACCAGAAGAATGTTTTGAAAACAGAAAGAAGATTTTGAAAATACAGTTTTGAAAACAAGCTAAGAAGAGAAGGTGTTTGGGACTTACACTCTATTAGAGGCCCAGTACTTTATAGTACTGGTGTAAAATTAGTTTTGAAAATGATTTGAAATAATATAAGGTTTTGTTGTTTGAAAACCTTAATTGTTCGATTTATTCGGAGATTGAAAACAGTTTTGAAAATTGACAGAAAGTCAACTTAATTAAGGTAAAGAAAAAAGATCTATGCCTAATTAAGACCTAAATAATTAGGGTTTTATCATAAACTTTATTCACAAAAATAATTAGGTTAAAACAAAATGAATATATGCATTTAAATTATTTAAGAAAACACTTAAAACATACTATTTTAAACCTAATAAAAATATATGAAATAAATAATATTTTTATGATTTTTTTGATTATTCATAAAATAGATATATTAAATAACAAGTGTGTGAAAAATGAAGTGAAAATGATTTAATTTGATAGGTTAATTAATTGTGTAAAGTTGTGAAGAAATCAAATGGGAAAAGTGATAAAAAATAAGGTTTTGTCACCTAGAGGGATTGAACTCACGCCCTCCAAGTCACACACCCAAAACCAAACCACTGGGCCAGCGCGCGCATGGTGATAGTAAACTGACTCCTTTGCAACTCATATGTTATTCAAGTGTATAGAAGCAAAAATAAAATAAAATCAAAAGGTCTGGGGCGAGGGGGATTCGAACCCCAGACCTTGGGCACGCGCAACACACAAACACTCTTTACCACTGGGCTATCACGTTTTAGTCGTTTATGAAACAGGTATCATTCAAAATAAAATAAACTCAACCCTGAATTTGAAATTTGCGCGCCACCACCATTGTCATCTTCAACCTCAAGTTCTCAGATTTTGAATTTATGAACTTGCTCATTTCTCAACCATTTGCAAAGATGTAAAGATGAAACGTATTCTAAATTCACTCACGATTCTAAATATGTAACTAACATAAATTTATATCAACTATATCTAACTAATTTACCAGAAATCGTGAAGAACCTTAAATTTTGAAAATTAAATTAAATGACTATACTGAAAGATAAATGAATGATGATAGAGGGTTTTCAATCCTCTGATGATGCTTAACAAGATAGAATCGAGCTTTATCACAAAGAGTGCTTAAATTAAAGAGGTAGAGTTCAGAAACTTACCTCTGAAAATGGAGGTCGTGAGGATGATAGAGAGCACCTGGGCTTGTATGAATGATCCCAAAAGCTTCCTTGTGGTTCAGTGATGCTAACTGAATGCTTGTTGTAACCTCAATTCTCCTGAATTGTTCTATGGACCTCCCTCGATTTGAGCTTCAAGTGAACATGGAGGGTGATGATTCTTGAGTTACAGATGAGCTGCAACCATCTGAACAGCTTCACTACCTCCTATGGAACATGCCTGGATGCTTAGCTTGATTGGAAACCTTCTGAATTGCACTATGGACCTCCAACTGCAACTGCTCCAAAGTGAGAGCAACAATGGTGTTCCTCCACTTACAGAAGTGATCCAGGTGCTTGGATCACCTCAAATGACCTCCCTTGAGATGTTAGAATGCTTACTTTCCAAAGATGAGCTCTGGTTTGAAGAAAACGATTCTTCTTGCCAAAGAACTTTGAAAAATAATAAGCATGAGAAGAGAAAGAGAAAGCAAGGAATTGAGTTGCTTTGGTGTGTTTTTCTACTGAAGTATGCTCCCCTATTTATAGGTAAATGGTTCAGTACTGATTGAGAGAGTGAGCTTGCTTAATGAGAGAGTTTTGGTTTCTTAGCCAAGAAGAAAATTTGAAAAGATCCTAAATGCAATGATGCATTTTCGGGCTAGCTTCCCCAACCATTGATCTTGTATGATCCAAGGGAACATTTCTGATTCAGAGGAGAGTTCTAATTGGCTTAGAACAAGATTCCTTGATGATTCATCATTTGCCATAAATTCAAAAATGCAATCATTACATAATCACATGCCTTTGTTTTTGGGAATCTTCTCTAATCCTTATGCAATGATGAATTTGGATGTGTGGTATGGTTTCAGATGTATTAGAGGTCGTGTAGCATCACTTAGTGAAGCAAAATGCACAAAATTGCAAAGTTTCAAATTGTACATGACCTATAATTTCACTTCATGAGGCCAACTTTGAACAAGCATAACTCTTAGCTCAAAATGAATTTGGAGAAGGTTGAACACAATTTGGAAAGCCCTAAACATCTACTTCAAATCATTAGTTTGGAGTTTCTTCAGAATCCTTTGGCAAATTTGTGAAAAATGAGGCCAAAGTTGGAAGAAAACTAGGTTAAAACACTTAGAAAAATTTCCAAGTGTTTATGACCTAAAACTCCAAAATTTCCAAAACTCTTAAATGATTGATCTTTTGAAAAAAGTTCCTTTGTAAGATGTTGTTTTATTTTGCAAGATCTACAACTTTCATGTTGGAAGTTTTTTGAGTTGTGTAGGTGAAATTTTGAGTTCTCACCATGCCTTAAAAAACCCTAATTCCCGACTTTTTGCTCCTTGATGAATTTCTTTGAATTTCTTTGGTCAAATGACTTTAATATCCATATATTGATGATATTGATCCTTGAAAGTCATGGTTTGACCAAAAATCTCAAAAGTCAATGGTGATCCCATACAGTTGACTTTTTCCAAATAAGGTGAGATTTTGGACTTTTGTGTAGAAACAAGATCTTCTCCTTAAATGAATGATGTAAAGGGATTATATTGAGGTAATAGAGACTCTTGGATCATGTCTTGAGTTTTAGATCCATGCCCTGATTAAAAGTCAACTATCTTGGGGAATTAGGTCAAAAACCCTAATTGTCGACCAGAGGACAATGATGACTGTAGACTTTGAATTGAGGTGTAATGTCCAGTGGATCTTGTCATATGAGTTATTTGAAGATGATTGATGTCTTTGAATGGTCCCCTAGGGCTTTTTAGGGTTTCCCAAAAGTGTTCCCTGATTTTAGTCCTTGATAAGGCTCCAAACCCTGGTCTGTTGATCTGAGTAATTCTGTACTTAGATGACTGGGTGTCTAATCAATCATAGGTGAAATAATGAAGCTCTTGAGTCTCATGATTGTGTTAGAGACTAATCCTCCTATTGATTGATCCTTTGCCTGAGTTTTCTTGTCTTTGAACACCCTCGATTGAATGTCAGACTGCTCTGGGTACTTGCTTTGACTTGATGAAAATCCTGAAGATATGTCATCTCAGGGGGGGTCAAAAATTAGGGTATGACAGTATCATTTTGCTATCATCTATGTTTTAAAATGTTATTGGAAGTATTATTTTATTAATATTATATTTTGCTCGTGAATGTTCTACATTCAAATTTATTCTGTAGTAATATTTAAATTATGTCCAGGTTGTACATTATAATATTGATTATATTTAGAAGGATGAATAATATAAAAATAGTACAACAAATTATTTTAAATTTAGAGACGGAAATATGTCTGATAGAGACAAAATTTTGGAGACCGAAAAAATAAATGCAGACACGGAATTGATAGAGACGGAAATTTCCGTCTCTGCAGAGACGGAATTAATCAATTAATCAGTAACTAGGTGAAACGGAAGTTACTATCCACTGACGGAAAAATCGCATCTCTGAACATAGACAGAACTAAAAGATCCGTCTCTGACGCGTCTGTGACCAATATTTTGAAGAGGGATCTTTTTCCGTCTCAGAATTCGTCTTCAAATACATTAGAGACGGAATTTAAGCATTTTAGACACAAATTTCTTCCGTCTCTAATGTCAGTTTTCTTAGTAGTGTCGAACTAGAATCTAAAACGACATACCGTGGCTTAATGGAGGTAGTTCTGGGGGTGTTGATTGCGTAAGACGATCCAAACAGCTTCACTTTATTCCCAGGAATGTGTAGCAATGCATGAAATTCTTTGAAATGTCCCCAATCTTCAAAACCGAATTTGAGTTTTTTGTGAAAATTTTGGCACTTGAATAGGGTTCTTGACTGCAGAATTTCGTGAGTTAGGGGTGTGTAATTGTTGTGTTTATATAATAGAAGGATTTAGGTCAATAATTTTAGGAGAAAACTCATTGAATCTTTGATTGGAAATTTTGGAGATTTTGATTTTCAAATGTTTCTAATTTTGGCCTAATCTCAATATTTTCCAATCAATCTTGGGGAGCACGAAATTATATTGATAATGTGACTTAAATGATAAAAGAATTTGATCCTCATAATATCTTTAACCAGATATTTGATTTTCACATGATTTATATGAGTTAATTATCACTTTTAAATGACTAATAATTCATATAAAATCAAATAAAATTCAAAAATTCGTGGCAATTATATTTGGATTCTTGTATAACTTGAGGATCAAGATTGGATCATAAAATATTGGGCCACTTTACAAAGAAATCCATTTTGAAGCCTTTTGTTTCACATTTTCCCCTTAAAATTATCCAACTTTGACAAGGCATATCTCCTTCAATTTTTAAGGTATGGAGAAGTTCTAGGACTTTTTGGAAACCTCAAGATGTCCTCTACAAGCCACTTTGGAATCTTTTTATAATTTGAAGATTTTATCTTGATGATATGGGCTTTGACAAAAAACTGCTTTTGGTTGACTTTCAAAAAGGACCTATAATCTTTTGATCCATATCTCTCAAATGAAGCATTTTTAGACTTGGCATGTGAGAGACAATTTTTTAGGGAATTCAATTCCCTTCTAAATGATCTTTGGATGGGAAATTTCTGATGTTCCATGTGAAAGTTATGGTTGGAAAAGTTCAATTGACTTTATGTCAAAAAACCCTAATTTAGAAACTTTAGGTTTTGTTGATTTCTGAACTTTCCTTCATGAATCATGATCAATCCTTGATCAAATGATGAATGATACTTCAAAATAAGGATGTTGACAAAAAATCAGGAATTTTGACTGCACTTTGACCACAGTTGACTTTTAGGTCAAACTAGTCGACTGTTGACTTTCTGAGCAATTGACTGGGCAACCCTTGGAATTGAAGCCTGAATTTTGTCATGGAGATAGTTTGAAACATCATAAGTTATCTGAAATCCATTGGGGACCTTTATTTGTTAATTTTCTTCAGAGAAATCAAAACCTTAGTTTAGGAGGTCATTGTTTAGGAGAGTATGTCCTTAAGTCTTGAACCTTTGTCTGAGATTGAAAAGTGAAATGAGATGGGCAAATTTTGGGGTATGACAGCTGCCCCTGTTCAATCTTCTTAAACCTGAAGATGTAGAGTGGTTTGTATGCCAATCGGTATTTGAAGGTGGGAGAGGATTGAACACTAGAGTATCCAAAAATTTGTACCATCGGGGATGGTCTTAGAGATGCCATCCGGATGCTGAGGATATGAAGTGAGCTTTAAGATGCCACCTGTCTTGATAAGTTTGAAAGTCAGAATGAGTCGTACGTTAGACTATATCTGAACTTGAAGTGTTGAGAAGTAATTGTTGAATGTTGATCGTGTCATCACCGTTCGTGGTAAATGAAAAAGATCTTGGATGGTCGATCGTGTCTACACCGTGATGATAGAATTAGATCTTTGAAGGTCGATCGTGTCAGCACCGTTCGTAGTAACTAAATTAGATCCTGGAAAGTTGATCGTGTCTACACCGTTTGTGATGATAGAATTAGATCCTCGAGAATTTGGTCGTGTCAGCACCGTTCGTAGTAACTGAATTAGACTTTGGAAGGTTGATCGTGTCTACACCGTTCGTGATGATAGAATTAGATCTTTGAAGGTCGATCGTGTCAGCACCATTCGTAGTAACTGAATTAGATCCTGGAAAGTTGATCGTGTCTACACCGTTTGTGATGATAGAATTAGATCCTCGAGAATTTGGTCGTGTCAGCACCGTTCGTAGTAACTGAATTAGACTTTGGAAGGTTGATCGTGTCTACACCGTTCGTGATGATAGAATTAGATCTTTGTAGGTTGATCGTGTCAGCACCGTTCGTAGTAACTGAATTAGATCTTGGAAAGATGATCGTGTCTACACCGTTCGTGATGATAGAATTAGATCCTTGAGAGTTTGGTCGTGTCAGCACCGTCCGTAGTAACTGAATTAGACTTTGGAAGGTTGATCGTGTCTACACCGTTCGTGATGATATAATTAGATCTTTGAGAGTTTGACAATATTGTTTATCTGCTTGTACCTGTGTCCTGAAAAACTTAAGGTTAATCTTTATGCAATGTCATGATGCATGTTTTATGTGATGAGTTTCTCAAAATAAATGAGAAACCTGCATGTAGTGTATGAGTTTATCATGAGGCAGTATATGCAATGTATGGATATTTTTGTATGATGTATGAATGTGGTATATGTCATATGAAGTATCTTGATCGGGGCCCTGATGCTTCATTTTGTTTTGAAGATAGCTGGGGATTTATGATTTCTATTTGGGGATGAAAGTAATTCGAATGATTGATCTTGATGTACCCTGACTGGTGATAAGGGAGATTAGTAACCCTGTTTGGAGAAAAGAGAAGTATCGGCGAATCGGCAGTGTGGAAGATGTAAAACTTCGTTGGGGAACTGAATCGCTGTTTGGAAGAGAATTTCTAATGATTACTGTGTGGGGATCCTTCCAGACTATTGACTTTGAGAGAGAACCTCTGGATTACTTAGACATTGTCTAATTCCCTTTCTTGTTTTTTACAAACATACAGATAATTTGCAAGGGAAAAGATAGATGTTAGTCATGTTCATATGCATATGTTCATTCAAGATTATCATTGGACGTTTGCGTATTCGAGAAAGAAAAAAAAACTCAGGAGAGTAGAAAAAAATAACTTGTATTAAGGAAGAGCCATGAATAGGCAAAATGATAGGAGAACATTTGTGTGTTTTTGAAAAGATACAAAGTAAAACAAAATAAAAATAGCTATGTGGGAACGATCCTATTGAGTTTCAACTCTGCTATTGCCATTATGTCTTCGAGCATCTCATCCCTTGCTTGTTGGAGAAAGATGATTGAATCAGTCCGTGCCCTTTGAACTTGATATTGCTTAATAAAACTGAATGATGAGTGATCTGAACGAGACATAGTCGTACGCTTTAATCCTTAAATTTTTCCTAGGCTGCCCTTTCAGGTTTTCAGCTTACCAGGATACCCTTTTTTGACCAAGTCACCCTTTCGAGTTTTCAACTTGCCGGGTGTACATTTTTATATATATCCCTAACTTTTGCCCAAACCATTTTGGTTCGCCGGGATGCCCTTACTTTTTCCTAGGTACGTTGACCTAGCGGGTCTTATTTATGCGTAGTATTTTTTTACTATGTCTGCGTTCACAGGGTGTGGAAAGTCTTCGCCATCCATAGTGGTAAGTATCATAACTCCTCCAGAGAATATCTTCTTGATTACAAATGGTCCCTCATATGTGGGAGTCCACTTGCCCCTAGGATCACCTTGTGGTAGGATGATTCGTTTTATTACCAAATCACCAGTCTGGTATGCTTGTTGCTTGACTCTTTTCTTGAATGCCTTGATCATACGCTTCTGATACAACTGCCCATGACAAACAACCGCAAGCCTCTTCTCATCAATTAGGTTTATCTGGTCTAGTCGAGTCTGGATCCATTCATCTTCATCTAACTCTGCATCCTTCATGATCCTCAGAGACGGAATCTGAACTTCAATCGGTAATATTGCTTCCATGCCATAGACTAGTGAAAATAGGGTTGCCCCGGTTGAAGTACGTGCTAAGGTGCGGTAACCATGAAGAGCATATGGTAACATCTCATGCCAATCCTTGTAAGTAACTGTCATCTTCTGTACAATCTTCTTTATGTTCTTGTTGGCGGCCTCCACTGCGCCATTCATCTTTGGTCTATAAGGAGAAGAATTGTGGTGCTTGATTTTGAACTGCGTGCAGAGTTCAGTAATCATCTTGTTGTTCAAGTTGGTACCATTATCTGTGAAAATTCTTTCGGGGATGCCATACCGACAAATAAGGTTATGCTTAATGAATCGGGCCACCACATTCTTAGTAACGGAAGCAAAAGAAGCAGCTTCTACCCATTTGGTGAAGTAATCAATGGCCACAAGGATGAAACGATGTCCATTGGAAGCAGTAGGTTTGATTTCCCCGATCATATCAATGCCCCACATTGCAAAAGGCCAAGGGGCAGTCAGAATATTTAGTGGAACCGGAGGTACGTGTACTTTGTCAGCATATATCCGGCACTTGTGACAAGTTCTGGAATGCTGATGGCAGTCAGTTTCCATAGTGGACCAGTAGTAACCCGCTCTCAGAATCTTTTTAGCCATAGTGTGTCCACTAGAATGAGTTCCAAAGATATCGTCATGCATGTCTTCCATAATATCTTCTCCTTCCTTCTTATTCACATAACGAAGCAGAGTTGAATCATGATTGCTCTTGTATAGGGTACCATTGCTCATGAAGAATTTGGAAGAAAACCTTCTTAAGAACTTCCTGTCATTGATAGATGCCCCTTCAGGGTATTCCTGGGCTTCGAGATATCTTTTTACTTCATGAAACCATGGTTTTTCTTCAACCTCGTCAGTAGCTATCACGTAACAGTATGCCGGTTCATCATGCCTTTCAATGATAACTATAGGAGCTTCGTTGTCCCATCTGACCCTGAACATGGATGACATAGTAGCTAATGCGTCTGCCAATTGATTCTCCTCTCGGGGAATATGTTCAAAAGTAATCTCTTCGAAGTAAGGAATCAAAGATAACACCAAATCCTTGTAAGGCATGAGATTAGGATGCTTTGTGTCCCATTCTCCTTTGATTTGGCTGATGACTAGGGCAGAATCCCGATATACCTCCAAGAACTTGATTCTTAAGTCAATGGCAGCTCTGAGACCTAAGATACATGCTTCATACTCCGCTATATTGTTGGTACAATCGAAACACAGTCTTGCCGTAAATGGAGTGTGTCCAAATGCTGGAGAGATAATCACAGCACCAATGCCATTAGCAAGTGCATTCAAAGCTCTGTCAAAAACCATGGTCCATCGGGATCCTGGTTCAGGTCCTTCATCCGGACCAGGTTGTTCACAATCAGTAACAAGCATAACGTCCTCATGTGGAAATTCAAAACTCATGGATTGATAGTCGTCTACAGCTTCCTGGGCCAAGTGGTCTGCCAACTCGCTTCCCTTGATTACTTTCTGTGTTGTATATTGAATATCGTATTCTGTTAGTATCATTTGCCATCTTGCTATTCGTCCGGAGAGAGCGGGTTTCTCAAACAAATACTTGATAGGGTCCATTTTAGAGATCAATCAAGTGGTATGGTTCAACACATACTGTCTTAGTCGGCGATCAACCCATGCCAAAGCACAACAAGTTTTCTCGAGCAGTGAGTATCTTGTTTCACAGTCGGTAAACTTTTTGCTAAGGTAGTATATTGCATGCTCTTTTCAACCAGACTCGTCATGTTGCCCCAGTACATACCCCATTGAATTCTCCAACACTGTTAAGTACATAATTAGAGGCCTTCCCTCAACTGGTGGTATCATAATCGGAGGTTCCTGAAGGTACTTCTTGATCTTGTCAAAAGCTTCTTGGCATTGGTCATTCCATTTCACTGCTTGATCTTTCCTCAGTAACTTGAAGATTGGCTCACAAGTAGCGGTCAGATGGGAAATAAACCTGGCAATGTAATTCAAACGTCCCAAGAACCCTCTAACTTCTTTCTCATTTTGTGGAGCAGGCATTTCTTGTATGGCTTGTATTTTTGCAGGATCGACTTCAATACCTTTACTGCTTACAACGAATCCTAGTAACTTACCAGACCTCACCCTAAAAGTACACTTGTTTGGATTCAGTCTCAACTTTTATTTCTTCAACCTATCAAACAACTTCTGCAGGTGGACCAGATGTTCTTCTTCAGTGTTGGATTTCGCAATCATATCGTCAACATAGACCTCTATTTCTTTATGAATCATATCATGGAACAGGGCTACCATTGCACGCTGATACGTTGCCCCTGCATTCTTTAACCCAAACGGCATGACTTTGTAACAAAAGGTGCCCAAGGAGTAGTGAAAGTCGTCTTTTCCATATCTTCGGGTGCCATCTTAATCTGGTTGTAACCTGAGAAACCATCCATGAAGGAAAACACTTTGCATCGCGCGGTACTATCAACTAGGATATCAATATGCGGTAGGGGAAAATCATCCTCGGGACTTGCTCGATACAAATCTCTGTAGTCTACATACATTCTGACCTTTCCATCTTTCTTAGGTACTGGGACTATATTAGCAATCCATGGTGGATAGCTCACAACCTTCAGGAAACCGACATTGAATTGTTTCCCCACCTCTTCCTTGATTTTCTGAGCCATGTCAGGCATGCTTCTTCGTAACTTCTGCTTAACCGGAGGATTGTTTTCTTTAATAGGTAGATGGTGAACCACAATATCAGTATCGAGCCCAGGCATATCTTCGTAAGACCAAGCAAATATCTCAACATTGTTTCGTAGCATCTGGATCAATCTCTGTTTGACACCCTCCTCTAGCTCAGCCCCTATCTTGATTTCTTTCTTTTCTTCGTCGGTACCTATATTCACAACCTCAATTGGCTCTTCATGCGGCTGTATAGTCTTTTCTTCTTGTTCTAGCAATCTGGCAAGTTCTCTGGGCATTTCGCAATATTCCTCACCTTCATCCTCAGCTTGGTAGATCAGATTTTCAAAGTCATATTTAGCAATAGCAGAGTCGTTATCAACGGGATCCAGAGTGGATATGGATCTGCAGTGCATTATGTGGGTGTGTGTATGAACACATAGATATAGAAGAGTAAAGAAAAATAAAAGCGAACACACAATTTGAATACGAAACGTCCAATGCTTTTATTGAATGAAAATATGCTTATGAATTGACAAGCCCTAACAACGGACCATTGTGCCCCGGGCAAGACACACAGCTTTAAAGTTTATTGTTTATTGAAGTATAGAAAGTAAAACTGGGAAACATAAAGGAAAAACAAAACTAGAAATGGCAATTACTCCTGACTATAGGAGATAGAGACAATGTCTTCAGTCTTCCAGTTGTCCAGCCCTTTGTCAGGTGTAGGAAAGATCCACTTGTCAAGGTTGCAATCATCTTCATCTTCCCCTTTAGCATTGACCCCTTTGCTGATGAAACGATACTTCAAACCTTCTGGAAGAGAGTGTTGTTCTCCATTCTGATCCTTAGCAGTGCAGCCTAAACCCCATTTGTTGGATTTGTAAGGAATATCAGGGAGTTTCCCCCAGATAGTACAACCACCTTCTTCAACCACAGCCCTAGCATCTTTCAGAGAAGCCATTGTAGGAGGAATTCTGGTAACTTTAGAAATAGTGTGGGCAGGCTTAGCCTTAGGAACCACTCTAGGGACCAACTCGAACGCCTGCGGGGAAATTCAAAGGCTTCTCCAGTAAACTCAACATGTTTGGTCTCATCTATGAAGCTCACCACGTATTCTTCCTCACCGTACACAGTGACGATCTTGCCTTTCGCCGGGTATTTCAGTTTTTGATGCAGAGTCGAAGTCACGACATTTGCCCCATGTATCCAAGGGCGCCCAAGCAAACAGGAATAAGCGGGATGGATGTCCATCACATAGAACATAGTGTTGAAAGTCTGAGAGCGTATTCTGATTAGGAGCTCAACTTCGCCGTATACCGTACTCATTGAACCATCAAAAGCTTTTACTATCACATCACTGGATTTCAGCATGATTTCCTCGGCGTTGAGTTTGTCCAATACCACATTGGGTAGCACATTCAGAGACGAACCATTGTCAACTAGTACATGGGCCAGAGTGGTGCCCCCATATTCAATGGAGATGTGTAGAGCCTTGTTATGATTCTTTCCACTGGGACTCAGATCAGCATCAGAAAACCCAAGGTAATTGTCTGTCGTCAGATTTGCAATACAATTCTCAAGTTGAGTGACAGAAATCTCTTGTGTCACATGGGTAGCCTCTAGAAACTTCATCATAGCTTTGGCGTGAGTCTTGGAGCAACTTAGGAGTGACAACATAGAGATCTTGGAAGGAGTATGCCCCATCTGTTCAACAATGTCATAATCACTCTTGCGGATGATCTTCAAGAACTCATTTGCATCTTCAGGAGATGGATTTTCAGTAACAGTCTCAACTGGTGTCTGGACGGATTCAAGCAACGGCCCTTTACCTCGAGTGTCAGCATTCTGATTAGGAATAAGGGTACTAGTAGGTGCAGCAATGTTTGGAGAGATTTTTGGAGAAAATACTCTTCCGCTTCTTGTCACTTTACTAGTTCCGGTAATGTTACCCACATCAGGATCAGTGTTTTCAACAACCTTGTCGGCTACAAGTTCTTGTTTAACTCCCTGAATATAGACATCGGCACCATAGTTCCAAGGTATAGCCTTATCAGAAGAATATAGAATTGGACCAGGCTTAGTGATGATCACAGAAGCCACACGGGATTCAGCAGAAATCTTTAATGGAGCCTTAGTAGGGATCTTCAACGAAACTTTGGAAATTACCGACACGTCTTCAATCTTCAGGCCACAGGAGAAACCTTCGCACAAATTCTCTACAGAAGGAATCTTTTCGAACATGATAGTGCGACGATCCTTCCAACCTTGAATTCCTCTTTTCATATTCTCACAACCATTGGGTTGGGATGCACAATAATAACAATCTGGGTCGCAACCCGGAAATAAACCGGCTTGCAGCAGCTTTCTCTTGATGACTGGGAGTGGAGTTGACAGATCTCTCACATCATAGGCATAGACCGTGTCCTTGATAGCATTGGTAGCTTTGTCATGATTTGGCATAGGGGTAGTAATAACATTCGGAGTTTCTGGAGGATCAAACTCGATTTCGCCAGCCTCTATCATGTCTTGAATCTTATTTTTCAGTGCCCAGCAGTTATCAGCATGGTGTCTATGACTATTGGAGTGGTACGCACATTTTGCATTAGGATCATAGTTTGGAGACGTAGTAGTGACATTCTTCGGAGGATCTCTTATAGTGATCAAGTTGGCCTTTAACAGATGTTGCAGGGCTTGAGATAAAGGCATGTTGATCTTAGTGAATTGCCTTCTGGGTGCGTCTGACCTACACTGATACCCTTGTCTGGGGGTTTGCTAAGGTGTTAGTGCAGAGATTAGAACGGCCCCAACAGACTGGTTCTGATCATTCTTATTACGACCCCTCTGACTATGAACAACATTAGACTCATTCCTTTCATGGCATGGCTTCTTTGTAGTACCAGAGGTGGCGCCTACTTGAATCTTCCCACTTTGAATACCACTCTCAACATGTTCTCCAGTCAATATGAGGTCAGTGAAGCCAGATGAAGAGCTACCCAGCAAGTGACTATAGAACGGACCAGTTAGTGTACTCATGAACATGTCCACCAATTCTCTGTCAGCCAAGGGTGGTTGAACTCTTCCAGCTAGATCTCTCCATTTTTGAGCATACTCCTAGAGACTTTCCTTCGATCCCATATTGTAATACGGTGAACTGAATTTAAAGAAATGTCGCGGTAAGCAAGAGTCACCACCGACTTTTATTTTATCCAAATTAAAGAAAGGCTAAAAGAACAGAAAAACCTTTAAAAGAAAATTTTGAGTTCGGGGGGTAATTTATATAAAGGGAAGGTGTAAGGCACCCTTTGCATCCATGGTTTTCCATGGGCTCTTAATTGCTCAGCTCTTTTAGTTTTTAAAAGTTTAGAAATGAAATAAGACTTTAGCTTGTAAATAAGCGTAGCTTTTTGAAGGTTTTTTGAGAAAAGAGTAGAAAAAGATTTAAACCAGAGCAAGCAATTAGGAGCTAATTACCTTAACATTGTAAAAGAGTTCTTTTAGCCTTTTAGGGCTATCCATACCATAAGAGGGTAGGAAGTCCTTTTATTTGGAGGTTGAAGGGTTGTCGTAGTTATCGTTCGCCATAAGACTGTCCCTACCATAGAGAGGGCAGGTAGTCTAAGGGAAGGATAAGAATAGTCATTATTAGGCAACCAAGAGGACACCTCAGCAATCGAAAGGGACTATCACATCATATTTGTAGGCAACCTCGAGGGACGAGATCATATAATCGAAGGCAACATCATAGGGACTTATGATCTTTTGTGATGAGAATGAACTGAGGGCAACATTTGCTGAGGCGTCCTCGTATCCGAGTGACTTGACTATTTAGCACTGAAAAGGAAACAAGGCAACAGGCAAAAAAAGGGGTTACCATAAAAGGTGTGTGGGTGCACAATCACGTGATTCAGTTCAGATAATTGTCTTGTAATTAATTATTCTAAATTCAATTCGAGGTTTTCACGCCCTAAATTACTAACCACGCAGTTATAATATAATGCATAACAGTTTAACTGCCTTCAAGACCACACAATACAACCCAGGAGCAATTACAAAATATAGCCATGGGGAAGGGGGAAAAGCAATAATATAACCCCATAAAACAATGGGTCAAACACAAGTAATAATATCAGAGAAATTAAATAAGAACAAGTTTAGGGATACCGAAGGTTTGAGCTTTAATCGGTTGGTTAACCCAGAAAATCAATGAAGGCAAAAAAGAGGGGTGAGTGTAGGAGTAATTCATTGACGGTTGAAGCAAACCCTAATTTAAGTCATAAGGAAAAAATAACAGTAAAATGATATTTAAATAAGAAAAGAATTAGGACTTAGCTTTTCGATTGGTATGACGCGTGTCTGAAGAACCTTGGGGGTAACCCTGAAAATTTGCACAAAGAAAATAAATTTTTTTAGTGTATGAGTGTTCTAATGACAAACCTCGCAAACCCTGATTTAGGGCGCAAGTTAACCATGGTTAATAAAATAATAAATAATAAATTAAATTAATACCCAGGATAACAGAGAAAAATTGAGAGTTTGACCCAATATATCAATTAAATAATTATTGGATGTAATCCTAATTATTTAATTGATAAAAAAAATTATTTGAAAATAATATTGAATTTTAAATGAAAAAACAACAATTATTAATAAGATTTTTTAAAAAATCGAACTTCCGATAAAAATAAATAATTATAATTTTTCTTATGATAAAATTTTATCACGATAAAAAAATTAATGTGTGAAAAAAATAATAATTATGAATAAAAGATAAAATAAAAATAAATAATAAAAAAGAGGGTTCGTATAATTAAAAATAAAAAAATTTAGAAAATTCTTAGCTTTTAATCTGGTGTGGCAGGTCCCTGGAGATCTATGATGCGCCTGCGTCTTCCTATTCGTTGGATTGGCATTGGGAATGATCTGATGGCTGAAGGATTGAAGGCGCATGGAAGGATCGTACGTCTTAACGCACTGGAACACTGAACTTTGAAAAAAACCTGCGCGCGCGTTTGCACCAATGAGGGAGTGACGCGTAGTCGTCTTCAACCTCCCAACCGTCATCTTAGGTCTGCAAATACCTATAGTGACGGCTCTGTATCGTTGCTACAAACCTGCAATTAAGAATACAGGCAAACCCATACAAAAATGTTTCGCGAGGCCACCAATGAATTCGTCCAGGCCTCACGACTTCATTCATGGCCCTTATTTGGTCTAATTTTACCTGTGCATAAAAGCCCTAACTGAAGCTAACGAAACCTAATAATGGTGCTAGTCTCAACCGTGCACAGAAAAGTAATTAATCATCCAGAATTCATCGAAACATCACCACAAACAAATATATGCAAGCAAAACATGCTTATGTATCATGAATCATGTACACCGAATCAAGAAAATTCAAGACTAACCTTGGCTTAGTGGAGGTAGTTCTGGGGGTGCTGACTTTGTGTGATGATTGGTACAGCTTCAGAACCTCTCAAGGAACGTATTGGATTCGATCAAATGCCTTGAATTGACTTGTAATTCAGAATCCGAATTTGACTTTTTCTCCAAATTTTCAAAGCTCTATTAGGGTTCTTATGGCCAGAAAATCGTGAACTAGGGGTCTGGGAATGCTGTACTTGTATAATGGAAGGAATTAGGTTAGTTATTTTGAAGAAAATCCAATCCAATCTTTGATTTGCAATTTTGGAAAATTTGATTTGGAACTTGTTTTTAAAGGTTTCTAATCTTGGCCCTAATTGATCCAATTTAATCCAATCACCATATACACAAGATTATATTGGCAATATGACATAAATGTTAATTTGAATTGATTAGAACAAAAACAAATCCAAACTTTTTCTATTTTCTTTAAAAATATTTGATTAAATTGACTTTTTAATGAATAAAAATTCATATAAAATCAATTAATCATCAATAATTCGTGACATGGAGATTGGAGCTTCTAGATGACTTGTATAGCAAGATTGGTTCATAAAATATTGGGCCTCTTTGCAAAGAAATCCATTTTGAAGCCTTTTCCTTCACATTTTCCCCTTGAAATTGCCCTACTTTGACAAGGCATATCTCCCTCAATTTTTAAGATATGGAGGAGTTCTAGGACTTTTTGGAAACCTCAAGATGTCCTCTACAAGCCACTTTGGAAGCTTTGTTTCATTTGAGGATTCTATCTTGATGATATTGGCTTTGACAAAAAATTGTTTTGGTTGACTTTCAAAAAGGACCTATAATCGCTTGATCCATATCTCTCAAATGAAGCATTTTTAGACTTGGCTTGTGAGAGATAAAATTGTAGGGAATTCAATTTCCTTCAGAATGAGCTTTGGATGGAAAATTTCTGATGTTCCATGTAGGAGTTATGGGTGGTCAAAGTTCAGTTGACTTTCTCCTATGAAAACCCTAATTTAGAAACTTTTGAATTTGTTGATTTATGATCTTTTCGTGATGAATCATGATCAATCCTTGATCAAATGATGAATGATATTTCAAAATAAGGTTGTTGACAAAAAATCAGGAGTTTTGACTGTACTTTGACCACAGTTGACTTTTAGGTCAAACCAGTCGACTGTTGACTTTCTGAGCAATTGAGTGGTCAATCCTTGGAATTGAAACCTGAATTTTGTCGTGGGGATAGTTTGAAACATCATAAGCCATATGAAATGCATTGGAGCCTTTGATTCATCGGTTTTCTTCAGAGAAATCAAAACCCAAATTCCTTGAGCCATTGTTTAGGAGAATGTGCGTTTGAGTCTTGAGTTTTGGTATGAGCTTGAAAAGAGAGATGAGATGGGAAAATTTGGGGTATGACACATAGACATGCTTTGCAATTGCATGCGAGTTGGTGCAAGGTCAGCATTGTATTGATATTGCTTGTAGAAAGCAGCAGCCATGTCTTCCCAAGTGCGAATGTTGGCACTCTCCAGTTGATAGTACCATTCCAGTTGAGTCCCAGACAAACTCTCTTGAAAGAAATGAATCCACAGTCTCTTGTCTTCATTATGAGGTTGGATTTCCTCACGTACGATCTTAGATGCATCTTAGGACAGGAATTTCCATCATATTTAGCAAAAGTCGGAGTCTTGATTTTTGGAGGGATAACAACTCCGGGGATGAGCCCTAGTTCCTCAAAATCCAGCCCAGGTACCTTCTGGATTTCCATAGCCTTCATACGTTCCTCCAGTTGCCTGTACTTCTCTTCAGGATATTCTTCCTCATGGTAATAGTCCTCTTCATCATCCTGATCAGCGGAGCTTATGTTACTCTTGGCGTCAGTCTTGATGCTATCGTTGTCTTCCTGTTCATCGTTTTCGGGAATTTCAGCTTCTTTGACCTTTTTGATAGGGCCCTTGAATCTTCTTCTCATGGTGAGAATACTTACCGGCTTCCTGGTCTTCTTCTCCTTCTTAGTTAGAAGGAATTTCAGCTCATCTTGTCCCTTGGACAAGTTAAGGATCAAAGCTTGGAATTCAGCATTCTGAGCCTGGAGGTTCTTGACGGATTGTTCGAGATCCATTTCCTTACTGAAATAAACAGCGGAAAGATGACAGACCTGTTATAGAAACCTATGATGCAATGCTATGAATGGTATGTGTATGCGTATGCAATGTTTTCAAGGAATTAAAGGATTTTTAACACATATTAAAAATAAAAACAAAATATTAATTCCCTTAAAATACTATAATGTTGTGAATTTAATAGTTACATCAAAAGGTGCTGAAAATATAAAAATAAAAAAATAATAGAAATCAATCTTCGAGTCGGCGTTTCCTCTTTAAACATCTGATCTCTTCTTTGTGAGCTTTAATCATCTCGTTTCTTTCCTGGACGAGTCTATCAATCTCTTGCTCCCATGATTGTATTTGACCTGGAGAGACAAAATCCTCAATCTTCCACTTACGAGAGAAATAGTCAAGCATACTATCACGCTCCTTGGCATTGGCCACCAACACCGCTTTTTCTGCTTCAACATCCTGTAGGCGCCTTTCGAGATCATCCTTTTCTCTTCTTAAAGAAGCAATAGTAGCAGCAAGGTCTTCATTTGGAGTGGGAACATAAGGCTCCAACACCACAGGAATGACCGGAGGAGTAACCCTTAGTACTACAGGGATATCAGATGGATATGGCATACCGTACTCAACAACTCGATCGTAAATCCACCTAAAATAAAGATCTGAAGGGGTTTGTCTTTCAAAGCAAAACCAAACTGATGCCGAGCTAAGATGGGATTATAGGTTATTCCTCCTCGGGTACCAATAAGAGGTACATTTGGAAACTCTGCACAACTATCAAACAAAGAGGCTTCTTCAAACTCTTTTTGGTTCCAAATAATACCATCAAAAGAAAGCCTCATGACTCTTTGGGCCCAAGTCCAACCTTCTTCGTTCTTTATCGTGGAACGAGATAAGTGCGAAATAAACCACTTATGCAATAGAGGCGCGCGTCCAAGAATACAACCTTTTCCTTTAGATGATCAATGATGGATGGAATGCAACAAGTCACCCAATAAGGTAGGAACGGGATTATTGCTGATGAAGATCTTAATGGCAATCACATCAACGATTTTGTCATAACGAGGCAACAAGACTTGCCCGTAGATCAGGAGAGCGAGGACTTTTTCAAGAGCATCCATACTTGCAGCCTTAATCAGGATTTCTGCCTGGCTATACAAGAAGTCAATAGAAAAACCAGTATATTCTCCTTTACTCACCCAAACCTTTTTGATTTCTGACCGAGGTAAATGCAATACAACAGCTAATGCGTCCGCAAGTGCACGGATATATCGAAGTAATATAAAAGATTATCGAACCACAAAGACCAATGTTAACCTATTGTAATCTATTGTTGCTTTATAAAGCTAAGGCTAATGAATGTTTGATTAAGGGGAACCTAAGAACTAAAACTGAAATAAAACTAAGATTAAGATAAATATAAGAGACGAGAGACCGGAATGTGATTCCGCGTACTTCGGGAACTCTGTAATTCGTCGTCTTATAAAATGTTAAAAACATATTTAGTAGAAAATATTAGCTTAAACACTAAATCTCACACTCTCGTGGTTTTGAATAAAGTCACGCTCTTCAACCGTAGGATATTGCTCTCGCTCGCCCACTTAAATCAAGGAACGCGTTTTGAAAACTATACAAGTTCTAAGTAATCCTAAAGTGCTCTCGCGTGTTTAGGATTAATGCCTAGTTTTTACTATCTAGTTCGACCCCCACGCTCTCGCAGTGCCGGTTCGAACCTTAATAGATCTCTCACTCTCGTGACGAAATCGTGGTAGGTAACCTTTCACTCTCGTGACAAGGTTACCTAAATTAATATTAAAAAAATAAACCAAAATATAAATTAATAATAATAATTTAAACCAACACAATTACCGAGTTCCGTCGGAGACGACGGTCCTCACACACCGGACTCAAAATAATTTAGCCAGACATACTACTAATTGAACATGAATAAAACATAACGATTGAAATTAAGAACAACATGGTAATTAAATTAAACAAAACGATAAATAATAATAATAATAATAAAGCGATAAAATGAAACCTGTAAATAATGTAAAAAGGAAAGCTGGAATTAATTTCTGAAATAAACTTCACATGCATTAGCTGGAATTGAAATTGGATTATACCGGCACTTGATAATTAGGTAGCGGAATTTAAAAGAAAGAAAACATAAACTAAATCTAACAGTGTGGTAGTTCCTCAATGTGGGAAACTACCACTTTTACATGGTAGAAAAACTGCCTAAAAACTAAAGAAAGAGAAGCTCTGCCGAAAAGAGAAGAGGAGATAGCCCTTTTGCTGGTAAAATGCTGTCTATTTATATTCATGCTTCCGCTGCTAGGTTGAGAAAATATAGGACGAAATCACGTTGTGTTACGTTTCATAACTGAGTCCATGGAGGAGATTTAGGAGGCTGAAGAATAGGATGAAACTGAAACGAAACGTCTGCGTGTTACTGAATGTGTGACAAACGTCACACCCTATAAACAAGGGGGTGCCGAACGGCAGGAGGTGGAGTGCGCCGACCGGAAGGGGCTCGAGTGCGCCGACCGGCAGGCGCTGGAGTGTACCCTCGTCGCGGGCCAATTGGGCCTTTGGGCTTTGTACATATGCTTCTTTCTTCACCCCCTTATTTTCTTCTATACTTCCTATCTTTTTTACTTCATTTCTTCTCATTTTTACTCCTTTTCTCAAGCGAGCCTTGTAAACATTAAATTCCTGAAACACATTAAAATACCAGCATAATACCAACATAAAGAAACTTAATTAAAATAAAATAGGGAAATAGTCTATGTAAATCAAGCCAAATATGTGATACATTTGCGTGTTATCAACACCCCCAAACTTAAACCATTGCTTGTCCTCAAGCAATCAACCAACACGGTAAAAGAAGATGATTAAGCATTTTTTATTTTAAAAACAAAGGCACGACACGACTCCTAATCATATGTGGACGCTAGGCTAATGTTAGATTGATAGGTACTAGATGTTCAAAACCAAGGACACCGAATCGACACAATGTTCAAAAACTCCCTCCTTATACAAACCAATTCGAATCATGCCATTATAACTCAACCTATATCTCTCATTTTTCTTTCACTCTTTTCACTCAAGCGCAATCATATTAAGCCCGTTATCCGTACACAAACATCGTAGGGGAAATCGGTTAGCGACTATGATCCTTTTTTTAGCACGGGGTTTTGGTTTTTAAGTGGTGCAGCCCCCATTTTTCCCACTGTGGTTGCGGGGGATCGAACAGTAGCCCTCCCTTCCAAGCCTAGTACCAGTGACCTTTGGGCCAACCAACAGCGGGTGCTAATTATTAAATTCTTTTAGGCTTAACAACCGTTGGGCTAAATGACCGGGTGAAGGCCACCTAACTCAGAAGGTTATTTTTCAATTAAATCATTTATTTATTAAAAAAAGGATCATTCACTTATATTCATCGACTCCCTACGTAGTTTGTGCTTAAGATGGTGCCGACTGCTAAAATAAACTACTTAAGAGCTACTTTAAAAACTTAAGCATAAGGTCTAGGCATAATGGGTACTCAAATTGATATTACATAGTTAGGGGTTTAGGGTGTCAGGACGGTATCGATGTTGTTGAAACATCTCCAAGTCTTTCTAGCAAAGCCTAAAGTGTGACGATCTATATACTTTCAGAGTGTGTGCGCCATGCGTCAAAAAGAAAAAAAATGTTGGTGGTTAAAATTTTTTAAAATTTCGGGGAAATTCAATAGCAACTGAAAATCACGTATAAAGACTCGACAATATAACTAGAAAATAATAAAGCAACAAATGAAATCGGTAAAGCTTCTCCCCCACACTTAAACCAAACATTGTCCTCAATGTTTTGATAAAAGGTGGAAAAGGAAAGACAGAACGTGAATGGATGCTACTGGTGGGCTATCACGACCAAATCTGTTCCGTGTCCGGAGGAAATACCTTCTCCTATCATGCTCATCAACGGTGTCACCACCAGCAGCAACATTCGTAGGAATGTGCGTGGAGACCCGCTCGATTTTGAGATGATCATCTATAGATTTTTCGCCTAGATATGGTTGAGACGTGACAAGTGATCCATACTTTTATTTTCTGCAAATTCAAACAATAAAAGGAAAATTTTAAATAAAAACTCGTGGGCTGCCTCCCACGCAGCGTTTTGTTTAACGTTGATAGCTTGACAGCTTAAGAGTGCAAGCACTCATGGTGGTTCTCTCGAGAATAACTCCTCGGTTGAACTTTTAGTAATCATCGTTTTCTATGGCCACTTATCGCGCCATCTCACATATCCCTCACCTTTTCTTTTCTTTCTTCTGTGGGGTGGTTCATTCTTTTGATCTTGTGGTGGTGTTTCTGGATCTATCCTAAGTATGAGCTTTTCAAGTTTGAGCTTCGTGATTTCAGCCATCACCTGAAATGCTAACCTTCCCCTCTTAACAGTAATGACATCCCCGGTTTCATGGTCCTCGAACTTTCTCTTTTTATGCAAGACTTCAAACAAGGATGCATTGGTGTGGGTATTTTCCAATACCTTCACATAGTTTATTGTAGCTTCCATAAAACTTTGCGGGAAAGGAATCAGTGGGGTATGGGGAGGAGGAATTACAATAGGTACTTCCTTCTCAATCTCTTCTACATCTTCCCTTTTGGATGGTGTTGGTGGATTTTCCTTAGTCATTACTCTTTTCTCACCGGAACTCTCCTCAATCTCAATATTACTTTCATCACACTCTTCATCACTTTCCTCAAACTCATCATAACTCTCCTTAGGATTTTCACTTTGTTGTTCACTAATGGTTGTTGCAATATCCACATGCTCCTCAAGGAAGGGTCCTAGATGTTTTTGTTCAAGCATGAAGATTTGACTCGCCAAAGCCATGTTGTGAGTTGCTAGAGACTCAACCACAGTTGTCAGCTGCCTAAGGGATTCGTTAATTTGGAGACTTTGTTTTCTAAGATCTTCATTTTGGATAGTCTAGGTCTCTACAAAGTGCTCCATCATCGATTCTATCCTAGAGTGAGTTAGCGCCTCATCGGAATCCTCCATTGATGCTTCGAAGTTAAAATTATGGGATTCTTGCGGTTCTTCAAAGTGAGTTAGCGTCGCGTTTTGTGTTTCCACAAAGCACTCCGTCATCGTAGATTCTAGCCTAGCAAGAGTTTGCGTTTCAATAAAATTCTACATTAATATTTCAAGGTCAGATTTATGGGATTCAACTGACTCCTCAAAATATTGGTTGTGGTGATCGTAGAGGAAATTCGGTTGAGGATAAGTTAGTGTTGAATTGAAATCCTTAATGAATGTTTTGAAATTGGAATTGTGGGATTCTTCAGACTCCTCGAAATGTTGGGATTGGTGCTTGAAGAGGTAGCTTGGGTGAGAATCAGGTAGTGACGCGTTGAAATTCTCCAATAATATTTCGAGGTCAGATTTATAGGGTTCTTGTGATTCCTCGAGATATTGGGAATGGGAATCAAAAGAGAAATTTGGGTGCGGTTCCTCGAGATATTGGGAATGGGAGTTGTAGAAAAAATTTGGGTGATACATCTACCTAGGATTATAAGATAAATATTTTTTTATTTTTTTTATTTATTATATTTTTTCTTCTTTAATGCCTTAGTCTATACGGTGTAACAACAGAATAACAATATTGAATTTTGGTCTCCGGCAACGGCGCCAAAAACTTGATGCGTCCGCAAGTGCACGGGTATATCGAAGTATTATATAAGATTGTCGAACCACAGAGACCAATGTCAACCTACTGTAATCTATTGTTGCTTTGTAAAGCTAAGGCTAATGAATGTTTGATTAAGGGGAACCTAAGAACTAAAACTGAAATAAAAATAAGATTAAGATAAATATAAGAGAAGAGAGACCGGAATGTGATTCCGCGTACTTCGGGAACTCTGTAATTCGTCGGCTTATAAAATGTTAAAAACATATTTAGTAGAAAATATTAGCTTAAAGACTAGATCTCACACTCTCGTGGTTTTGAATAAAGTCACGCTCTACAACCGTAGGATATTGCTCTCGCTCGCCCACTTAAATCAAGGAACGCGTTTTGAAAACTAAACAAGTTCTAATTAATCCTAAAGCGCTCTCGCTGTGTTTAGGATTAATGCCTAGTTTTTACTATCTGGTTCGACCCCCACGCTCTCGCAGTGCCGGTTCGAACCTTAATAGATCTCTCACTCTCGTGACGAAATCGTGGTAGGTAACCTTTCACTCTCGTGACAAGGTTACCTAAATTAATAATAAAAACATAAACCAAAATATAAATTAATAATAATAATTTAAACCAACACAATTACCGAGTCCCTTCGGAGACGACGGTCCTCAAACACCGGACTCAAAATAATTTAGCCAGACATACTACTAATTGAACATGAATAAAACATAACGATTGAAATTAAGAGCAACATGTTAATTAAATTAAACAAAACGATAAATAATAATAATAATAATAATAATAAAGCGATAAAATGAAACCTGTAAATAATGCAAAAAGGAAAGCTAGAATTAATTTCTGAAATAAACTTCGCGTGCATTAGCTGGAATTGAAATTGGATTATACCGGCACTTGATAATTAGGTAGCGGAATTGAAAAGAAAGAAAACATAAACTAAATCTAACAGTGTGGTAGTTCCTCAATGTGAGAAACTACCACTTTTACATGGTAGAAAAACTGCCTAAAAACTAAAGAAGGAGAAGCTCTGCCGAAAAGAGAAGAGGAGATAGCCCCTTTGCTGGTAAAATGATGTCTATTTATATTCATGCTTCCGCTGTTAGGTTGAGAAAATATAGGAGGAAATCACGTTGTGTTTCGTTTCATAACTGATTCCATGGAGGAGATTTAGGAGGCTGAAGAATAGGATGAAACTGAAATGAAACATCTACGTGTTACTGAATGTGTGACAAACGTCACACCCTATAACCAAGGGGCTGGAGTGCACCGACCGGCAGGCGCTGGAGTGTACCCTCGTCGCGGCCAATTGGGCCTTTGGGCTTTTTACATATGCTTCTTTCTTCACCCCCTTATTTTCTTCTATACTTCATATATTTTTTACTTTATTTCTTCTCATTTTTACTCCTTTTCTCAAGCGAGCCTTGTAAACATTAAATTCCTGAAACACATTAAAATACCAGCATAATACCAACATAAAGAAACTTAATTAAAATAAAATAGGGAAATAGTCTATGTAAATCAAGCCAAATATGTGATACATTTACGTGTTATCAGCAACAACATCCTCCAACTTAGGAATCTCTTCTTCGCCGGTGTAGGGAATCTGGTCAAGCACCGGTAATCCTAGTATGGACCAAAATTCCTCTAGTGTGGGAACCAGCTGAAAGTCCCTATAAGTAAAGCAATGAAGGAGAGGATCATAGAAACGGATCATGGTGTTGAAGAGAGCTTCATCCACTTTGATTCGTACCAGGCTGATTAGTCTGTTGAGAGACCCAGAAAGCACAAGAGTACCAGAAACATTATCACAAAGAATCTTTAAGGATGTAGGCACTCCCTTGAAACTGAGGCATAACGGTTTACAAACTTTGATTTCCATGACCTACAAAACAAATTATGGTTAACAATCCTTTAATTCCTTGAAATGACTTAGCCATGGTATGTATGAATGATGCATGTATGCATGAGGCACGAACACAAATAAGTCCACACAAATCACACAAATTCCTTAGGCTTGGCTTGCATGGAGTTTGACCAGGTGAGATACCCTTCCCAAAGGTACTTCTATGGATAAAGAGATTTCAGCAACGGGTTCTACCAGTTACCCAGAATTGTCAGCCCCTTCTAAAGCACCCTCGAACATGGTACATGCATACCACGCAATGATACTTTAGGAAGAAACCTATCTAAGCTGTAGTATCGGGTCGCGACTATAACTTGGCATGCACCAAGAATAGCCCTCCCACTACGTTCCTAAAAGTTAAGATGGGTTAAAGGTGACTAAAGGTCCTTGAGCTCCGACGCATCCAAATATACATGCGTAAACCTCTCTCATGCAAAAGAGGTACACAATAACCAGTGGAGGCCTAACTCAAGCGCGAACTTTATATTGACCAATCCCAAGCATGCACAAGGGAGGTCTCCATGACTATGCCGCTCCTATCTTAAATATACTTGAATCCGGGTGTAGGATTCGTCCTTCATTTAATTCCCAAAACAGCCCTGAAAAATAATGCAAGCAAAGCAAACAATAGAAAACATTTAAGTGATCCTAAAATTTAAGGTAACCCCTCTTTTTATTCGATAAGTCCCCAGCAGAGTCGCCAGTTGTGTAATACGGTGAATTGGCTTTCTATATTTAAGCAAGCAATGTTGCGGTAAGCAAGAGTCGCCACCGACTTTTATTTTATCCAATATATAGAAAGGCTAAAAGAACAGGAAAAGACCTTTTAAAAAGATTTTGAGTTCGGGGGGTAAGTTATACAAAGGGAAGGTATGAGCACCCTTTGTATCCATGGTTATCCATGGGCTCTTAATTGCTTAGCTCACTTGTTTTCAAAATGTTTGTAATGAATAGAAAAAGAGTTTGAATAAGGACTTTAGCTTGTAAAATAAGCGTAGCCTTTTTGAAGTTTTTTTGAAAGAGGAAAGTTGAATTTAAACCAGAGCAAGCAATTAATAGCAACTACCCTAAGTTTTGAAAAAATGTTCTTTTAGCCTTTCAGGGCTTTCCATACCATAGGAGGGTAGGAAGACCTTTTATTGGATTTAAAGGGTCATCGGAGTTATCGTTCGCCATAAGACTGACCCTGCCATAAAGAGGGCAGGTAGTCTAAGTGAAGGATATTATAGTTATTTGATCTTTTTAGGCAGCAGGCGAGGATACCTTAGCAATGGGTACAAATTATCATTTACCGAGGCAACATCGAGGGAAAAATTTGATGATGAATGAACTGAGGGCAACATTTGCTTTAGGTATCCTCGAAATTGAGGGACTTGACTATTTTCACAAATTAAGGCAACAGGCAACAGTAATAAGGCAACAAGGCAACGAGAGGGATTACCCTAAAGGTGTGTGGATGCAATAATCACGTGATTCAATTCAGATAATTATCTTTAAATTAGTGACCTAAGTTAATTCAAGGCTTGCACTACTTAGGATTACTAACCATGGCAGAAAAATAAAACAGTTTAATAGTCCTACGCTATTACAATAAACACCTGCGGGGAAGGGGAAACAAAAGACAAAAAAAACAATAAAGGCAAAAAGAAAAAATGATTAATTTATGTGTCTCGAGCCTTCATCGCATCCCTGATCGACCCTGAAAATCACGAATGAAGAAGAGAAAAGGTTAGTGCATTAAAGATCGTCAACCCTAATTTATTGAGATAAATCAGGGTTGAAACAAATGGCTTAAGTAAGTATATTAATATTTTAAATAGACATTTAAGAAAATCGAAAGTTTGACTAAATATAAACAATTAAAATAATTATTGGATTAAATCCTAATTATTTAATTAATTAAAGTATGTATGAAAATAAAATTGAATTTTAAATATATAAACAATTATTAATAGAATTATGGACAAAAAATCGAGTTTTCGATAAAAAAATAAATAAGTGTAAAATTATTATATAAAAAAAACTAATTTATTAGATAAGTAAAAATAAATGAGTAAAAAAAAAAGAATTATAATAAAAGAAAGAAAACATAAAAAGGGATTCATGTAATTAAAAAAAAATTAAAAAAAACTTAGCTTTTGGTTAGATGTGGCATGCTGGTGGAGATCTTTGGTACACCTGCGCTTCAGGACGCATTGGATTGGAGGAGATGATGATCAGACGGTTGGATTGATGAGGGTGCATGACAAGCCATAGGAGGGAGGCACACAGGAACCTGCAGGGAAATATATGGAAAAATAATATGTTGGGGCCAGGGATCGAACCCCTACCCCTTTGGTGAACAAGAAGCGCCCTTACCATTTGGCCCATTCGTAGTATTTGTTCATGGGCTGCAACTGATAAAATAAAAAAAATGAATCGTTTTGCTCTGAAAACGCGCGCAGGATTTGAATAGACCAATCCCATGGTGACACGCAGTCATCTTCTTCGTTTGAAACCTGCAAGGGACCTTTTACAACGCTCTTTTACAGGGAACTATAAAAACTCAAACCTATAACACCTGTTCAACGCCAAATCACACATACACGTACAAAAATAAAAAATAAAGCCACCGTTGGCTTCGTCTTGGCTATGCGACCACACCGATATCAATATCAAGGTCCAAAACGTTCTAAATCGAAAACCCCTAAAATGAAAGTATGAACCCTAACATGGAAATTGATCGTAAACACGCATAGAAATTCAATTAAACATCCAGAACCATAAACAATAATATGCAAACACAATCCATGAATCATGCGTAAATCACTGCGTTCGAACTATAATCTAAAACGACATACCGTGGCTTAATGGAGGTAGTTCTAGGGATGTTGATTGCGTGTGACGATCCAAACAGATTCACTTTATTCCCAGGAACGTGTAGCAATGCTTGAAATTCTTTGAAACATCCCCAATCTTCAAAACCGAATTTGAGTTTTTTGTGAAAAATTTGGTACTTGAATAGGGTTCTTGACTGCAGAATTTCGTGAGTTAGGGGTCTGCAACTGTTGTGTTTATATAATAGAAGGATTTAGGTAAATAATTTTAGGAGAAAACTCATTGAATCTTTGATTGGAAATTTTGGAGATTTTGATTTTCAAATGTTTCTAATTTTGGCCTAATCTCAATATTTTCCAATCAATCTTGGGGAGCACGAAATTATATTGATAATATGACTTAAATGATAATTGAATTTGATCCTCATAATATCTTAAACCAAATATTTGATTTTCACATGATTTATATGAGTTAATTATCACTTTTAAATGATTAATAATTCATATAAAATCAAATAAAATTCAAAAATTCGTGGCAATTATATTTGGAGTCTTGGATAACTTGAGGATCAAGATTGGATCATAAAAAGTTGGGCCTCTTTACAAAGAAATCCATTTTGAAGCCTTTTGTTTCACATTTTTCCCCTTAAAATTGTCCAACTTTGACAAGGCATATCTCCTTCAATTTTTAAGATATGGAGGAGTTCTAGGACCTTTTGGAAACCTCAAGATGTCCTTTACAAGCCACTTTGGAAGCTTTTTTTCATTTGAAGATTTTATCTTGATGATATGGGCTTTGACAAAAAACTGCTTTTGGTTGACTTTCAAAAAGGACCTATAATCGTTTGATCCATATCTCTCAAACGAAGCATTTTTAGACTTGGCATGTGAGAGAAAATTTTGTAGGGAATTCAATTTGCTTCAAAATGAGCTTTGGATGGGAAATTTATGATGTTCCATGTGAAAGTTATGGTTGGTCAAAGTTCAGTTGACTTTATGTCAAAAAACCCTAATTTAGAAACTTTAGGTTTTGTTGATTTCTGAACTTTCCTTGATGAATCATGATCAATCCTTGATCAAATGATGAATGATACTTCAAAATAAGGATGTTGACAAAAAATCAGGAATTTTGACTGCACTTTGACCACAGTTGACTTTTAGGTCAAATTAGTCGACTAATGACTTTCTGAGCAATTGATTGGGCAATCCTTGGAATTGAAGCCTGAATTTTGTCATGGAGATAGTTTGAATCATCATAAGTCATGTGAAATCCATTGGGGACCTTGATTTATTAATTTTCTTAAGAGAAATCAAAACCCTAGTTTAGGAGGTCATTGTTTATGAGAGTATGTCCTTAAGTCTTGAACCTTTGTCTGAGATTGAAAAGTGAAATGAGAAGGGGCAAATTTTGGGGTATGACAAGGGTCATTACTTTCAACGGTTTTATTGATTAATCTACACAAGTGATTATTATTTCAGGAAAAGGACAGAACATATGCAAACATGTAATCGTGCAGATTATGACAAACATATTTTTAAGGTTTTTTGTATTACCACTTTCCAGAATAAGCAAAACGATAAAAAAAGCATATATATGCAAAAACAAAATGACTTTTATTGATTATTTTAATGTTTGAAACAAACAGGAAAAAGCCCCAACAACGTCACTTTCACCTTGGGCAGAGTGAAAGGATTTTGAAAAAGATAAATAGCAAATTACTTTGAAACATGAGCACACTCAGGAACATCCATGACGATCTAGTTCTTGATCATCTTTCCACGGGTCACAAAGTTTGGTATGCTTGGCTCTGATTCATCTTCAATAATCGCATCCACCTCTGGAGGAGTCGGATATAGGAACCCAGCACTGTTAGAACAAGAAATGTTCTGATCAATATTCTTAGTTTTGATGATAACATTATATATGAATTTTTTATAAGACAATGTGGTACTCTAATTATTCACGTTTTCCATTTCAGGAAAAGTCTAAAAGAGTATGAACAAAATCAGCATTCAGAAGCTCTGACCCAGAAGATCTGAATGGCTTCATTAGAACATGGCCTGGCAGACATCAGAAGATGGTCTTGAAGAAATCAGAACATGATCTGGAAAGCATCGGAAGATGGCATTCAGAAGCAAGGCTCTGAAGATCTGATGGTATCACACTCCAAAGCACTTCAAAGTCTGAAGACAGAAGTTGCATCTACACCAAAGCTGAAGACTCTGATATTCAAACTTTATTCTACTAAGTCTGAGTCTAGAAGCAAGTACAAGATGAAAAGGCTACAACGTCAAATCTGTCTGATTGACAAAAGGAATGTTAGAAGCTACAAAAGGCAAAGTCAGAAAAAGAAGTTGAAGCATGGCTCGAGGTAGTTGACAAAAGAGTGAAACATTAAATGCAGCAGTGTACTATTCATGCAAAGCATTAAATATGCTCAACGTTCACATTTTTCCACTGCCTATTTATAGAAGTTTTGATTCAGAAGCAGCAGAACTCTCTCACGCTAAGTACCAAAATGCTGCTTAAACGTTATCATACAAAGCAAAGAAGAACTTCATCTTCAACCTCATAACATTGTAATATTTTAGTGAGTGTTAGAACTTAAACTTGAGAGAAAAATCACTTGGTGATTATAGCTTATTAAGAAGCAATTTAATCTCTTGTAATATTTATTTTACATTGATTGTAAAAGGAAGTTCCTAGAGTGATCAAGTTGTGATTTGTAGACTCTAGAAGACTTAGAATTTGTCTAACTGGAGAACCATTGTAATCAAGATTGATTAGTGGATTAAATCCTCAGTTGAGGTAAATCACCTTGTCAGGGGTGTAGTGGAGTAGTTTAGTTAACAACAAACCAGGATAAAAATAACTGTGTGATTTATTTTTGTCTACCATTTTTGGAAACAATCCTTATTCAATCCCCCCCTTTCTAAGTGTTTTTCCCTCCTTCAATTGGCATCACAACGCCGGTTCTAGGTGCAAATACTTAACCGTGTTAGAGAAAAGATTCAGGGAGAAAAACACAAAATGGTTGATCCAACTATTCCCACTCCTCCTGAGCAAAACAATGGTAACAATGGAAGTAGTAGCTTCAATGGTTACAATAGACCATCAGTCTTTGATGGTGAAAACTTTGAATACTGGAAAGATAGACTTGAAAGTTATTTTCTATGTCAAGATGGTGATCTATGGGATTTAGTGTTGGATGGTTACAGACATCCTGTGAATGCTCGTGGAGTCAATATTTCTAGACAAGCTATGAGTGATGATCAAAAGAAAGAATTCAAGAACCATCACAAATCAAGAACTATATTGTTAAATGCCATCTCACATGCTGAGTATAAGAAGCCACAAACAGAGACACTGCTCATGACATCTTTGAAACTCTGAAGATGACTCATGAAGGAAATGCACAAGTCAAGGAGACAAAAGCTCTAGCTCTAATCCAGAAGTATGAAGCGTTCAGAATGGAAGATGATGAAAACATTGAAGCAATGTTCTCCAGATTCCAAACTCTAACTGATGGATTAAGAGTTCTTGACTAGGGATACACAAAAGCTGATCATGTTAAGAAGATAATCAGAAGTCTTCCCAGAAGATGGGGACCAATGGTTACAGCATTCAAGATTGCAAAGAATCTAAATGAAGTATCTCTTGAGAAGCTTATAAGTGCACTGAGGAGTCATGAGATTGAGCTAGATGCAAATGAGCCTCAAAAGAAAGGTAAGTCTATTGCTTTAAAATCTAAAAATAAACACTATGCTAACGCTTTTCAGGCAGAAGAAGAAGAAGAAGAATCTGACTAGTCAGAGTTAGAAGAAGAAGAAGATGAATTGTCTCTCATCCAGAAGAGTAAATCAACTCTGGAAAAGCAAGCAGAGAAGATTCAAGAACTTCAAGAGACCTGAAAAGGGAAAATCTTCTGAACACAGAAGATATGGCAAGAAGAAGGTAGTGTGCTATGAATGCAAAGAACCTGAACACTACAAAAATGAATGTCCTAAGCCTCAGAGGGAAAAACCCAAAAAGAAGTTTGAAAAGAAGAAAGGCATGATGGCTACATGGGATGACTCTAATTCATCTGATCAAGAGTCAGACTCTGTAGATGAGTGATCGGTCACCAATTTTACTTACTTTCCATCGATTATTTGGTAAGAAATCGCTCATTCCGATAACATCATGGTTTAGTTTTCAATCGCTTTATTTAATTTTCTTCACATTTTGCAAATGAGTTCTTGTTTATTTTTATTGCTAATTAGATGCTTTTAAGACTTGTTTTGGTAGTGTTTATTGATTTCAGGAAATAGGAAAGTTTCTAAAAGAATTAGAACAAGAGCGGAAGAAAACGTGGACAGCCAGTGTCGTTTGACGCAGCCAGTGTCGTTTGACGCGGCCAGTGTCATTTGACGCGGCCAGTGTCATTTGACATGGGCAGGAGCTAAAGAAGAATGGCATGGGCAGAAGCTGACACGGGCAGCCAGTGTCATTTGACACGGCCAGTGTCATTTGACACGGCCAGAAGCTGAAGAAGAGTACATGGGCAGAAGCTGACACGGGCAGCCCATGTCATTTGACACGGCCGTGTAAGCGTGGACGTGAGTCATTGGAGCTTTTTGCTGATTTTTCACTTTGGACTCATTAAGGGCAATTTTGTCATTCTGCACCAGATGGAAACATAGTATCACTACTTAAACCTATTTTTCATGGGAAGAGGGCATCTTTTTGGGATTGAATTTTGATTTTTCACGTACAATTTGGGAGAAGAGCAGATACATGCAATTGTTGGGGAAACGAAGATCTCTCAACCGCGGAAGCTATTGAAGATCAAAGTCATCCTAATTCTATTGTAATGATTTTCTCTTTCACTATGTTTGTTTTTAATTTCATGAACATGAGAGGCTAAACCCCCCAATGCTAGGGGTGTGTCCCTGATTTCCTATTGTAATGACAATTTGCTTATTTTATTAGTAATTTCATAACTTTTTCATTATCATCTTTTTATATAGTGTTCTTAATGCAAACTATTATTGGAAAATAAGGTTTTGATTTATGGTTAGCGTTAGGTTGGAAAACCAAGGTTAATGCTTTTGTATAAAAATATAAATCTGTATAATCAATGGATTGAGATATAGATTTGTAACCGTAAGTTTTCTACTGAAACAAAGAGATTAGTATTCTCATTATACAACAAAGGAATTTGGGTATAAAAGAAATATTAAATGATTTTCTTTAAAGGAATTTTGGAAAATCTCACTAAAAAATTTGGTGATGATATGAATTAGTTTTGATCTGATTTATTTTAAGCACATTGTTGTTATAAGGAATTTCATACACAATTCCCTAGCATTACTTTACTATTTGTCTAATACAAGTTTATCTAGTTGTTATTTTTAATTCATATTTTATAATTTTGCAAACAACATTGAAACAAACCAAGGAGTTTTTGTTCAATTGAATTTGTTAAAACACTTAAGTTTCCTACGCAGTCCGCGAGTTCGATACTGGGTATCAACCCCTATTTAAAACTACATCGGTGAAAAATAGTACACTTGCTAATTTTCCGATCAAGTTTTTGGCGCCGTTGCCGGGGACTGCCAAAATATAAGTTTAATAATAATTCAATTGGATTTTTGTTGCTCTGCAACTAAAATTTTAATTTTCTGTTATTTTATTTGCTCAATACTAATAATTGTCTAATCTTTGTATGCGAGGTAAAGCCTCAGCAGAATTTCTTTTTGACGCAGAGCCAGAACGATCGTTGCGAGCTAGATTTCGAAAAGCAAGACAAGAGAGACTGGAAGCGATAGAAGAAAATCTGATAGATTCGGAATTTGATAAAGAGGATACTTTTTCTGTTCATTCTGAGCACTCGGATTCGGAGATGCATATAAGAGGTTCAAGCGGTTGTTGGTTGCATGTCCCACTCATAACATGGATATGACTGAACAAATGCAGAATTTTGTGAATGGTCTTAAACTGAAGACAAAGCAACTTATTGACACAGCTGCCGGTGGCTCAACAAATTTCAAAACAGCTACGGAGATCAAGAAGATCATTGATGCTATCGCGGCAAATGAACACTTGGAGTTATATGACCATAGTGTTAATCAGCCTGAAGGGTTAATTGATTTGAAGTTGTCAAATCAAGTTGTTAAGATGGAAGACCAAATTGCGGCTGAAGTTGAACGAAGACTAAAACAAATGGTTCTCGAGAAGAAAACTGTAGCACAGGTTCAACCAGCTCAGCCGATTCAAGCGGTAAATTGTGAGATATGTGGAGGACCTCATTTTGCCATGCATTGTGTGGCAACAACTCAACAGGTAGAGGAAATCAATTTTTTGAAGCAGAACAATCCCTACTCCAACACTTACAATCCAGGATGGAAAAATCATCCGAATTTCTCCTGGAAAGATCAACAAGGGAATGTTTCTAAACAAGGAGCTGTGCCATACCAAAGTCTACCACCGCAACAACCATATCAGCAACCGCAACAACAATTTCAGCAACAGGGACCCAGAAAAGCAGACTGGGAGATCGCCATTGAAAAGATGGCCGCTCAAAGTTCCCAATTTCAAGAAGAAACAAGGAGCAATTTTCGAAACACGAGTGCCTCCATAAAAAATCTTGAGGTTCAGATGAGTCAGATAGCACAACAATTCGCCAATTCTCAACCACAAGGTGCCTTACCAAGTGCAACTGTTACAAACCCAAGGGAGCATCAAAATGTGAATGTTATCTCAACAAGAAGTCTGAGGAGATCAAAACCAGAAGAAAAAAATGAAACCGAGTATGATGATGTCATCGAAGTAGATCTTGAAGTGCATGAAAATAAGAAAGTTCCAGAGGAGGTGATACAACCTTTGAAGCCAACTGAAGAGAAGAGAAAAAAAGAGCCGACACCATTGATTAAGTTGCCGTATCCTTCTCGAGTAGCAAAGAAGGACCAAAAAGAGAAAGACTTTGAGAAGTTTGCCACATGCTTCAAAAAGTTAGAGATCAATATTCCGTTCTTTGATGCACTCGAGAAAATGCCAATGTACAAGAAATTCATGAAGGAAGTGATATCTAAAAAGAAACCAACAAGGGGTGAAGGGGTAGTTAAGAAGGAGAAATGTTGTGAAATCTCACTAGAGAAGAGAATACCTATGAAACAGAAAGATCCTGGATCGGTTGCAATACCGTGCACGATAAAAAATAGAACTTTCAAGAAGGTTCTAATTGATTCGGGTGCTAGTGTGAGCTTAATGCCGTTATCTATCTTCAAAAAGCTCGATATAGAAAAGGTGAGTGAAAGAGGAACAAAGTTAAAATTTGCAGATCACACCATGAAGAGGTCATATGGGGTGGCAGAAGATGTATTGGTAGAAATTGAAAATTTTGTTTTTCCAGTTGATTTTGAAATAATGGATATCCCTGAAGATGAAGAGACCCCTATTATTCTGGGTCGACCTTTCTTGCGCACTAGTCGTTGCAATGTCGATATTGAAAAAGGTACTCTGACTTTGAAATCTTTTGATGAAGAAATAACTCTGAAAGTGTTAGACACCAAGATGCAAGGTGAAAGTGGAGATAATCAATCTTCAGTTAGAATGATCCACATAGTAGGCGAAAGCAAAAGATCGGACCCAACCCCAAAAAGGGTCTCAAGCATAATCTCTCAGGTGGCAACATCTCATATAAAAACTCCAAAGTCCAATAAATAAATCAAGGAAAGAAAGAAAAGGGAACATCAAGACAAGGAGATGGAAGTTGAAAGTGACTTGAGGCAAAAAGTGGTCCATCCTTTAAATCTAGATGAGTTCTGGGTTGCGGAAAGGACAAGCAACATGGTGTGGAAGAGGAAGTATCCCCCATAATAGAAGGGAATGGACCGTCGAGCCATGCGACGTTAAACGAAGCGCTTTGTGGAAGGCAACCCACAGTTTTCATAATGCAGTTTACTTTTTGTTTTGTTGTCAGAAAATAAAAAAAGTGGGTCTCTCTGGTGAAAGCTAGGAAGCGGCAGCCGGAGTCGCAATACCCTCTGTGAGTTCACCCTCGCTATCTCGAATTTAAACATTGAGGTCAATGTTTGGTTCAAGTGTGGGGGGGTTTTTTATTGCATTCAGATTTTAGATTCGGTTATTTGTGTTTGTTCCTAGTATTTCTATGCTATTATGTCTACCATGTGTTACAGATTGATGTGATTTACCGGATGGTTGATGGAGTGGTAGTAAAAGGATGAAAGATCCAACCCAAGCTTGTACCTTAGGCATCCCTGGAAGTTGATACAACCAAAAATTATTGTGGGACGCAACTTAACAACACCGGACTGAGATTGAAAGTTGGCATACACGAACCGAAAAAGAAGCAACATCACACAAGAAATACTATGGATCTTGTAAGCTATGCCCAACAATGCGAGAGCTCAAAAAAGCCAAATATGCATCATCATGAGAGAATAGTCAGGTATGACTTTACCACTTTGAATTTGCGTATGTTCTACTCATATGACACTACACACTGACACACACTGAGGCACGTTGTTTGTGTTAACATTGAGCCTTTCCAGCCACCCTGTATTATGTTTATCCTTTGCAAACCCCTTTGGGCCTGTATCCTTTGTTTGTGTTAACCACATCTATTAACCCTTGACCAAAAAGAAAAAAAAATATATCTTTAAATTCAATTTCTTTTCCTACCCTGCTCAGCATAAGTGTTTGATGTTGTTGTTAAATCAGTGCAAAATCATAAGTTTGGGGTAGTACGCCTAAAAGAAAGGCGAGTGCGAAAAAAAAATATATGTGTTGGAAAAAAAAAAGAGAAGAAAAAGTGTTGAGACATCAAAATGCATATGAAAAAAAAAGAGAGAGGAATTGGAATTAGCACTCGCCAAAGCATACGCTCAAAGCAACAATTGAGTGAAGAAAAAGAGTAGAAATGGTGTGATCGAATCCCATGATGCTAAACGAAGCACTAAAACAAGAACAACAACACGAATGTTGAGCCTACACCCCTTGCATATCCTATTCCTTGTTTATCCCACCTGTCCTAAGCCCCGTTTCAACCCAAAGACCTCAAAAAGTGTGTGCAAAGTGTTTGTGTATGAAAGTAGAATGTATTCGAATTTAAAAGTTGGTATTGCATATTATGAACTTGTGAGTGAATTTTTATTCTGAACCTTGAGAGAATTGGTGAGATGTGTGATAAAGCTTACAGGTGAAGTGGTAACTTGATGTGATAGTGAAGCGGGCGATTCGGGTTGTGAAATCGACAAGATTGACCGGAATGGTGAAAGTTGAGTTGCGAAAAGCACGGTTGTATTGTGGTAAGCTTAATTCAGGGGTGACCTCAGTTTTGTCTATTCATGCATTGCGTGAGGACAAGCAGTGAGATAAGTTTGGGGTTGTGATCGGTCACCAATTTTACTTACTTTCCATCGATTATTTGGTAAGAAATCGCTCATTCCGGTAACATCATGGTTTAGTTTTCAATCGCTTTATTTAATTTTCTTCACATTTTGCAAATGAGTTCTTGTTTATTTTTATTGCTAATTAGATGCTTTTAAGACTTGTTTTGGTAGTGTTTATTGATTTCAGGAAATAGGAAAGTTTCTAAAAGAATTAGAACAAGAGCGGAAGAAAACGTGGACAACCAGTGTCGTTTGACGCAGCCAGTGTCGTTTGACGTGGCCAGTGTCATTTGACGCGGCCAGTGTCATTTGACATGGGCAGGAGCTAAAGAAGAATGGCATGGGCAGAAGCTGACACGGGCAGCCAGTGTCATTTGACACGGCCAGTGTCATTTGACACGGCCAGAAGCTGAAGAAGAGTACATGGGCAGAAGCTGACACGGGCAGCCCGTGTCATTTGACACGGCCGTGTCAGCGTGGACGTGAGTCATTGGAGCTTTTTGCTGATTTTTCACTTTGGACTCATTAAGGGCAATTTTGTCATTCTGCACCAGATGGAAACATAGTATCACTACTTAAACCTATTTTTCATGGGAAGAGGGCATCTTTTTGGGATTGAATTTTGATTTTTCACGTACAATTTGGGAGAAGAGCAAATACATGCAATTGTTGGGAAAACGGAGATCTCTCAACCGCGGAAGCTATTGAAGATCAAAGTCATCCTAATTCTATTGTAATGATTTTCTCTTTCACTATGTTTGTTTTTAATTTCATGAACATGCGAGGCTAAACCCCCCAATGCTAGGGGGTGTCCCTGATTTCCTATTGTAATGACAATTTGCTTATTTTATTAGTAATTTCATAACTTTTTCATTATCATCTTTTTATATAGTGTTCTTAATGCAAACCATTATTGGAAAATAAGGTTTTGATTTATGGTTAACGTTAGGTTGGAAAACCAAGGTTAATGCTTTTGTATAAAAATATAAATCTGTATAATCAAGGGATTGAGATATAGATTTGTAACCGTAAGTTTTCTACTGAAACAAAGAGATTAGTATTCTCATTATACAACAAAGGAATTTGGGTATAAAAGAAATATTAAATGATTTTCTTTAAGGGAATTTTGGAAAATCTCACTCAAAAATTTGGTGATGATATGAATTAGTTTTGATCTGATTTATTTTAAGCACATTGTTGTTATAAGGAATTTCATACACAATTCCCTAGCATTACTTTACTATTTGTCTAATACAAGTTTATCTAGTTGTTATTTTTAATTCATATTTTATAATTTCGCAAACAACATTGAAACAAACCAAGGAGTTTTTGTTCAATTGAATTTGTTAAAACACTTAAGTTTCCTACGCAGTCCGCGAGTTCGATACTGGGTATCAACCCCTATTTAAAACTACATCGGTGAAAAATAGTACACTTGCTAATTTTCCGATCAATGAGCAAGCCAACATAGCACTCATGGCAACAGTTGATGCTGACGAAGAATCTACTTTTGATTCAGACTCTGATGAGGTATTTTCTGAACGCACTAGAGAAGATTTAATTTCTAGCCCATCAGAACTTCTGGAAGTCTAGAGTCAACTTAGTATCAAATACAAAAAGCTTAAAAATTTTTTTGAATTTGAAACTAAGAGACTTGAAATAGAAAACTCTGAACTAAAAGAAAAAGTTTTAAAATTAACTAAAGATGTTGAAACATCTTCAAGTTCAGAAAAATATATTCCAAGAACTAACAATATTCTGAAAGAATATGACTTGAGCTTCAGAAAGTTCTTATCTAGAGGTATAGGCAGAATTCAGCTAGCCTCTATGATTTATGGTGTTAGTGGAAACAAAAGGATAGGTATAGGCTTTGAGGGAGAAACCCCACATAAACTTGAACCTGTTGATAAAATGATCATTGAATATAAACCGTTATATGAACAGTTCAAGTATGGTCATTCTCATGATATCAAACACACATCTCACTCTAAGAGTTTCAATATTACACATATAAAGAAATATGATGTTGCACATTCTGGAAAATCTTATGTAAAATCTCAGTTCACTCAGAACTTGAGAAGGACTAACCCTAAAGGACCCAAAAGATTGTGGGTACCTAAGGATAAGATAATTCCTGTTACAGATCTCCTTCACAGTTCAAAAGACAAACATGTCATGGTACTTGGACTCTGGGTGCTCACGTCACATGACGGGAAGAAGGTCTATGTTCCAAAGTCTGGAACTTAAATCTGCTGGAGAAGTAAAGTTTGGAGGAAATCAGAAGGGCAAAATCATAGGCTCAGGAACCATATGTACTGGTAATTCTCCCTCTATAACCAATGTTCTTTTAGTAGATGGATTAGCTCATAACTTATTGTCCATAAGTCAATTAAGTGACAATGGTTATGACATAATCTTTAATCAAAAGTCTTGTAAAGCTATTAGTCAGAAGGATGGCTCAATCCAATTTACAGGCAAGAGAAAGAACAACATTTATAAGATTGATATTTCAGATCTTAAGAACCAACAGGTTACTTGCCTTCTGTCTGTTAACGAAGAGCAGTGGGTCTGGCACATAAGATTGGGTCATGCTAGTTTGAGAAAGATTTCTCAGATTAACAAACTTAATATGGTCAGAGGACTCCCTAATCTAAAGTATAAATAAGATGCTCTTTGTGAAGCATGTCAGAAAGGGAAGTTTTCAAAACCTGCATTTAAATCTAAAAATGTTGTCTCTTCCTCTAGGCCTTTAGAACTTCTGCACATTGATCTTTTTGGCCCAGTCAAAATAGCAACAATCAGAGGAAAGAAATATGGATTGGTCACTGTAGACGACTATAATAGATGGACTTGGGTAAAGTTCCTAAAACACAAGGATGAGTCACACTTTGTGTTCTTTGACTTCTGTCATCAGATTCAATCTAAAAAGGAATGTAAAATCATAAAAGTCAGAAGTGATCATGGTGGTGAATTTGAGAACAGATTCTTTGAAATTTATTTCAAAGAAAATGGTATTTTCCATGATTTCTCTTGTCCTAGAACTCCACAACAAAATGGAGTTGTAGAACGAAAGAATAGGACTCTACAAGAAATGGCCAAAACCATGATCAATGAGACTAATATGGCTAAGCATTTCTGGGCAGAAGCAATTAACACAACTTGTTATATTTAGAATAGAATATCCATAAGATCTATTCTAAATAAGACTCCTTATGAATTGTGGAAGAACAGAAAGCCCAACATTTCATATTTCCATCCAGTTGAATGTGTATGTTATATTCTGAATACTAAAGATCATCTAAACAAGTTTGATTCCAAAGCTCGGAAGTGTTTCCTTCTTGGATATTCTGAACGCTCTAAAGGCTACAGAGTATACAATACTGAAACTCTGACAGTTGAGGAGTCAATCAATATCTGATTTGATGATAAGCTTGGCATTGAAAGGCCAAAGCAGTTTGAAAATTTTGCAGATATAGATATCTCTAACTCAGATCATGAAGAACCCAAGGGTAAGGATGAAGCAGAAGATCAAGTTGCAGCGTCTTTAGAGAATCTCAGAATATCTGAAGAGCCATCACTCAGAAGATCTTTTAGACTCAACTCTGCTCATCCAGAAGATGTTATTATTGGAAAGAAAGATGATCCCATCAGAACAAGAGCATTCCTAAAGAACAATGCAGAATGTTAATTTGGTTTAATATCTTTGATTGAGCCAACTTCTGTTAATCAAGATCATTTAGAATCTATTAGATTATTAATTTGATTTGCCACTCAGAATAACATCACTCTGTATCAAATGGATGTCAAGAGTGCCTTTTTAAATAGTTATATAGATGAAGAAGTCTATGTCTGTCATACCCCAAAATTTTCCCTCTTATATTCGATC